>NC_056725.1:412519058-412619058 GCF_019279795.1 Protopterus annectens
ATTGCCTCCTATGTCACTATCAGCTGTGAACAAAGTTATTACCTCTTATGTCACTATCAGCAGTGAACAAAGTGATTACCTGACATGTCAGTATCAGCAATGATCAAATAAGTCATCACCTACTATTAAAAGTGAACAGAGGTAATACCTTCTATTTAACTATCAGCAGTGAAATAAATCATTACATGCAATGTTACTATCACCAGTGAACAAAGTCATCACCTCCTATGTCACTATCAGCAGTGAAGAAATTTAAAAAAGTCATCATTCGCTATGTCACTGTTAACTGTGAACAGTAGTGAACGTCATTACCTCCTATGTCATTAGCAGTGAACAAAGTCAACTCTTATGTCACTGACAGCAATGAACAAAGCCATTATGTTTATATCCCTATCAGCAATGAAAAAAGTCATTAATTCCTATGTCAAAATCAGCAGAGAACAAAGTCATCACCTTCTATGTCAGTATCAGCAGTGAACAAAGTCATTACTTCCTATGTCACTATCTAAAGTGAAAAAAGTGAATACCTGACATGTCACTATAAGCAGTGAACAAAGTCATCACCTGCTATGCCATGCCACTATCAGCAGTGAACAAAGGGATTATCTCCTATATCATTATCATGAGTGAACATCACATCCTATGTCACTATCAGCAATGAACAATGTCATCACTTGCAGTGTTACTTTCACAAGTGAACAAAGTCATTGCTTCCTATGCCTCTATCAGCAGTGAAGAAACTCATCACCTGCTATGTCACTATCAGCAGAGAGCAGTGATTACATAGTGTGTCACTATCTACAGTGAGCAAAGTCATTACAAGTTATGTCACTGTCTGCTGTGAATAAAGATATTACCTCCTATGTCACTATCAGCAGTGTACAGAGTCATTACCTCTTACATCACTATGATCAGTGAACAAAGTATCACCTATGTCACAATCAGCAAAGAAAACGTCATCACCTCCTATGTGTCACTGTCATCATTGAACAAAGTCATTATGTCCTATGTCAATGTCAGCAGTAAACAAAGACATTACCTCTTATGTTACTATCAGCAGTGAACAGTGTGTACCTCTTAATTCACTTATTAGTGAATAAAATGAGTAGGCCCTATGTCACAATCAACAGAGAGCAAAGTCATCAGCTCCTATGTCACAGTCAGCAGTAAACAAAACCATCAGGTCCTATATCACTATCAGTGTAAAAATTCATTACCTGCTTGTTACTATCAGCAGTGAACAAAGTTATTACTTGCTATATCACTATCAGCATTGAAAAAAGTCATCACCTGCTATGTCACTGTATGCAGTGAAAAGTACTGAACAATGTCATTACATCCTATGTCCCTGTCAGCAGTGAACAAACTCATTATGGTTTATGTTTCTACCAGCAATTAAGTCATTGCCTGCTATGTCACTACTAGGATGTGAAGAAAGTGGTTACCTGCCATGTCAATATCAGCAGAGAACAAAGTCATTGCCTCCTATGTCACTGCTAGCATGTGAAGAAAGTGATTACCTGCCATGTCAGTATCAGCAGTGAACAAATACATTACCTGCTAAGTCAGTGTCTGCAGTGATCAAAGTCATTAAATCCTATGTCACTGTGAGCATTTTGAAGACTCATTAACTCATATATCACTATCAGCAGTGAAAAATGTCATCAATTTAACATGTCAAGTCAGGAAAAGCCAAGTCATCAACTACTTTGGCACATTCAGCAGTGAACAAAAGTCATTATGTCCTATCTCATTGTTCTCAGTAAACAATGATTACCCCTTAAAATGATGCCAACACTGAATAAAGTCATTCACTCATACTTCAACATCAGCTGTGAAAAAAAATCATCACCTCCTTTGTCACTGTTAGTAGTGATCAAATTCATCACATTCTATGTCACTTTCAGAAGTGAATAAAGTCATAACCTCCTATGTCTTTCTCAGCAATGAACAAAGTCATTACCTATTTCACTATAAGTAATGAACAATGTCATTAGCTGCTATGTCACAGTCAAAAGAGAACAAAGTCACCACCTTCTATGTCACTCTCAGCAGTTAACAAATTCATTACCTCCTATGTCACTATCAGCAATGAACAGTCTTTACCTGCTCTGTCACTATCAGCAGTGAACAATGTCATTACCTGCAATGTAGTTAACAGTAAAGAACAAAACTATTATCTCCTATGTCACTATCAGCAGTGAATAAATTCTTCACCTCTTATGTCACTGTCACAAGTGAACAAAGCCAACACTTCCAATGTCACTATCAGTATTGAACAGCAGTAAACAAAGCAATGATCTCCTATGTCACTAATAGAGAATAATGTAATTACCTACTATATTACTATCAACACTGAGTAAAGTCACTGCCTCCAGTGTCACTGTCAGTAGTCATTAAAGTCACTACTTCTTAGGTCACTATCAGCTATGAACAGAATCATTACCTCCTATGTCACACTCAGCAGAGAACAAATTCATCACCTCCTATGTCATCAGCAGTGAACAGTCATCACCTACTATGTTACTATCAGAAGTGAAGAAAGCCGTTACCATCTATTTCACTAGCAGCTGTGAATGAAGTCATCACCTGCTATGTCACTATCAGTGACCAAAGCCATCACCTCTTATGTCACTACCAGCAAGGAAAAGGTCATCACTTGATATGTCATTGTCAGCAGTTAATGAAATCATTACCTCCTATGTCACTATCAGCAGTGAACGCAGTCTTCACCTACTATGATATCAGAGGTGAACAAAGGCATCATCTTCTATTTCACAATCAGCAGTGAATGAGGTCAACAATTCCTATGTCTTAGTGAGCAGTGAACAAAATTAACATGTCCTACCATGACTATCAGTAGTGAACAATGTCATTAGCTGCTGTGTCATTATCAGCATTGACCAGGAGTGAGTAAAGTCATCCCCTGCTATGTCACTATCAGCAGTGAACAAAGTCATTACCTACTATTTCAGTATTGGCATTGAAAAAAGTCATGACCTGCTATGTCACTATCAGCACTGAACAGTAGTGAATGACACCATTACCACTTATATCACTATCAGTAATGAACCAAGTCATCACCTCCTATGTCACTATCAGCAGTGAAAAAAGTGATTACCTGCCATGTCACTATCAGCAGTGAACAAATTCATTATCTTCAATACCACTATCAGCAGTGAACAAAGCCATTATCTCCTATGTCATTATCAGCAGTGAACAAAGTCATTAACTGCTATGTCACTATCATCAGGGAACAAATTATTACCTCCTATACCACTATCAGCAATGAATGGAGCCATTACCTCCTATGTCACTGTCAGTGATGAACAGTAATAAATACAGTAATTACCTGCTTACCTGCTATGTTATGTCACTGTTGGCAATGAACAAAGTCATCTGCCCCTGTGTCACTTTCAGCAGTGAAAAGAAGTAATCTCTTATGTCACTATCAGCAGTGAAGAAAGTCATTACCTGCTTTGTCATTATCATCAGTGACCAACAGTGAAGATGGTCATCACCTGCTATGTCACTATCAGCAGTGAACAGTCATTACCTCCTATGTCACTATCAACAGTGAACAAAGTCATTACATGTAATATCACTGTGTGCTATGAATAAAGCCATTACATATGTCACTGTCAGCAGTTTTCAGAGTCATTACAACCTATGACACAGGGAGCAGAGAACAAAGTATCATCTATATCACAGCCATCAATAAACAAAGTCATCACCTCAGTAGTGAACAAAGTCACCATCAGCTGTGAAAAACATCATTGCCTACAATGCAAGTATCAGTAGTGAACAAAGTCATTATGGCTTATGTCACTATCAGCAATGAATAATGTCATTAACTTCTCTGTCAAAATCAACAGAGAACAAAGTAATCACCTCCTATGTCACAGTCAGCAGTCAACAAAATCATTATGGCCTATGTCTCTATCAGCAATGAACAAACTCATTGCCTCATATGTCACAGTCAGCAGAGAATAAAGTCATCACCTCCTCTGTTACTATCAGAAAAGAACAAAGTCATTGCCTCCTATGTCACTACCATCAGTGAACAATGTGATTACCTGCTATGTCACTGTCTGCAGTGATCAAAGTCATTAACTCCTATGTCCCTGTGAGGATCTATATTACAAGATTGAAAAGACCGGCGAGCAAACGGCTTAAACATAAAAACATGGTAATGAGGTTGAGGTCTGTGAAGTATGTGGTGCAGAGGGATTGGGATTTCTTTAAATGTAGCATTTCTAATAGAGCTGGTTCAGATATAGCTTTGCAAGTCAAGCAGAGCTCGCCTTAAGTAGGCAATATGAGACAGAGAATAGTTGGAGCTTTTTGAGTCTGTCCATGTAGGACAAGTGTTTAAGACTTAGGATTCTTTTTGTGAGGTACTTTTGTAGCCTCTCCAGTTGTTGCAGGTGTCTAGTGAGGTACATTTTATTTTATTTATTTATTTTATTTTACATTTGTTGACCAGGCTAGTCTAACTGGATATATGTCCATTTTCAGTAGAGGCCCAGAGAGAAAAGCTCCATAAAAAGACATGCACAAAAACAGAGCAGTAAACTACAATTACAGGATACAAAGACATGCATAAAAACAGAGCAGTAAACTACAATTACAGGATACTTGTAAGGCAATAACAGGTGTTCCATTCCAATTTTTTTTTTTTTTTGAGTTTAAGAAGAAGAAAATAAAGAGAGAATTTAGAAAGGTGGGTAGATACCAAAGCAAAGTAATAAACAGGAACAGGAGGACAGGCCAGATAATAACAGAATTGGAAGAATTAGTATAAGGGTAGTGAGTAAAGATAAGTCAGAAAGACGGCCAATTCAGGTGTTCCTAGTTGCAATAAGAGAATGTCTAGTGTAGGGGCCTTAAGTGGCTGTGAAGAGAGATATAAGTGGTAGTAGCCTAGGGTAACAGTAAGAGAGATACTCTAGTCTGGGTTGGTACAGGGACATAGCCAGTGGGTTTTAAGGTATGACTTGAGTTTCTTTTTAAATAGAGAAGTAGAAGAAAGAGATGTGACTGCACTAGGAAGTAGGTTCCAGATTTTTACCACAGTGTTAGAGAAAAGGGATTCTCCTGCTTTATTTGTTAGATTTTTATATGGGCTGATTAGACTTGTGAGAATTGGTATATTGCCTGGATAATACAGGATTTTGTGGGAAATAACCAGTTGGTGAAAAAGAATTTGATTTTAGAATTCTAGCCAATGCAGTTGATTAAGATTTAGGCAGTGGTGGGTTCGAAATGGGGAGCTGGTAGCAAATCTGGCAATATTGTTGTAAGAGGTTGCCAGCTTGTTGAGGTTGCTTTTAGATAGGTTTGTACATATATATATATATATATATATATATATATAGGAGAGGCATAAAAGAGTGTTCTGGCATTGAGAGTAAGGAAGGGTTTAATTCTGTAGAGAGAGCCTAGTTTTTGGTTAACTGATTTTATTGTGGTATTGATGTGAGTATCATAGTTAAGGTTATGGTCGATAGTCACTCCTAAGAGTTTAGTGTTAGTATCAGGGGATATAACTGCACCATTTTTAGATTTAATAGTGAAGTGAAGTGCGGAGGTTGCCAAATGGGATCGATGATTGGCCTAATGAGGGAAGAGTAGAGGAAGACACTGACATCTTTCTTCCTGGATGCAAAACCCTTAGTAATGAGATGTGCCACATAGAAGGACTTTCTGATCACAGTGGCAATGTGGTGGTCAAAAGAGAGGTTGCTGTCAACCTGTGTTCCCAGATCTCTTATAATGCCTTCTGTGTTCAGTGGACTACCATTGATAGGGTAATTCATGGGAACTGGGTTTTTCCAAAGGGGATAACTCATTTTTTGGCACTGAACTTAAGGCTATGGTTCTGACACCAGTCGTTGGTCTCAGTGAGGCCTTTTTGTAGGATGTCAACATCATTTGGGGAGTTAATAATAGCTCCCAACTTGCAACTGTCTGCAAACTTTGTCATCCAGAGTCCCTTCGTGTTGGCCTGGACTTCAGAGAAGTAGATACCAAACAGGAGAGGACCCAGGACCAAACCCTGTGGGACTCTACTTATGACTGGTCAGCTGTCTGACTTACAGTCAGCTACTTTCACACTGTAGGTTCTATCTGTGAGCCAATTTGCAACCCACCTAGTGATATAGGGGTTGATGCCTACTTTAGTGAGTTTTTCTATGATTCCTGAGTGGGGAATGGTATCAAAGGCCTTGGCCAGATCAAGGTAGGCTGTATGAACCACCTTCCCTTCATCCACAGCTCTGGTGACTGACTCAAAGAAGTCAACCAAGTTGAGCAGGCATGATCTACCCTTCACAAAACCAAACTGTGTGGGATCCAGAGTTTGGAGATTCCCTATATCCTTGTTTATTAGCTCCATGATGATGTGTTCCATAGCTTTGCATATCAGACTCATCAGGATAATGGGGTGATAGATTCCAGGGTCTGTATTCGCTCCTTCTTTGTGGAGAAGGGAGTGCACTATTTGGTAGGGACAAAGCCTGAGGTGAGGCTGTGATTGAACAGAGCACACAGGTGAGGTGCCAGTTCACTTTGTAGCTCATGTAGAACACAGTCAGGGATATTGTCAGGTCCCACAAAAACTGTACTCTTAGCCTTGGACAGTGCTGTTTTAACATGTGCAGCAGTAATACTGGGTGCCTGGCAATCTACTGGTATTGTGACTGGTAATTTGCGGGGGGGGGGTGTAAAGTTGGTAATGAGTCTGTCAGCTAGTACACTGGCGATATCTGTTGGCTCGGTATAAAAGGTAGCATTGTGCAGCAGCTCAGAGCAAATCTGGGTATTGCCATGGAGACTCTTTACATAACTATTGAAGGCCTTATAGTTGTCTTTACTATCTGCTGCAATACTGCTAGCTACTGCTAGCTTTAGAGGATTTGATTAGGGATCTCAACTTTTTGTTGAGGCTGATAAGGGAGTTTTTCCAGTCTTGGGAAATCACCTTATTCCGCATCAGTTTCCTTCTTCTGTTGTAGAGTTTGTTTATGGTAGAGGATCACCAGATTGGCTTCCTTTGTTTGGAGGAAAGTGTCTTGGTTCTATTGGGTATGGCGGGATCCATGCATTTGCTTTGTGTTCGTACAGTGCACTGAAGTTTGCCACCTCTGTTTTTAGGAGCCCAAAGTTAGCTTTGGAGAAGTTTTTCATGGAGGTTGCCTGGGGGGGGGATTTCCAAGGTGATTAGTTTGTGGTCAGATCTAGCCAGGGAGGAGTTGACTATTGGTGTAGAGCAACGGTCACCCATGTTAGTAATGACCAGGTCAAGGATGTTGCTATCTCTAGTGGTTGTAACAACAAAGTGATCCAGGGCATTAGAATTAATGAATTCCAGGAAACATTGGGCAAGTGTATTGGTACATGAGTAGTTTTCCCAGTTAATGGAGGGGTAGTTGAATTCGCCCAGCATGAGAGTGTTAGGCTGGACCCTAATATTCTCCATGGTGCTTAGGAATGTGGAGTGTGAGTCTTGGGAGATGGTTAGGGACCTATAGCAGGCTACGACCTGAATCGCTGTCTTACCCAATGTTAGCTGCACCTGAAGTATCTCAGATGTGTTATGTTGGGCTACCAGTCTGGTGGTGTGCACATCCTTTATGGATATGGAAACACCACCATCTTTGGAGCTTCCGTCCAAGTTCTGGGGTCGAAAGGTGTAGAATGAGTTGCAGCCCAGTAGTGCAGGGGTGCTTTCTGTGAATAAAGCCATTACCTCTTATGTCATTATCAGCAATGAACAGAATCATTACCTCCTATGTCACACTTGGCAGAAAACAAAGTCATCACCTCCTATGTCACTATCAGCTGTGAACAAAGTAATTGATTCTGATGTCACTATCAGCAGTGAAAAAAGTGATTACTCGTCATGTCACTATTAACAGTGAACAAAGTTATCACCAACTATGGTGCTATCAGAAATGAATAAAGGCATTACCTATTTCACTATCATTACTGAACAACATAATCACCTGATAAGTCAGCATCAGAATTGAACAAAGTCATTACCTCCTATGCCGCTACCAGCAGTGACCAAAGTGATTACCTGCCATGTCACTAAGAGCACTGGATGAATTCATCACCTGCTATGTCACTACAAGCAGGGAACAAAGTCATTACCTCCTATGTCATTATAAGCTTTGAAAACAGTCTTTATCTCCTATGTCACTGTCAGTAGTAGTGAACAAAGTCATTACTACCTGTGTCACAGTCAGCAGTAAACCAAATCACCACATCCTAAGTCACTATTGGCAGTGCATAATGTCATCACCTGCAATGTCATTGTCAGCAGTGAACAAAGTCATTACCTCCTATGTCACTATCAGCAGTGAACAAAAGCATCACCTCCTATGTAACTATCACTAGTAAAGAGCAGTGTGCAAAGTCATTACCTCAAAAGTCACAATCAGCAGTGAACAAAGTCATTATCCTCTATGTCACTAAGAACAGTGAACAAAGTAATCACCTGTTATGTCACTATCAGCAGATAACAAAGTCATCACCTCCGATGTGATTATCAGCAGCGAAAACAGTCATAGGATCATAGGAAATTGCTAGGCTAATGGCTCTAGGGCCCTTATAAGCCTAGCCAAGTATACCCTTATTTCCGCAATCAGCACCTATTGCCTATGTCCAAGAGGGACACAGGTGGAACCTAGTCATCACCTCCTATGTGACTATCAGTAGTGAGCAATGTCATTACCTGCTCATTCACTATCAGCAGTGAACAAAGTCATCATCTGCCATGTCACTATCAGCACTGATCAGTCATTAGCTGTTATGTCATTGTCTGCAGTGAACAAAGCCATTACCTCCTACGTCACTGTCTGCAGCCTTCAGTTGTTATCTCTTATGTCACCATGAGCAGCAAACAAAGTATCATCTACTATGTCACAGTCAGCAAACAGCAAAGTCATCAGCTGCTATATCACTGTCGTTGGTGAACAAAGTCATTACATCCTACGCCAGTGCCAGCAATGAGCAGTCATTACCTGCTATGTCACTATGAGCAGTGAAAAAAGTCATTACCTGCTATGTAACTATCAGCAGTGACAAAAATCTTTACCTCCTATGTCACTGTCAGCTATGAAAAAAATTCAACACCTTCAATGTCATTATCAGCAGTAAACAATAGTAAACAAAGCCATTACCTCCTATGTCACTAATAACAGAGAACAAAGTAATTACCTGCTATGTTACTACCAGCAGTAAACAAAGTCATCACCTGCTATCACACAAAATCATTACCTCCTATGACACTTTCAGCAGTGAAAAAATTCATTACTTCTTAATTCACAGTCAGCAGAGAACAAAGTAATTACCTTCTATGTCAATATCAGTAGTGAACAAAGTCATTACCTGCCATGTCACTATCAGCAGTGAACAAAGTCATCACCTGCTATGCCACTACCAGCAGTGAATAAAGTAATTACCTCCTACATTACTATCAGCAGTGAACAGAGTCATCATCTAATGTGACACTCCCAGCAGTAAACCAAGCCATAACCTCATATGTCACTGTCAGCAATGAACAAACTCACTTGCTTTGTCACTATCAGTAGGGAACAAAGCTATAACCTCCTATGTCACTAACAGCAGTGAACAAATTCACTATTGGTTATGTCAATACCTGCTATGTGGCTAACAGCAGTGATCAAAGTCATCACCTATTTCACAATAACTAAATCATCACCAACTATGTTACTGTCAGCAGGCAGCAAAGTAATTACCTCCAGTGTCACTCATTGCCAGCTGTGTTGTTGTCAACAGTGAACAAATTAATTACCTCCAATGTCGCTATCAGTAGTTAACAGCAGTGAACAAAGTCATTACCTTCTATGTCACTATCAGAGGTGATCAAAGTCATTACAACCTATTTCAGTGTCAGGGGAGAACAAAGTTTCTTATGTCGGTATCAGCAGTGAACAATGTCATCACCTCCTATGTCATTATCAGCAGTGAAAAAAGTTGTCATGTCACCTACTATATCACTGTCAGCAAGGAACAAAGTCATTACCTCCTATTTTACTGTCAGCAGTGAACAAGGTCATTACCTCTTATGTCACTATCAGCAATGAATAAAGTCATTACCTACTATATCACTAATAGCAGTGAACAAAGTCATTACCTTGTATGTCACTATCAGTAGTGAATAAATTAATTATCTTCTATGTCACTATCAGTTCTATGTCACTATCAGCAGTGAACAAAGCATCTGCCTCCTATATCACTGTTAGCAGAGAATAAAATTAATTATCATTTATGACACAGTCAGAGGTAAATAAAGTCATTAACTCCTATGTCACTATCAGCAATGAACAAATTCATTAACTCCTATGTCACACAGTCAGCAGAGAACAAAGTCATCATCTCCTATGTCACTTTCAGTAGTGAACAAAGTCATCCCTTCTGTGTCACTATCAGCAGTGATCAGCCATAAATAAAGGCATTACCTCCTATGTCACTATCCACAGTAAAAAAAGTTGTCACCTGCTATGTCACTATCAGCAAGGAATAAATTCATTGCCTCCTATTTCACTATGAGCAGCAAACAAATTCTTTAACAACTATGTCACTGTCAGCAGTGAGCAAAGTCATTACTACCTATGTCACAGTGTGCAATAAACATCATCACCTTGAATGTCACTATCAGCAGCAAAGAAAGTCAATACCTGCTACGTGACTATCAGTGGTGATCAAAGTCAACAACTGCCATATCACTATCAGCATTGGACAAAGTCACCATGTTATGTCACAATCAGCAGTGAAAAATGTCATCACCAACTATGTCACTATCAGCAGTGAACATCAGTGAGCAAAGTCATCACATGCTACGTCACTAACATCAGTGAAGTCATCACCAGCTATGTCACTATCAGCAGTGAACAAAATCATCACCTGTTGTGTCACTGTAAACAGTAAACAAAATCATTACCTCCTATGACACTATCAGCAGTGAACAAAGTCATCAGCTCCTATGTCAGTATCACCAGTGAACAAAGACATCAAATGATCAAATGCTATGCAGCTATCAGCAGTGAACAAAGAAACTATCTCCTATGTCTCTAACAGCAGGGAATAAAGTCATTATGTCACTATCAGCACTGAAAAAAGTCTTTACCTCCTATGTCACTGTCAGCAGTGAAAAAAGTCCTTACCACCAATGTCACTATCATTAGTGAACAGGTATGAATGAAGTCATTACCTCTTATGTCACTATCAGCAGTGAGCAAAGTCATTACCCGTCATGCCACTATCAACAGTGAACAAAGGAATTAACTCTTATGTCACTATCAGCAATGAACAAAGTCATTGCCACCTATGTTATTGTCATTAGTGAACAAAGTCACCACTTGCAATGTCACTGTTAGCAGTGAACAAAGTCATTACCCCCTCTGTCACTATCAGTAGTGAACAATTTCATCATCTGCAAAGTTACTGTCAGCAGTGAACAAGGTCATTACCTATGTCAGTACCAGCAGTGAACAAAGTAATTACCTAAGTCACTACCAAACATGAATAAAATCATCACTTCTTATGTCACTGTCAGGAATGAACAAAGTCATTACCTCCCATGTCAATACTGGTAATGAACAAAATCATTAGCTCCTATGTCACAGTAAAAAGAGAACAAACTCATCACCTATGTCATTATCAGAAGCGAACAATGTCATTACTTCATGTGTCAATATCAGCAATGAGCAAAGTCATCACTTCTTATATCACTGTCAGCAGTCAACAAAGTCATTGCCTCCTATGCCACTGTCAGCAATGAACAGTCATCACCTGTTATGCCATTATCAGCCATGAAGAACATCATTACATGCTATAATGCTATCAGCAGTGAACAAAGTCTTTACCTCCTATGTTACTGTCAGCAGTACACAAAGTCAACAACGCCAATGTCACTATTAGTAGTGAACACTAGTACACAAAGTCATTACTTACTATGTCCCTAATATCAGAGAACAAAGTAATTACCTACCATGTCACTATCAATGGTGAACAAAGTCATTACCTCCTCCTGCTATGTAACTGTCAGCAATGAACAAAGTCATCATATTTTATGTCACTATCAGCAGTGAACAAGTTATTACCTCCTACATCCCTTTCAGCAGTGAACAAAGTGATTACCTGCCATGTCATTACCAGCAGTGAGCAGACATCGTGACCATCACATTGTTACCTTACTTTTTACCGAGGCAAACCAACCTCATATAGAATCTTTCATCATGGCTCGAAATCTCATCACTGATGTGGCCTACAAAATACTGACTGATTTGCTGACCCTTCCCAGACTGACTAGAACATAGCATATGACACTTACTGGACACTCTTCACCAACTGCAGGCTAGGTAAAAAGAAAGAGTCAATAGTAAATTGTCACATTAAATCAATAACAAACTTGTGCACATCTTGAGACTTGTAAATCATCCTCCAGAGGGAAGCAGAATAAGAAAATACCACTGTTGTTGGTGGGTCTTGATTCAGAGAAAACATTTGACAGAATAAGCTGGGGGTTAATGAGAAGGGCAATGGAAGTATTTGCATTCCCTGATAACATTATACGGTTGATTATGAGGATATATGAGGAATAGGAGGCAAAAATTAAAGTAGGTGGGTTCCTCTCTGAAAATTTCTGTTTGAGCAGAGGAACCAGACAGGGATGTCCTTTTTCCCCTTTGGTATTTACATTATACTTAGAACCACTGGCAAAAAAATAAAGGACTCAGCGATTCAAGGATATAATTGGCATGGTAGTCAAGAAAAGCTGGCTCTATTTTCACATGATAATATTTTATACCTGATACAACCAGAAAAGAGCATTTCAGTGTTGAGGAATATTTTGAGGCAGTTTCAAATTTTTTCAGGATACAAAATTAATGAAGCTAAAACAAAGGCAATAGCTGTAAATTATGTACCAAACATGAATTGGTTTAGCAATATCCATATTTATGGAGACATGATGAAATTAATTGCTTAGGAGTATGGATTAAAAATGATTCTAGTGTGGCGGCTGAGGTTATGTGGGAAGAGACTACACAAACGATAATACAAAAACTGAGAAAATGGAAGCTTTGTTATATGGATATGAATAGCAAGATACAAGCAATTAAAATGTTTTTAGTCCCTTTAGTTATATACACAGGTCAGGCATATCTTTATCAACCAGAAGAGAAGCTGTGGATAGCAATTAATAGAGAGGATTTTATCTGCAAGGGGAAGATGGCAAGAGTCAAGTGGGGATAAGCTAATTTGTCCAGGAGAACAAGGTGGTTTGGAATTACCTGATTTGAAGGGGTATTTCAGAACTACACATTAAGGCTCCTATACATAGTGCAAGCAGAAACCTGTAATTCACAGTGGAAAGGGATGATGATGAAATGGGGGGAAGTTCAAGTAACAAGGAGAGACTGGGATTTTGGATGCAGATCTCTAAAGAGAATAACAATAATCATACAGAATATTATATTCATAAAGTAGCAGAAAGTATTATAATTTCAGATCCATTTTTTCACCACTTCATGGGACCAGCATCATCATTTCTCTACCAATATCTAACTGGGATGGAAGCTGAGCTTTCCAGGTATCATGGCCCATTTGTTCCTATCTAGGTAGCCCAGTTAGTCCATTCATTCCCTGAAGGTTAGAGTCAGATGGTAGAGAATGGGACAGTTTGCTGGTCCTGTAGAGTGGCCTACCCTTCTACTTGCAGAGCACCTCATCCTTTGTGGTGACTGTCTGAGATCTGCAGTGAGCTGCCTGACACAGTATCAGTGTCAGTGTCAGTATCAGTATATCAGTGTGCTCTCAAAAGTTTTGGTTCTACAGCTATAGCACCTACTGTTTCCACTAAGATCACCCAAGTGGCAAGTCAACACTAGCTCCCTGCCCTAGAATGACATAGCTGGCAGCAGTCTCTCATTTCTATCCACCCTTGTCCAGTTAACCGAACTTAGGTCATCAGCACCACTGTCAGGGTTTTATTTCTCTATACCACTAGAGCTTTCATTTCAGATACAGTTTGTTATAGTTGCAGTCAAAAGCATTCTTGCAGGCACCTTCAATATATCTAACAACATACATTGCCTATACGTTTCTAATGTGCCACAAAGCCAACAGCACTATCCTATGTTATGTATTCACATTTCAGTGCAGTAGAAGGGCTACATTAAAGTGTGTGCATACTAAAATACATCTATGGTTTATTTATTCATGTTATTATATGAATTAAAATACACTATTTTTCCATTTTAACAGCCACCCGAATGGCAAGAATGTACTACAGGAAGTTTTAATACTTTATCTAAATATTATATTTTTTAAATCTGACCATGTGGTAGTATACAAAGAGGAAAAATGCCATTCTCAAAAAGAAAAAATTCTGTAATGGTAGGCTGTATTACAAACGTTTCTACCACAGAAGCTGAAAAGATACTGTTGAAAGAATGTATGTGTATGCAAACTGCCAAACAGAAAAAAAAGAGGAATATGTTACCTTCTTTTTGTTGAACCTCAGCACAGAAAACATCCTATGATAATTTTTGGTTATGCTACATAATGCTACTGAATTTGGAAGCAATCGTCTTGTATTCTTTTCTCTGTGATATTGTCCAGTTTGATATTTGCACATAAAATATCAGGAGGCTAGGGTAGCTAACAAACTACAAACACGTTGTGCTATCTTTCACAATCCTCACATTGTGCTCATTCATTATCAGGTGTTGTACTAATCTTACTGCTTATGACCTGCACCCACACATCCTATCACAGTGTAGACAGAAACTCTACATGAGGCAATAGAGAATTAACAATATGCAGAGAAGGCAAACAACCACTCCAAAATACAACAAATGTAATAACGCACTACCTATTGTGAATATTTTTTCTGAAATATTTCATTATGAACTTAATTGCTCCTGGAAAATTTTCACTGAGATAGTGATTACACTCTGATGTTCAGAATAGTACACACCAGTTAAGTACCAGAGTAGTGCATGACCTGATCTTAACTATTGTTAAGCATACCCTGCATAAGTTGTTAAGGTCAGCTAGGACCAGGCAATATTAATCTGTCTGTACTGACTGGCAAATGACAGCAGCAGAACAAAAAAATGTTGTTTCTGTCTGCTCTCTGTGCTGGTAACATGCCCCTAACTTCCTGTAATGAATTTATAAAGTGGCAATAATCATAGGCTATGGTAAACATTTTCTGAACTATACAAACCCAGAAATTCAAATTTATGTCATTATTTACTAACTTCAGTCATCTTGTTTATTCATGAGCCACAGATGACCAAAAATATGAAGTCATAATATGGAGGTTCTGTGAAAATCTGGACTGTTGAGAGGCATGGATGTGAGTGTAAACATAAAGGAGTGTATTACACTGCCTTTCTGACATCATTCATTAAGAGTTTGACAACTTTGAAAGCCAGCACAGCACTTAGCAATTTTTCCCCTGTAATTAGCATTACATGGAGCAGATAAAGCTCCATTCACAACAATTAATTATTATCATGTTATCAATCATGACTTTAATTATGTGTTCTCGACATTGATGCCAAGATTCGTCTCTCGATCTTTGCTCTCGTGTTGAATTTCTTGGCATCCATGTCTTAAACACATAAGTAGGTTATGACTGGTGACCCAGTCATGAGGCGCTGTATTATAAACTAGTATCTTATAGTCTTTTGTCTTAGAAGACTTTCATAAACTGAGCAGCAATCACAATGTTGCTTTAAAATCCAGTCCAGCTTTTTAAATTCTTGTATCAAAATAGAAGTATATTTTCCTTATAATATATTCAAATATAATTCAGTTATATAAAGACAAAACACATGCTGATTGCAAGGGCATGAATTGGCTTCTGTCTGTAATCTAAATATGGATATTTATTTTGAAAAAAACATGGAAAGCCTTAAGAGACATGCTGGTTTCTATACATACTCATAAATGTCCATGTTTTACAATAATGGAACTGGTAAACTGCATGCATATTATAATTGATTACAGGCATGTAAATGTTTGCCCTTGATGCTAGAATATTACTGAAATACCAAAGTAATTCAGTATTCTCATTTGCTGTTTACAGTCTTCGTATTTAATTACCATTTACTAGATATAATTTGACTTTGAAGCCCCATAGTACACAGAAGGATAAAGTCCTGACTGCACCTCAGATAATCTGTGTTTGACAAGCAGCAGAGGTGTTGAAAGGATTTGGTGAGATAAGATGGGAGTGAGAGGCCAATGTTAGATCACCCATTCTGGGGACAGGAAGGCAGTTTGGTTCATTATATTTGTGACACCTGCATGAGTACAAGTGTATCACCAGCAGCAGGGAGCCTAGTATGCAGATAAATTGAAATTTTACTTTAATTTTACTAAAACAGTATTTAACCTATACCCACTGTTCCTTACTGATATATTTTTGAGGAATTGCCTTACTCAAAGATAAGTACAGTGCAATAAAATTAAACTGTTGCACAAGCAACAGCACTCAGTGTCCACCATTCTTCAGAGGAAAATGAAAAATAAATAAATTGTAGACGTATTGTTAATGCATAAAGCAAATTACTAACAGCAGCACATTAGGGGACATAAAATATTCCTTATATCTACCAGGAAATGAGACAACTGTATTACATATCAGAGAAATACTTTTAAATACAGATTTTATCTAGACTGATCATTATTATTGTAGCAAATAATGTTATAATGAAGACTTAGACATGCAAATGTATAATTTTCATACTACAGCTTTTATTACAATACATTTAAGATAGCATAAGGACCATCATTTCTTGCTATAATCAAAAACTGGAGAGGAAAAGGAAGTGTATCTTCTTGTGTAAAGGTAACAGGACACTACAGGCAAAATTCAAGTAAAGATGATTCAGATAATGTCCTTCAAATAAGCAACCACAATTTAATATAGATATCAAACAATTTTCCCAATTTTGAGGAAGAATTGCCTTTAGACTTTGAATATAGATATATCTACTTTATGACCATTCATAGACATTGAACTTGCTGAAGTATAGTGAACTCAAAAACACGAAAACACTCAAAGCATGTAGTCAATAATATCATACCAATGCATGGATACTTATAGCTTACCTGCATTTTTTTACACTATACAAATAATTTTCTCATAGAATCTGGCATTTTTGTAAAGTGCCTTTGGTGTGTTCCACATGTGTATTTTGATAATACACTAAATAGGCTAAATAATAAAGAACTCTGATTGCTACTGTGTTCTAGGGTATATATATATATATATATATATATATATATATATATATATATATATATATATATATATATATATTCTTAAGCCTATTCACCAATATTTCTAAGACCACTAAAGATGTGGAAGTCAAAGACAGCAGGAAATTAGAATTATTTTCCCAAATACATAACACATTTATCATCCATAAGATTATCTGTACAGTAAATTAGTAAATTTGTGAGTTGAATTATTTGTGTTTTGGGGTAAACTATTTTGTTATAAAAACTGAAAACAAGCAAGCTGACGGAATTCTGCCACTAAAGTTTGCTAATTTCAGCTTTTTTTTGTTTATTAATTAAAAAAATGCCTTTTTAGTAAGGAAAGTTCACTGATGCCTATTAAACAGACTTGCTAGATTATTAACAGTTTGAGTAAATCTATATTTTGGGTAACAAACCCAATAAGCTTCATGATCCAACTGAATGTACTGAGAGTAAATTATTTGTGCAGAATAAAATATTCCTCATCTACAGAATAAAGAGCTGAATGGTCCTTCTTTCTTTTTATATTTATTTTTATTGAAACCTTTATAGTTACCCAGGGAAGATTTGTATTCAGCAAATATAAACTGAGGCATTCAATGGCCTTCAAAGTCCTTGTTGTTGCTATGAAGTTGTCAAATTAAACAATTTATAATTGATTATAGTCAAATGAAGGTGTAAAATGAAAGGACAACTGGTTTTGGCTTGAATGCAGCCTTGTTTGGTATTGCTCTAGAAGACTGTTTCACCATGGAGTCATCCAGATGCCACATATCACCTGCAGTGTTACCCTCTGTATGTCAGATCTGGTTAATAAAACAAGCACTGATGAATGTGTTTGCCATATTTACACATTTGTGGCATCAACATTAACGGATGTCTATAATGCATTTTTTTGTGCTGAGCTTCAAAACCCAATTTTTGAAAGCCATTAAAAAAGAAATGTCTAGGTTCATAGGTTTATACGAGGCTATCTGTCCTAAGGCATTTATAAGCCTAGCCCAAATTTTTGTGGCTTACGCCACCCCTTATATGAAAAAATACTGTGCCCATTAGTTTGTTGTGCCTCTGTCCAGCAGTGACACAGAGATGATTCCCGGGATAAACCCACGATCTCCCATCCACAGGTCAAGATTTCTCTTGAACAGAGAGAGTGAGGTGCTCTGCCTCACATGGATCGGGATTTTATTCCACAGCATAGGGAGTCTCTGAGTGATAAATCTATCCCTCCAGCATGTCCTATTTATATCCGTGCTAAGGTCTGCTTTACAGAAGCTTACAAGTAGCACCTGATCACCAGAATTTAGGTGACTGGATTCCTTTCTTTAATGAACAGTTTTGATCTGTTCTGAATCGATGTCTCTGTTACAGTTATCAATTTGTTTTTTAAAAAAATTTTGATTTAAAGTTTTTACCATTTTCTGCTAAGTACAAATTTAAGATTTTTCTTTATCATCAAAACTGAGGTCTGAGCCCACACAAAATAAATACAGTATATACAGTATGTGGTATAGTTTGGTGTTAACTAACAGAAGCACTACCATCTACTAACCCTGAAACATATTTTGTTCTTTCAAAAACGACTTGAAAATGTATTCTGTTACATTAAAGATAGAACAAATTGCAAAGCATTATTTGAAATGGCTATAGCATACATCACTATACAGCTGGAATTTCTCCGATACAAATGGAGGATCAACACAACTCAGAAGTGGTAACAAAAGTGAATGAAAATGAACAAGGCAGGGTATACAATGGAGCTTCATGTCATCCATGTCAGTGGCCTTCTTGGGTTGAAGTGAAACTTACATTTGTTCCTGGTTGAGAAAAGATGGTCACTATTTGGAAAACTCAAGCAAGAAAATGAGTAAGCTCAAATATTAAGTTTTACTTTTTAAAGTACCCTGCTGAAAGATCTCTGAAGTTTGAAAACATAAGGAAACAAGGAAATTCCCATTTTCACAATATTCTTAACATTACAGCTGCAATAGTAAAGTAGAGGATTAGAGCAAACTATCACACATAGGGGTACAGGGTTGCTGCAATGTAAAAACAAAAAACATTTTAAAATATCTTCAATTTCATGCTTTTTATCGGCTTGGATTTGTTGTCTTTTGGCAAACTGTAAATTTGATGGTGAAATTTCAGTGTCTTCGTTCACAGAAGGTATATCTGGCCACTTAACATGATCCTATGTGCATTTCTACTCTGCCACTAATACTCTGAAAGTACTAAAATGATATGTGCTAATATAATTGGCAGGGTAACCAATGCCACACACCATGGTCATGCAGGAGAAGACCATCTTTAACAATTAATTAATTGGTTAATTTTATCACCATCTTTGTCTTTTAATAAATGATGAAAGGTTTAACTAAAATGTATAAAACAAAGCTCAAAGTTTAGTGACACTCAATGTGATTTATTGTGATAAGAGTAAAATGATTTATAGAGTTATTATTACACATCCAAAGTGTTTAAAGACAAGAATACAAACAATGTATTTAATGCTCTACTAGATAAAATGAGTGGATTATCTGATAGTGATAGATATTTTAATTGCTTATTAGATAAAACGTATTCTACTGAAACTAAAGAATCTATAATATCAGCAATAGCTAAACCTTTGAAAAATTTAACACAAAAGTTGTGTTTGAGGGCGCTGAAAGATCCTGATACCTTTTATTTTACTCGCCAGTCATATGATTTTGGAATGCAAACCACAACTGACATACATTTTACTTCATGTTTAAATATATATAATTAAAGCTATTGCATATCAAATATCAGATCAAAGTGCTCTTTTAAAATGAAATTAAATAATGATGAATTAGAAATAATTCTGTGTATTCTTTATTTTATGAAACTAACATACTTTAATGAATGGTTAACAAATGAAACAAATTATCTTTTTATTTATTAAAAGCATGATTGCAAAAAGTTAATTCCCTGGGACTCATTAAATTATTATTGATATGAAAAGTCAGTGCCTGGGATTTATAGCAAAATAGCACACAGAGAAGTCTTAAATAGTGATTATGTGAATGATGTTGGGATTCAGAGACAATGTATAATGCACTGTCTGCATAGCTGTGAGGTAACCCATGAAGTGAAATCAAGGATATTGAACTATGCTAATTTATAAATCTCTTACATCATCATGGTATATGCTGCAAGGCTTGGGAAAACCAATTGTTAAAATATATCTGAACAGAAATAGAAGCAAATCTAAAGTGTACAATTTGGAATAAAATACTTGAATATGGTTACAAAGCTTTAAGAAAAAAATATATTTTAAATAAAAAAAAACTGTGGCTGCATTAAAAAAAATAATCAAGAAGTTACTAAATAACTCCACAGGGGTTCCACAGTTTGACAAGAAGATCAAAAGTGAATTCTAAGAAAAAAAATCAAGTAAAATTATATTTCAAAAAATAGTACTGAAATTCTAAAATATGTCACATTGTGTTACTTTATATTAAGCTGACACATTTGATTTTAAAGTCCAAGAGAGAAAGTTTTATTAAAAATACACTGATAAACCAACTTAAGATGAACATTAAAACTATTAAAGATATTCATTTAGATGAAAATATTCATTATACCAGACATTCAAAGTAAAACAATCTACTGAAATTTATAAAATATTCTTTAACAATATAATTAATACAATGTATAAAATGTTTATATTATTAGAAATAATAAAAACATTTGTTCTGGAAATATTCTATTATTATTTCAATTTAAGACAAGAAATATGCAGTCCATAAATTAATATTTTAACAAGCAAAATTAAGAAATTAACTTATTCCTAACTTAATAAATAAAAAAATTAAACCTTTTTAAAGCTGGTATACTCAAGATAACATTAAGTACTGAATCAGACAATGCTTACATTAAACAAAGAATTAACAATAAAAAATAGTTTGGACATTCAGAATGGTTATGCTTTTATATAGTACTCAATTATTTTTAAAGTTTAAGAAAAAAATCAACTTTCCTAAAATATGTTGAATTAAAAAAAATGGTATACTGAAATGCTGTACTGTATGTATAAATAGGTCAATTTCCTTCCCATAAAATAAAAATTATAAGGGGGTCCAAATATATATATCTCGTATCCCTGTTTTTATTTTGTCTTATCCATAGAACATCCAACTAATACAAGCATAGTGATTATATTAAAGGATATAGAATGGATAAAGCAGTCCAATGCAAAATATTACTTCTTTAAATATTATACAGTTTTAACCATATTAAAATCAACTATACATAACTTTCTTACAGAAATAGATATCTTATTATATGAATTTGGTTTGCCAACAAATATAAAAAGCAAAATTAATAAAGTAAATTTACACTGAATTATTCAAAACACTGATGTAATTATTATAAATACAAAAACAAGAAACACTGAAGCCAAAAGCAGTGTAGAAACCACTGAAATCAACAAGAAACACTGCTGCACCACAGATTATTCACAAAAATAGTAAAACTTTATTATTGCACCAACGGTAATACACTGATTGAGCGCTTTCTTCCCTCCAAACAGGGACTTCATCAGAATCTACCATTAAAACCATGCCTTCTCTTTATATACTCCCCAATTTAATGACATCATAAATTGAATACATTTTAAAGAGATATGCATTAAAACATAAATATAACCTTACACATTATTAAAACTTTCAAAAGTTACACTTACACACAAAACACCATACCAAAACAATATTGTTAAGGAATATTGTTATTATAAAACATAATGTTAAAAATACTTTAAAAATGCAGCCTTCCTGTTCAATATAGGCTTTAAAAAAATCATTTCATTTAATCCTGGATCTTGACTGGCCTGTAATTTTATTTGCCATCTGACCTCTCTTTCTTCAATGTGACTTCTAAAATCACCCCCCTCCCTGTGATTTGGTAAAACTTTCTCTAAAATACCAAACTTAAATCCTGCAAAATTAGTACATATGCAGGAATGTTTGTACAGGGCATTATTATTATTACAGGTGGATATTTGGTACTTGTGTTCATATATCCTGTCCCTCAACCCTTCTCTCAGTTTTACCTATGTAAAAACTGGGACAGGATATACACATGGCCAGATAAATCACACCTGTAGTTTGACAATTGCCCCACCCAAACTTAACCCGTGTTTTTAGGGTGTTGCTAATAGTAACAGTTTCTTCAGTACTAATGGATTTACACTGAGAACAGGCAACACATCTTGAAGTGCCAAATCTAACAGTCTTTTTTGGGATATTTTCAAAACATTTTTTTCAAATTTGCCCCAGTGTTAAACACAAAATTGGGTCTGGAACCCACAACTGACCATAACTTTGAGTTATTCCTCAATACTGCCCAATTGCTTTCTGTAATCTTTTTAACCTCATTTGCCTTACTAGAAAAGGGGAATACCATAGCACTCTCATATTCTTTATTCTCTTCATCTTCAACTTTCCCATTGTCCTTTATTCCTTCTGGGTTGCCCAACAGGGGTTTGTACTTCACTCCCCATTCTTTTTTAACATATTCTGAATTTTCTTTAATAATATTATTGGGATAACTTCTCTCCTGAAATAATTTAGCTACTTTTTACAATTCTCCCTCCAGATCCTCTCTATGCGATGTCATTCGGGTAACTCAAATGAGTTGTCCTTTAAAAATACTCTTTTTTTATGTGGAGGGTGACTACTGGAATACTCTACATACAGAAAACCCACTTTTAGTAACTTGTATCTAGAGTATTCCAGTAGTCACCCTCCACATCAGAAAAATAGTATTATTAAAGGACAACTTATGTGAGTTGCCCGAATGACATCGCATAGAGGAAGTATACAGAAAATTGCAAAAAGTAGTTAAATTATTTCAGGAGAGAGGTTATCCCAATAAGATTATTTAAGAAAATTTAGAATACGTTAAAAAAGAATGGGGAGTGAAGTACAAACCCCTGTTGGGCAACCCAGAAGGAATAAAGGACAATGGGCAAGTTGAAGATGAAGAGAATAAAGAATATGAGAGAGCTATGATGGTCCCCTTTTCTAGTAAGGCAAATGAGGTTAAAAAGATTACAGAAAGCAATTGGGCAATATTGAGGAATAACTCAAAATTATGGTCAGTTGTGGGTTCCAGACCCAATTTTTCTGTTTAAGACAAGGGCAAATTTGAAATAATGTTTTGAAAATATCCCAAAAAAGACTGTTAGATTTGGCATTTCAAGATGTGGCACCTGTTCTCAGTGTAAATACATTAGTATTGAAGAAACTGTTACTATTGGCAGCACCCTAAAAACTCGGGTTAAGTTTGGGTGGGGCAATTGTCAAACTACAGGTGTGATTTATCTGGCCATGTATATATCCTGTCCCAGTTTTTATGTAGGCAAAACCAAGAGAAGGTTGAGGGACAGGATATATAAACACAAGTACCAAATATCCACCTGTAATAATAATAATGCCTGTACAAACATTCCTGTATATGTACTAATTTCGCAGGATTTAAGTTTGGTATTTTAGAGAAAGTTTTACTAAATCCCGGGGGGGGGTGATTTTAGAAGTTACACTGAAGAAAGAGAGGCCAGATGGCAAATAAAATTACAGGCCAGTTAAGATCCAGGATTAAATGAAATGATTTCTATAAAGCCTATATTGAACAGTAAGGCTGCATTTTTAAAATAATTTTTTAAACATACAATTTTTAAACATTATGTTTTATAATAACCATGTCCCTTAGCAATATTGTTTTAGTATGGTGTTTTGTGTGTAAGTGTAACTTTTGAAAGTTTTAATAATGTGTAAGGTTGTATTTATGTTTTAATGCTTATCTCTTTAAAATGTATTCATGATGTCATTAAATTGGGGGGGGAGTATATAAAGAGAAGGCATTGTTTTAACAGTAGATTCTGATGAAGTCCCTGTGTGGAGGGAAGAAAGCACTCAATCAGTGTATTACCATTGGTGCAATAAAATGTTTTATTATTTTTTGCGAATTATTATAAATACAACCAGCTCAGTTAAAGAATTGAATACATTGAGACTTCTACCATATATATTAGTCATACAAATTATAAAAGCATTATAAAAATTAAGGGAATTGATTTCTAATTGGACAACACTATATATTATTTTGAAGATATATTTCATTTAATTAAAATGATCATTTTACCAAAATTACATATTGCTTAAACCGCTTCAGTGGTTTTAACTAACAGTTACATTAATCAGATTAATACAATTCCATTAAACTCTGTGTTCAGCTAATTAACCTAGTTTTCCATTAAGAATATCAGGAACTGGAAAACAGTGACTATTCATTTTTCAGATACTGAAACATATATTCTTTGACTTCTGTTTATAAGATGATACTCTTCTGTATTGATATTTTTTCAATGATGGTACATGGGAATCTTAACATATAACTTTGTTCAAAATAGCAAATTTAAAAATCAATTGTTATTAAAGTAGATTAATAAAAAATATTATTAGTTCTGACAAAGTGCTTTCAGTATAGTATTTTGCCATGAGATTTAAGATGTAGAATATTCTAAAACAATGTAAAACTATATATTTTTAAACATAAGCAAAATATTTCATATTGCTATTCATTTATGGTTTATTAATATGAAACATTCAAATAAAAGGGAACAATATGGAGATAAAGGATTATCCTCACATGAAACGCAACTTAAATTAACATCAGAAGTGGAGACTGGCTGGTAATTCAGGACATAAGGAATTTTTCAATTCATAAATTGCTTCAGATATCTTCTTTAGAAGAAAATAAGTTTAACTTAAATTATGAAGTCTCCAGATGATACTGCTTTGTCTTCTGTTTGCAAACTATTAATTTGGTAATTTAATCATGGAGCAATTTACATTCCTCGTAGAGGCTGTAGGATAATTAAAAATAATTACTCATGTTGGAAATGAGAGAGGAACATAAAAGCAGACAGGCATCTTATATTTATGTCTGTGAATCAGTCAAGGATTTCTGTATGAGATACAATAATACAGGCAATTAATTGTGTTGTACATTTTTAAGACGTATCTATATCTATAGTTATAGATACAGATAGAGATAGAGATATAGATATATAGATTTATTTACTTATTGACATTTGGTTACCAGTATGGTCCACTGGGCTAAAACCAGCCCATGTTCAATGAAGGTCTGGGGAGAAAACCTCCACAAATATAACATTTGACAGTATATAGATAAATAGCGTAGAACAATTTTTAACAAAGCGTTAGCTTCTTAATGCTCCAAAAACAAAAAAAGATTTGACAATTATATATTTAACAGTATAGAACAATTATTTACAAAGTTTTTGCTTCTTAAAGTCAGAAAGCTGATATGTACACAGACTATTTTACATTCTAGAACAATTTTATGCAAAGTTTTAGATTCTATACAGAGAAAATTAATATGCAACAGTTATGAAAAATTATACCAGCCGGTAACTACATAGTTGCAGTTTGCACAAGTATGAGTTTAAAAAGAGACCAAGAACATGTAGGGGATGAGAGTAGGATTATAGAGGCTGAGGAAGATGGTGCTCAAGGGTGGGCACATTGGGGCAGTTACAAATCCGTGTGACAGAGTGGTGTTTGTATAAGGGAATTTTGGAGTGCAAGGACACACACACACACACACACACATATATATATATATATATATATATATATATATATATATATATTTTTTTTTTTTGCTTCTTAAAGTCAGAAAGCTGATATGTACACAGACTATTTTACAGTCTAGAATAATTTTATGCAAAGTTTTAGATTCTATACAGAGAAAATTAACAGTTATGAAATATTTTACCAGCCGATAACTACATAGTTGCAGTTTACACATGTATGAGTTCAAGAACAGACCAAGAACATGTAGGAGGTGAGAGTAGGATTATAGAGGCTGAGGAAGATGGTGCGCAAGGGTGGGAACATTGGGGCAGTTATAAATCCATGTGGTTGAGTGGTGTTTGTATAAGGAAATTTTAGAGTGCAAAGATACACACACACACACACATATATATAAATATGTGTGTGTATATATATATATATATATATATATATATATATATATATATATATATATATATATACACATATATATATATATATGTGTATATATATATATATATATATATATATACATACAAATATATAAATACATATATAGATATAGATAGATGTATTACGTATTACTTAGTGATGTTGTACCCCTCGTACAAAAGTTGAACAAAAATATTTGCCTTTTTAGAAATTGGAACAATCTGCTGCATTTGAACACTCATTGATAATTTTAAACACCATTAATTTAGCTTATTACACAGAAATTAATGCACCTGTCTTGGGAATGAATGGAAATATTAGAAATGTTTAATCCTGGCCTAAATTATGTATTTTATTAGAAACAATATAAAAATGACATAATAAGTAACTGAGATATTAATTATTTATAGATCCATATTTCAATTAATTTTTACTTGAATTGCATTTTATACAGTCTAGTATGTTATTTTCATTGTGTATTTCTCTTTTTACAATGTGCATCTATTTTTTCTATTCTTGATAATAGTTGAAACGTTTACTACTTTGCATATGCAGAAAACAACTTTTATGTACATTAATTTGATTACATTTTATTTTGTTTATATATATTTCATTACTGAAATGTTCTCTTCTGCTATGACTGGCATGCCAGTTATGTTTGAGGAATGTAGTTTCAGCTAGCCAAGGCGAAGCTTCACATATATCTTGAGCAGAAACATCTTTGAAAATGCTTGTAATATAGCTGGTGCCCTGGTGGAGTGAATTCCTACCTACCTTTTGGCAAATTAAAAAAAACTGAAGCAGTTTCCTTAAAAATACAATGTTACCAGCTTAATACCTACTTTGCATGGACACATCAAAACTAAGCAAAAAGTATTCCTCCCTTGTAATAAACTATTCAAAATGTTGAACAGAGTGTTTCAGTGTACTATCAGATACCACCTTGGGTATAAGATAAAGATTAGTCTTACAGAACGTATCTCATTGTAAAAAACATATAAGGTTAAGAAAGCATCAAAGCCTATAATTCTAACATCTTTCTAGCAGATGCAGTAGTCTCTAGGAACAAAGCTTCCTAGGAATCAAACTGAATGTCAACTGATATTAATAAAGCCCAAGAAATCATTTTGGTAGTAAATGAGAAGTTTCACTGACTAATCAAGTTGGAAAATTGCCTATGAAGGTTAGATATTGAGAAGTCTGTGGATTCAATCACCACACCAGCTGTCAAAATTCATGTTTCTTTGCTGACACTGTAGTGCACTTAACGGGGAGTTACACCCCTTTGGTTAAGATGTTAAACTGAGGTCCATGCTGCCTGAGTTGGTTGTAATTCAGATGGATGAGAAAGATCCCACAGGACTTACTGAAAAGTGTATGGCCATTTTTATTAAAATCTTTTTAAACATTAATATCACTTACAAAAGCTAATGGACACAGACTGAGAAAATAAGTAGAATGACATATTCTGGACTTGAAGACAGAGAGTTCAGTCAGTGACACAGCTAGTATGAACCTTCCATTTTCATGAGATGCTGGAGAAGGAGCAATCCCTGATGAGTAGAGTAAATGCTTTTATTTATGGTACCAGATTTGCACATGCTGTGGATCTCTCACATCTCACCCAGACTTGAGATACTTGCAGTAAACTGTGGAAAAGATGACTGTAAAAGATAAGGGCAGAAGAACTGCAATGAAGTGGGTCTTGGTAGGGATATAATAAAGACCTGTGATTTGGCACACTTCCCAAGCTAGAATTTTTATTTCAGTATTCCACAGCTGATTTAGTGAACTGTCACAAGAGCATAGTATAAAGGCTGGATTCTACAGAAATAAGGGATGTAGAAGAGAAAGGATCAGTTAAGGTGAGACCAAGACAGCATACATAGAAGGAGGTGTATGGCAATCTAAAGACAGATTAGCTAAATGGAGAGTCATGAAATGATATGCAATGAACAGAATGATAGTTGGGGAGAAGGGTGGGTAGATTAGTAGGAAAAGAAGCTATGGAAAGGTAGAAACAGTAACATATACAGAATAATTCTCAAATAATAAAGGCAGAAAATTAAATATCAACTTTAGATAATTGAACAGTTTAAGAGAGACTAAAATCTATCAGAAGGGGAATGATGGAAGTATGTGATGTTATTGGAGAGGAGGCCCAAGAAAAGCAGGTAAGAGGGGAACTGTAGAACAGATAGTAAATGATGGACCCATGTAGAAGTAGAATCAACTTAAGAAACTGGGGGACAATTTACTGGGATATAGCAAAGAGAAGAGAAGTGAAACAGTTATCAAACTACTTTGAGGTAAATCAAGTAGAATAGAGGAATGTATGGAGATCAGTGAGCAAACATGAGAAGATATGTGAGGCTTTGTAGTGGTCTGAGACAATGGTGTAGCATTTGGAACTAACATGTGAGAACTCCTCATAGGTGGTTCTTAACCCATGTGTGCTTGTGAAAGGAAGTAAAAAGAACTGCTGCAGCTGTAGATATGATACAGCCAAAGTAGGAATGAGGCACATGCTTTCAGAGATTCATGAACAAGATTGCTCTTGAGTTAAACCTTTCAAATGCTGCCCCAGATTCTCAGAAAGCAGGCTAGACAGAAATAATTATAGGAGATTAGAGGTAATGGGCAAAATATGAATAGCAGTAAAAACTAGAACTGCATGGAAATTAAAGAGGGTAGAGAAAGGGGGAAGTCTGTGCTGGAGTATGAGATAGCGATGGTTTTGAAAAGAGTTTTCAGAGGTTACACGCTGAAGGAAAGGATGAATTACTTTCAAAAGGAATGGTGTTCAAGCCTTCTAATACAGAGATTATGTGAGCAAGATATACATGCCAAAAAAGACATGTTCACAGAAAGCCATAGCAAGAAGACTGTGTAAGTGCTTGATGAGGGAAGGGTGGGATACATTTTGGTTATTAGTGGTAGTAGACAACAACAGGGGAGTGGCACTGGTGTGGCTGAGTAGTGGTCTGAGACAATGGTATAGTATTTGATACCAGCACATGAGAATTCCACATAGGTGGTTCTTAATCCACATGAGATTGAAAAAGGAAGGTAAAAAGAACAGCTGCAACTGCAGATATAATACAGCCAGAGCAGAAATGAGGCACATGCTTTCAGAGTTTCACTAAACAAGGCTGCTCTTGAGGTAGGCTTTAGAGTTGTTGCCCCAGATTCTCAGAAAGCAGGCAAGATAGTGCTAGCTGTAGAGGTAAAGTTGTACAGTGACAAGAAGAACGTCACTGGGCAATTCAGCCCACCAATACACTCCCTGTAGCTAGGGATGCAGTGTATTCCCATTCACTCCTGGGCCAAGCACTGTAGATATATCTGAAGCTGCAGATGTGTTTATGGATTAGAAAACACTACCAGGCTCTATTAGATCCATAGCATATATAAAGCACTTTAAAAAAACTACTCAAACATCACTTATCAAACACATGATACAACCCAGGTTAACATTGCAGGATCTATAACACTATCTCTCCCTTCTATAAAACATCACACTATAATTTACCACTATAATTTTTTTCTTTCCTTCCTAAATATAAACAATTTCACTCCCTTCTCTATCTTCATTAAACAAAGTTATCTCTTATAGCTGCAACCTGGATAGGTTGCATGCTTAAACAAAATAATAGCATTCACTCCTGTATTCCTATCAGTTAGGTGTATTTACTATTAACATCTCATCTTACATCTACAGTACAAAGATTTTTCTGCTCTGTGGTTTATGTCTACAGAACCAAGTTTCTGCTCTCTGTTTTAAACCAATTAATGTAATGATGCCTATGTATCATATGACTGTAAATCTGGTTATGTGCTATGTTTGTCTTTCGGCTTTTTCCCGGTAAGGGGTCGCCACAGCGGAACTCTGGTCTGCTAATTATTGGCAGTAGATTTTTACAAAACTCTGAGGTGCCAGCTCGATGCCCAACCTTCAACGAAGGCATGCCCATTTACGTGGTATAGCACATAACCAGACTGCCACGGTGGTACGGCGGTAGCATTGTTACCTCACAGCAAGAGGTTCTCCCATTCGATTCTGGGCGTGGCTTGGGAGTGCCTTTTGTGTGGAGTCTGCATGGCCTCCCCACAGTTGGGTAGCATTCGAAAGACATGCGTGCATAGATGGGTTAGGCTGATTATGTGCTATACCAACCTAAAACAAATAATGTTATGATGCCTTTTTTGTTTGTTATCTCTGTACAAACTAATTACACAAAAGATTCTCTATGTAAATGACATTTTCAATGTATATTAATACTGATCTATGTTTACGTGGAGCTTTTCTCCCCGGGCCTTCACTAAAAACAGGCACCTGCCAGTCGGACGTTCCCAGTAAGCAAATGTAAAATAAATAAATCAATAAACTCACTCACCCTGATGAAGTTCCACCTCAGCACAGCTGTTATGAACTTAGCGGGACAGCAGGATTCGATAGCCACAAAAGTAAACTGAGTAAATTCTCACCATATAATTGATGAAGAGCAATACTTTCATTTTAACATCTGTAAAATGATGACCATTCATGTATTCAGCTGACCACTATGAGTAAAAGGAAGAACTGTAGGGGTATGAGCAAATGTCTGTTTGACTGCAGTGCTGCATGACATTTGCAAAGTATAACTAACTATGCAACATCAGCTCATTACTTGGTAGCAAAAAAAAATGATCAAAGAATTTAGACAAATGGCTCCTGCAGATGTCAAGTTTTGTGCAGCACATGTACTAAGCATCTTTTACTGCTAGTCATGAGGAGTGATAAATAGTACCAATATCCTCTCTCTCTTTATATATATATATATATATATATATATATATATATATATATATATATATAAAATGGATGAAATTGATGTTAGAAAAGAACTCTGACATTTTTGGATGTGCCAAGGCCTTGCAAATATATACAGGAGTTGCCAGCTTTGGACAATTTGTGGTATACCACTACCAGAAAATTCTTAGCTAAAAAGCTATGGCCTGCATTAAACAGAATAATTTCACTACAGGAGTAAACTGCTTATGTAAGGGTCTCACATGATAGCTACTATCCATATCATAACACACTAGATGGGTTTAACACGGTCTGATGACCTCAGTGAGTTCCATAACCCCACCTGCAAATTTCACATACTAAGTACAAGAAAATAAATTCTGAAGAAGCCATATTAAGTTTACTAGTTCCCTTTACAGAACTTTATTTCTTCAGTCAAGTGTCAAAACAGAAACACATCCACAACTAGGAAAAGAAAACAATTTGCAAAGCAACTACACTTTTTGACAGTACAGATCTCATAAAAAACATATGTCACAATATAAATGCCAGTGTCTTCTCATTTGCAATAGCTAATTTGCCATTGTGTTCTAGAAACACCTATGCTATCTAGCGCCATAAATGTGTGCTGATGCACAAAGGTGAAGAAAAAATTATGCTGTGAACAGTACTGTGGGAACAGGTCCTTTCAAAAAATAATTTTACCTCCATGACAAACTCAGAACTAGGTTCAGGAAAAGAGTGTTATAAAATAAATATGTGGTATACTGTACAGCTATTCTGTTAATCTACCACATTCCTAGTGCATCATATCTGTAACAGGCCAGCCCTGTGGTAAAGCTGGATGAAGCCCTTTGACCCAGTCAACCAAGCTTCAGGAAGTGGCTTGAACACTGGAAAAACTGACTGGAATGGGAAAGAATTGTATGCCTGTTCACCCCCTCCAGAAAAAGGGTGTGAGTGCATTCATGAACATATCTGGTGTTATGGTCTCAGCTAGAAATGACTGAGGCATTAATAAGTACTTGACGGGGAACTGGGCAGCCAAACAGAGCACATGTACATTCACTCAGTAGCATTACCCATAATGCAGAATGGTGTTAAAGCATAACCTAATAAGACCCCTGTAAGCAGCATTAATGATACAACACTACAGGCTCTGAGCTCTTCTCTTCTCTTCCTTCCAATACCTTTACACAAAGTAAAATGTCTGCAAATGGTGGGGAAAGCACTGTTGGCCACCATTCTGGGGAGATGATCTAAGCCAGATGCTTGAGACTCAAAGATCAAGGAGGAATACCAGTACACAACTTACGGCCTACCACAACAGGACCAACAAAAGTTTAAATACATCCTTGGATTACCTTAGCAAAACATCCTGTAAACCTGCCATATTAAAAAAACTAAATTAAACATTCAGCAATACACACATAAAACACACACACACACACACACATTCACATACAAACAACACAGCATACTTCAAAAAGCCATCAGTCCCAAATCAGCAGAGTTTAAAAGGGCTTCATTATACCCCACCAAGTGCAAACTGTATGAAGTTCTATCTGGTCACACTCAACTCACTGAAATTAACCTCCCTAGTCTCGAGTATAGTTTCTGCCATCAGCGATTCATTTGTTTTCAAAGCTTCCTATGTTGGTACAACACTAGGGTTGATATATATATATATATATATATATATATATATATATATATATATATATATATATATATAAGTTTGGGGTATGGGAAGAGTTGCCTTCCATATGAAGAGTACAAGCAAGCTTGTGCACAAAAAAAAAAAAAAAAAAAAAAAAAAATTTTTGCTTTTTTATTTTTCATCAGGTTGAATTCCCAACCATTTTTGCTTAGAGCATTGATACCTCACTGAGTTATAAATTGATGAGCCATAGTGGTACTGTTAAAAAAAAGAATAAAAAAGTAAAAAGCAATAAACTATGGCTCATATCTCTCATTCGTTACAATATAAAAAATGTTAGATCATACAGTGAAGACAAAAAAAAGTGAAGATATACAGTGCCCCCACCACCACAAAAACAATCAAACAAAAAAAACTGCCTTTCTAAATCAATACCCTATAAAAGAAACTCCTTACTTTTTAAAATAGAAACACTTAAAATACAATAGTGAAAAAAACAATAACCACAACTAACTAGTCAGAAAAATTAAGCTAAATCAAAACATAACTGAACTATAAAACTAACAAATCCGAATAGCGCATGCCTCACTACACTATCAAAATGCATCATGAAAATTAAACGAGGCACAAGGGAAAAAATGATTTATAAAACAACTCACAATGCAAAAAAAATGAATACTACCTCAAAATTTTAAAACTGCTTTATTAAACATCAACAGCATAGACAGAGGTGTAAGTAGGGTGGGACAAAAGAGGCAGTTGCACCAAGCATAAGCTACTAGGGAGCACGATCAATAGTTACTGAAAAGACACTAGTGGACCACCAGCATTCATTTAAGAAACCATGGATGGTATTGCAGCTTCCTCAATGAATGTATTTAGAAACCGTAGTAGTTACCTGTGGTGTTACTAAAACAGTTAGCTACATCAACTTAGTGCTTTAGTAAATGTAGTAATGCAAGGAAATTGCCTAACCTCTTAGTTACAACGTTCCATGAGATTTTTTTTGTCACAAGTTTGGGAAAGACACATTTTGGATCTCAATTTTGAGAAGTTGTGGTATCTGTTTTGGGGGCTTCCCAGGATGCCAGATGACCAAACTATGGCTCTGAACACAGGTATTAAATGAACAACTACACATTCTTCCACTAATAGACACTTGATAAAATAATTCAATTAGACTGTGAATGTACAGTACATAAAACTAAATAATAAATGCTGATGTAAGGCCTGGTAAAAGGAAAGCATGAGGACAGCAATGTAAGTCTAACTGCTTTAACTGCATAAAAAGCCATTTTTGCAAACTTTTTCTGCAATACTGCCCTCAAATGAATTAAAACCAATATAATTAAATATAAAGACACTCAAGTAAAAATGTTTGCAGTTTACATAATGCCAACCATTTTAGTCAGAAGACAGTAAGACATAAGTGAGATATTCCCTGAAAACAGCCACCCCCCCACACACAAAATATACTAGGTGATTTCAGTGTGAGTGTCATGAGAGTACACAGATCTCAAGTTTCAAAATGTCTCAATCAGAAAGTGTTAGAACAACTTAGAAGAGTTCTAACTAGACCTAACCACATCTCAAACTGCCATTCATTAAAAGTTCTCTTAATATAACTATTACAATTTTTGGTGGAAATAAGTTACGGTCCAACCAAATAATTTCAGTGATTACTGCTCATTTATTTATCCCTGGTGTCATAAAACACACAGATTACCTCCACAAATGGTTAGAAACCAGTCATTTTCCAAATCTAGTTAAGATGATCTTACCATTGACTGGTCTCATTTATATAAACAAGTAGATGTTAACAGTTATCTTCTTTGCTAATCAGCTTATGCTAATTCATAACTCTATACTTGCAGTAAAAGTTATTAGACTTAAAAGAGTACATTTAGCCATGGTTGACAACTTATTTAAAACATTTTATGCAGCCAAGACATATTGCCTGAAAAAGAAGAAAACGAATGTAACAAATTGCAGCTTTAATCACAAGCCCTATACCCTTCTGTCAAGCGACCAAAGAGCTATCTGGTTGCTTCATGGCTAAAACACCAGATACTAATAATCCTACGAATGCAAATTTTGCCACAGATTATAAACACTTCTGGCTCTCTTTCATAGTTTTCATTGTAAATAACATAACCAGTGCACACTCTTCCAAAAGTAATGCACCATATCCTACACAGCAGTTTCTTATAGCAAGCTGCTACTCAGCATTCCATTTTGGAGAAAGTTCAATCAAACAGACTAAAAGCCTTCTTGAAAAACTATACTAAAAGAAATGTACTAAATTTGGTACGTTTCCTCCATCCTTCCTCAGAAAGGCCTCACAAAAAATGTCAAACAACTGTTTTTTATATTCACTAACATCTGGAATCATCCCAGGTCCATTCAAATATGCTATTATTATGCTATTATTCTGCCTGTCTAACACAGAAGACTATAAATCTATAAACTATATAAACTATAAATCTCTCAGGGATCACAGACCCATTGCCAACTTTTGCCAATTCATAAAAATCTTTGAAAAAATAATTTAGAAGCAAATATGCAAAGGCATTAATTATTACAGACTCTTGTGTGAGCACAACTACTATATTGCTTTAGCAACCTTTTCATATAGCCATTCACTAGCTTTATCTGTAATACCATAAATGGCAATGCAGGAGTATTCATAGATATGCCCAGGGCTTTTGAGAAGACTATGAACTATTCAGAAATAAACTGGTTACATGTGACTGCAATGAAAACATTATTATGTGGCTAGAAATTTACCTAATCAGTACAACCATCCAAGTGTTTGCCAATGCTGACATTTGGACTATGGTGCACTCCTCTTTGGATTTCCCCTAGGTGCTTTTCTGGGACTCCTTTTCATATAAATACATGCATACACACACATGTACACATATATACACAGAGACACAGAATGAGCCATATAATGGGCAATAAAAACATGCCAAACAAACTGATAACTACCTGTGCATCAAATCTGTTGTATGCAGAGCAAAAGTCTAGAGCAGGACACCTGGACCTCATATTCACTCACAGATCCCTATTCCCTCACAGACTTACAGCAATACTCCAAAAGATAAAAAACTGTAAATCAACAAAAACAAAACCAAATACCAAAGATACACATACTCAACTGAATATATTATTATATCTGCATAAAAGTAATAATAAAAAAGAAACAGAACACAACAAGAATCAGGGCTGTGAAACAAATTAAAAATACTTTACAGTAATACGAACATTACAACTCAAACTATACACATTAACTGAGCAGGAACAGTAAAATACATCCAACAAGGTAAAAAATGAATAAAATCCTGAAGAAAGTGAAAGCCGAAGCAAACAAACAGAAAATGATACAGTGTAGGAAGGCATAGGCAGTAAATCAAATTAAACAAAATCAGCCGCCATAGCAAGAGAAAGCAGACATTCTGACCTAGAAGTCCAAATATAAACAAAAGTAAACAGATGAAGTAGAAAGAAATCAATTAGGCATTGTTTGACCTAGTGCTCAAGGGTCTGACACCAGTTATTTGTCTGTCAGCCCTTCCTGGAGAACATTTGTGTAGGTGGGGGATTCAATCACAGCTCCTAATTTACAATCATCTGCAAATTTGCTCAGCCAGAGACCACTGACATTGGCCTTGACTTCAGAGAAGTAAATGCTAAAAAGGAGTGGTCCCAGGACCAATCCTTGAGGGACTCCAGTTCTGACTGGCCTCTTTGTAGAGGTGGACTCCTCAATTCTAACTTCCTGGGTCATGTCTATGAGCTAGATGGTTATCCACCAGGTAATAAAGGGGTTTGTACCTAACCTAGCTGAGTTTGTCAACAATGCTCAAATGGAGTGCTGTGTCAAATGCCTTGGCCAGGTTGAGGAAGGCATTGTGAACTATTTTGCCCTCATCCATTGCTTTGGTGACCTTGTCAAAGAAGTCCATCAGGTTGAGTAGGCATGACCTGCCCTTGGTTAACCCAAATTGGGTTGGGTCCAGTGTTTCCTACATCATTATTGATCATTTCTATGATGATCCTTTCTACCGCTTTGCATATGAGACGAGTGAGACTTAATAGGTCTTTGTTTTTTAGGATCTGTAGATGGCCCCCCTTTGTGCAGAGGGATGACTGCTACTGTTCTCTATTTATGAGGCACAAAACCTGTTTGGAAATAGCAATTCCAGATGGCCTGATAGGTCATGTTTCACACTATTTAGAAGGCATCCTGGGATATTGTCAGGGGCCCATTGATGTACTGTTCTTGGCCTTACGTAGAGCATTAAGGACCTGTTCACTAGTGATAGCAGGGGAGTTGTATATGATGGTATTTCCTAAGGAAAGGCTGAGGGGGAGAGAGGAGTAAAGTTGGAGCTGAATTTGTCAGCCATTAGGTTTACTATATCTTCTGGCACAATATAAGTGGCTCCATTAACAATGAGCTCTGAACACAATTGTGAATTGCCTTTAAGGTTGCAGACATAGTTAAAGAATGCCTTTTGGCTGTCCTTGGCCTGAAAAAGTAAAATTTACCTCAAATTTGGCTTTGGTAGACTTTATTTGTCCTCTGAGTTTTTCATTTAGTTTGATGAGAGTATTTTTATCCTGATAGGTGCTGCATCTCCTAATTTTTGCCATGATTTTCTTCCTTCTGCTATAAGCTCTACTTATGCTGTGATTCCACCAGGGTAGCTTGTTTTTCAGCTAGTTCTATATTTCTTCCTGGTGGGTACAGCTGTCTCTATACAGCACTTAACATGGTTGCATAGGGTTTCTTTGAACAGTTCCATGTAGACAGCGGGCTTGAAATTTTGCCAGGTTATCACATGATACAAGACATTAGCATTAGATTCGTTCCTGAATATTCCAGGGTTAGCTGGGGTTCCAGGTTTTATTTTTACTTCAAAGGAGATCATTGTGCAGTCTTACCTTACCAGAGAAGACATTACACTACAGAGTCTGCAGCACTTTCTCAAATTAGGGAGGACCAGATCTAGTATGGTTGCACCCCTGGTTGGTAAATTGTCAATCTGGTCCAGGGAATGTGAGGTTACAAAATCTAGGAATCTCTGTACATTTGGTGTAGTATATGATTTCCACTTAATACTGGAGTAATGAAAGTCACCCATGAATATGGTATTGTGTTGGATGGTGAGAGTCTCCAAGAAGTTTAAATACATGTTATTGGTTTTCTGGGTCAAAGAAGGGGACCTACAGCTTGCAAGGAACTGGTATTGGATTTTACCTATGGTGATTTGAACTTGGAGAAGCTCAAGTATATTGTCCTGTTTGACCAGCCTTGAGGTATATTTATTTTTTATGTAGATCGAGAGACCTCCACATTTATTCCCTGTCTGTATAGTAAATGTGTGGAAGGCATTATAACCTTTCACTGTCAGTGTGCTATTTGTGTCTTTAAACCATGTCTCAGTGACCACACAGATATCATCATTCCCTAGGGTGAGGAGAGCTTCTAGGGAGTAGAGTTTTTTGTTTAGACTCCTAGCATTGAGTAGTAACATCTTTAGATTTTCTTGGCTTTAATTTGCTATGCTGGAAGTACTTTCAGTTTGGCTTTGCCTAAAAAGGCAGTATGGGGAAGGACAATTTTTTTCAGTAATATTTGAAAGCCTGGAGAGGAGAGGTACAGGTTATCCCTTGCAAAGTAGTGTGGTCTGTTGACCATCTCCTTCCATGCTGACAAATATTGCACCCCTTCAGAATCACACCAGAAACTAAGCCAATTATTAAAGTTAGTCATCTTTTGTTTGTACTGTAGCATCATCCTTGGGGAAGATAAAGTGCGGCACAATGCTAGGTACATACCAGCCTGGGACACAGCTCCATGATTTCTTTCTTCATGTAGTCTAGGGAAGTACTTCTCAGGTCATTTACACTCACATGGACTATTAGTCATACTGGTACTTGTGGTCCAAAGACCTGAGTGTGTTGCGTAATTTGGTAGATCCTGGCCCCTGATAAGCAAATGATCATAACATTCTCCTTACTCAGCCTGTTGAGAGGGACTTCAGTGTGTCTCCAATGACCAGAATGTTGGATTATGTGGTGGCTTGCCTTCAGGGCTTACAAACAAAGGCTCCATGAGATGTGGCTGTATGTGTTAATGTGTGTATTGTTTTGAAAGAATGCATTTGGGGTTGCTGAGGGTATTTATTATGTGTATTTTGACTAGGAGGTCTTGGGGTTTAGAAAGGTTACATTTAAGTGCCTTTGTATATGTGGGTCTATGTGTCTGCTTTGAATTGTGTGTGATGGGTGCAGTGTGTGCACTGCTGACAACCTGATTGACTTTCGGAGTGCTTTTATGTGACAGCTTTGACTCCAGTGACATTGCGTAAATACATTCCAAAAAACAAACCAGGCCAGCACTCTAATCTTAGTGGAACCAAATTGCTTTACACCGGTTTCGGCTGTATAAGCCTTCATCAGTGTAAATAACCATCATGACATCATGCTTTTAAATACTTCCTACTTTCATCCAATGAATGCAGCTCATGGATTTTAGGTCCGTGGGCTTTTTGGATTGGAACCTTTGGAGTCTTTTTAATTGTTTTATGGTGTTATTGTTTTGTAAGATGACATCCTTACTGGGGACATTGTACTCAATAATTGGCCTAATGTTGAATATAAGGCAGTGAGTACATCGTCAAACCTTGATGATATTCCTTTGGCAATTAGCTAGTCTACATACATGTGCTTCCTGACAAGCATTCTCCTGATGGTCAAAATAAAGGGAGCTATCAGCCCAATTATCCATATCCTTCACTGCATTTTCATTTTGTAGAGGTGTGTTGTGTATACAGTATGGTGAGGGAAGCAGTTGTCTACCAAAACTGATGATAGTACAATTTTTTAACATTTTAGATTGAGCCCATTTTTAGTACAGCAAGGGTTTACTAGGATGAGTTCATTCTGGAGGGTTTGGGTGTTATAGGGTGACTTAACAGCATCCCCCAGTTTGCAGTCACCTGCAAATTTGTTGGCCAGTTAGTTAACTTTTGGTCCTAATTCAGGATACTTTTTAAACTTCAAGAGGCAGGAGAGCTTACCTATACAAGTACTATAGCCATATGTCTGGCTTCCAGCTGCTTAAATACAACTAGTTAAATTTACTTTTCCCCATAGGTTATATAACTGATTTTTCAGGCATTCTGAGATTGTTTTTTGTACAAGACTGCTACATACTGTTGGGGAATTTCTTCTTCGCCCGATATTGTAAGACTGGTGAGTTAGTATGTATAAATCTAGGGTACAGGATACAAAACTGTTTATCTTATGACATACTGAGCTGGAAAAATACTTTTCTTTAGACAGTATTATGAGACTAAGGAGTTGTTTGTATGTAATTTAGAGTTGCAGGGTGCAAAAAATACTTACTTTTGACTAGTGTGTGTAGTACGTATACGTTAGAGGTCTAAAGAAAAGTATTTTTCCAGCTCAGTATGTCATAAGATAAACAGTTTTGTATCCTGTACTGGTCCTGTACCTGTACCCTAGATTTATGTATAAGTTACATGCACAGGGTGTAAAAATGTTTATTCTTTACAGGGTGCAAAAATGTTTATTTTTATCTGTGCACATAGTGCGTACAGGTTAGTGGCACAAGGTGCAAAAACCCTTATTTTTGTCAGTGCAGTTACTATCAGTTTGGGGTACAGGACACACAAATTATTTTTTTGATCTGAGCAGGTAGAATGTACAAGTTAAGGACATAGGATGGAAAAACATCTATTTTGAATTGTGTAGGTAGCATGTATAAGTCAGGGGTACAGGGTGTACAAATGGTTATTTTGATAGTATGTACAAGTCAGAGATTCATGGAGCAAAATGCTTATTTTAACTGGTGTTAGTAGTATGTATACATTAGAAGTACAGGGTGGAAAAATGTTAATTTGTATATGTATGTATAATTTAGAGGTATAGAGTATAAAAAAAGTATTTTTATTTTTGCATGTAGCATGTATAACTTAGGCGGTAGAGGGTCAACATGCTTATTTTGATTTATGCAGGTTGCATATATAAGATACGGGTACAAGTTTCAAAAATGCTTATTTTGATGTGTGCAAGTAGAATATATATGTTAGGAGTATGTGATGAAAACTTATTTTGATAGTATGTATAACTTAGTGGTACAGAATGCAAAATGCTTGTTTTGATTTGTACAGGTAATATGTATACCTCAGGGGTATAGGGTGCAGAAACATTTTGTTTTCTGCAACTAGTATGCTTATATTAGTGTATAGGGTCAAAAAATGCTTATTTTGATCTATGCAGGTAGTATATATAAGATAAGGGGGTACTGGATACAAAAAAGCTTTTTTGGACCTTTACAGGTAGTATGTATAAGTTAGGGCTGCAGTATGCAAAGAATGCTTATTTGTGCTTATTCTGGGGAAAATATTTCTTTATCCAAACTTGTGATATTGTGGAGTTAATATGTATAAATTAGGGGTTTAGGGTAGAAACATGCTTATTTGGATTTGCAAATGCGGTGTGTATACTTTAGGTATACAGGGTGCAAAAATGTTTATTTTGTTTTGCACAGCTAGTGTGCATAAGTTAGATGTACACAGAATAATATGCTTATTTTGACTTACGCAAGATAAATATATTACAGTACAAGGTGCATAATGCTTATTTTGATTTGTGCGGGTAGTATGTGTAAGTTAGGGGTACAGGAACCAAAAATGTTTATTTAGATTTGTGCAACTCGTCTATAGTTTTACTAAAGATTTCCTCAGATATTTAAAGTAATTATACCAATATCATTCCTAGGTGAAGCACAACCCATTACTTCCCACTCCAGAGCATCCCTACCGTTTTATCTTTTCATTTTGTAATACAGCTATATGTTATTTGGTACTGCAACAAAACTTAAAACACAGTTTTTCAGTGGTTACTTATAGTATCAGCAATGTCAATTTTTAACTGAAGTAAGATCTCACAGTACTGACTGGTCAATGACATACAGTCAAAGACTACAGTCTGGAAATCATTTTCACAGGACTGAATTATTGGATGGGAGGTGCTGACTTCTGACACCCAACATTGCAATACTTGTGAAAGTTTTGGCATTATTATTATGTACATATTATTTCTCCAGTATGACCTCCGTTTAGATAAAGCTAGAATACAGAGATATAAGACAGTCAAAATAAAATACAAAAACTTGTTTTAGTAGTATATGTGACAAGCAACTGTAATCAGCTAAGATTGGTAAGGAAAACTCACAAACTCCTGTCTACAGGAATTTGATACATAGGTTTTACAAGTCAGCCATAAATGAGAATACATATGTGTGTGCGTGTGTTAATATATATATATATATATATATATATATATATATATATATATATATATATATATATGTGTATATATATAAGGTTTACGTACATGTGGTCACCAAGTTCAGTTGATGATCAGGAAAAAGCCAGTATGTGCAATCAAAAATCATCTTATCCCAATATATTTATTACTCATTGCAGAAATGAGATGTTGGAAAACAGGAGGATAATGCACTACAACAGCTTGCTAAAGTCTGTGTGATATGAATTACACAGAAGGGGAACAAGCTATGAAGGTGGTCCAATGATAAGGAAAATGACAATGTTTTGTAACTGATTCATTACAGGGATAGATGCTGACAAGAGTAAGTTTATACTACAAAAATACACTCTGCATTTTTGCTCATCACAACAGCAACCAAAAGATAAATGTTGTGTTATTGACAAAATAGTTAATATGTGGACTTTATGCCCTAACAGACAAAATGTGACACTATACTGTATAAAATGACTGATATCTGCATTGAAATTTCCACTGAATTCAATTGTAGGAAATGGAAAGATCTAATACTAAGGAAAACTACTAATTTTTTAGAAGGAATGGGAACTGACCTGCAAACATTAATTGTTTTCCAGAACAGAAACCATTACTATGGACACAAACTCTACAAGAATGAAAAACATCATTATCATTTGTATTTTACTCACTTCAGGAGCTCATTTTTTTGTGTTGGGGTGGATACCCTACCACAAAAACAGCAGTCGATATCTATATTATATTCACCACAATGATTATGGGTGAGAAGAAGAGAAAATGTACTATGGAAAATAAGTATTATTTGCATTTTAACAACTGCAGTAATTACATCCTCACAGTATGTATGCAGGACATCGGGGTGACAAAACAGTCATGAAACACTAGAAAAGGTGTAACTAGAGCTTCAGCATAGCTCCTTCTAGAGGAACACCACCATATCACCATGAACTCAGCTTAGTTATATAATTGTTCAGTTATACAATTAAACCAATAAATTATTCTTAAGAACACTATACTACTTCTTATATTTGTTTTCATCTGATCACAGCAATTTGCAATACACGCTGTCAATTTAAAGAGAAGGACTGCGGTGGTGGTGCTGCGGTAGCATTGTCGCCTCACAGTACAGACATTGTCCTGCTCGATTCTCAGCTAAAGTGTCTTCTGTGTGGAGACATGCATGAATGGGCATACCTTCGTTGAAGGTTGTGTGCCAGGGCTGGCAACTCGGCACGTAAAAATCTACTGCCAATCATTAGCGGGCCGGAGTTCCGCTGTGGCAACCCCTAACCAGGAAAAGCCGAAAGACACAACAACAACAAAATTTAACTCAAGGGAAGGACCGTATCCAAGAGAAGAGTTAACAGAACAGATAATATTTCCATCTCTTCTACAATGATAGCACAGAAAGAATTAAACTTAACTTTTTGAAAATGGAAGTGCTTTAAGGAACGAGGAAGGAAAAGTATATTTTATATATCCAAAAAAAAAAAAATCCAATATTGGTACTTTGCAGAACAGGGAAGCAATACCACCAGAAAATTCCTGTGTGTAATAACACACCAACAAAGTGTACTGGAAAAAACTACCAATCAAAATAGGATTAAAAATAAAGTTTATTTAAAGAAAACAACTAAATGCTTAACTTAATCATCACGTTTTTTTCTGCAAAGTATCAATATTGGATTTTTTTGTTTGTTTGAATAATTGGTACAGGCCATACCTCTCAACTGAACAGATTTTCCCAGAATGTCTAGATTTCTGCCTCATATTTTCGGTCCATTTTTCATAAAACTGTGGTTTTCTGGCAAATTACTGGTAAATCATTAAAGACTGAAGTTAGAAAATAATGAGAGACATTTGAGTTTCAGACTTCATACCCTTCAGAAAACTCATGCTAATACAAAACATGTTATTCTATCAACTTTCTAAGTTTGTAAGAGCAATATTTAAACATTGTCCCTATTTTTGGGCCTTTGTCCCACTTTTAGTAATGGCTTTGTACAGATTTCTTGTTCTAAGAGGTTGAGAGGTATGGTACTGGCTTTTGGTGAGCTATATTTTATATATGCCAGCCAGGTTGTTTAAAAGAATAAAGTTCTAACTATGGCCCTGGCAATCCAATTACCTTCCCTTTGTAACATCTACTAACTCTATTATTGCACAACCATGACTAAATGTTATAGCTGACTAAGCTTAATTCATATATAACCAAAAGTGAAAAACAGTGCTTTTGATGTGATAAGCCAAGCACTTAACAATATGTACTGCTACGCTATACATGCATTCACTGCACACACACACACACACACACACACACACACACACACACACATATATATATATATATATATATATATATATATATATATGTGTGTGTGTGTGTGTATATATATATATATATATATATATATATATATATATACACACATGTATATGTATACATTAACATCAAACTCTTGTGAAATTAAATCAAAATAACTGGTGCACGTGTATTGCATACGAAAATTCCATAAAAACGAACATAGTACCCAAATGTAAAAAAATGGCACAAATGTAATGTGATACCATTTGAAAGCACAACAGAAACCATGTTTCCCTCTGCAAGAGTGGAGCTTCTTCATAATATATAATGTACCACAAACAATGAACTGAGAACCCACAATCTCAAAAGGAGTGCACAGAAGCAAAATACAAAAAAAAAAGACAAAAATAAGGACTCAAAAGACTAATATCTGATCTAAACTGGTTTCACTGCTGTATACATTTTCCTCAGTAATATAAGGAAAAAACATATCAGAAAATGAAGTATAATTTAGATCACATGACAGCATAAGAATTCTGTTTTAATGAAATTAAGGAGATATTAGATGTAAAAAGAGCCAAAAAGTTAATGCCAGACAGATGAATCCCAGCATGCAATGCCTTGGGAGGCGGAGGCTAAAGTCTGAAATCAAAGCTTGGTAAAGGTCTGGCTTGTGTCAGCAGGTACTTTCTATTTTGATTTCATAAATGGGGGGTAGGAGGTGGGGTGTAATGTCATATGGCATTTGTTTAACTGGAATATTCATTGGTTTGGGTTGTGAGATTCATACAGTAAGACTTTTTAGGAAAGCCACACAGCAGTAATCCTTTCCCCTATCTAATTATCTATGCTTTCATCATATTCCTTCCAGATTTTCAGACTTGAGGAAGGAATACACCTTTATAGAAATTAATGTGTTTTTCCAGTTTATGCCTTTCATGTGTAACATTGGGGTGGAGAAATTCTCAGGTATGACAGATACTAAAAATTTATATTTTACTCACTAAGGTGATAAGAGATAATAAAGGAATCACATTCCCTTTAGCTCACACCCATTCATTAGGAATCATTTACACTCTCAGTCAAAGTCCCTACTGCCCTCCCACCTATAGCGGCTACCAATTAACAGAAACCCTAATCCCCAACCCCACTTACCATCAGTTTGATCCTCTTCTCTTTAATCCATCTTGCTGGCTCACAAGCCTAACCTGTAATTTGTTATTCTGTGATCAATGCTCTAACGCAGTAACCAAAATTTAAATAAAACATAAAATAAAATATGTGTACCTCTCAACCTCTAACTACAGGAATTCTGGACAAAGCCAAACATAATTGGGGGACAAGACCCAAAATCAGGAAAAGATATTAAATATTGCTCTTATAAACTTAGAGAGTTGCTGGAATAGCAAGTTTTGCATTTGCATGTATTTCTTGAAGGCTATGAAGTCTTCATTTCAAAAGTTTGGCTTTATTTGGTATCTTCAATCCTCAATGATTTGCCAGAAAAAAAAAACACAGATTTTTACAGTGAATGGACCAAAAATATGAAGAATAAATCTGGACATTCTGTGAAATTCTGGACAGTTGAGAGGCACAAGCAAATGGAGCCCATAGTTAACCTGTCTACGACTGGAACCCATCCTAACTGCCCTTCGACTCACAGTAATCAGTGCTGTCCTTTCCATCTCTCACAAGTCAGTTTGCACTCCCACTAGTGTTTTAGCAATGGAACATTAAAATTTATCAAAATAGTAGTGATCTTGTCCACTCTTCAGGAACCCTATCTTGCATGTCATCAACTTGATTAGGCCACTTTTCTGTCTAGTCGCAGTTCATATGCTCTGCTCTGTCCCTTGACTGGACATACCTAGCCAAATACTCATCATCTGCTACCACTGTGTTAATGGTACATATAATAGCCCTGTTCAAGAATTGCATTTTGGGTGGCCTGTTGGCAACACCTCACTGGACATCCACCAAAAAGCTGCTCTAACTTGGACTGCTTTCCCAACCCTATTGCAGCCTCCTGGTAAACATCACTGACTCATCAGCATTACTTTTTATAACTCCCAGTTCCAAAAAAAGCAGTCTATGACTCTGTACCTTGTACAATGTTAACATTTACATTTTATTCACTACTGAAGCTGAAGCTACAGAAAACATGTATAAGCCCTTCGCACTTCAGTATCATAGATCAGGACAACAATATAATGCAAAAAACACCTTGCTAGGTACCTAATAATCTGGCTCCAACCAATCCCTTAACTATTAAACACATTCAAAATCTCAGCCCCAAATTCGACTTCCTATTCTCGGACAAAAAAAATCTCACAGTTCATTCCCCTACCAATAGGATTAGCCACTGGTAAAGGTACTCTTCTCACACAACTGGTATGTGAGCTACCTTTGTTCATCATCATCTAAAACAAAAATACAATACTGTCTAACACAAAGCACCCCTTTATTACCGACTTTCCTATGCATGAACAACACCTTCTGACACAAGCTAAGGAAAACTGGCTACCTATACAAGCCAGTGCCAGTCTATTGCATGGATCTGTATTGCTCAAACTGTGACACATCTCTGCTGGCAACAAAGCTCTTCACATCCACACCAAAGAACAACCTTAGAAACCAAACTACAATAAGACCCACAATCCATGCAATTTCTGCCAAGCTATAGAGTTCCCATAACCATTTCACTGTCCTTGCTCCCAAACTATGGAGTTTCTTCAACAAACACTTAGCGATGCCACAGAGTGCTACTAGTTTGAATTCAGGCAGTAACAAAGAAATCACTATAAATGCCAGTACACTAAGACAGGATTTACCACTTAACTACCAAAAACTTCCTTCTAAATAAGATTCCTCACGTCTATCTTCTACTTGCTCAGTTTTTCACTGGTAACCTTAATTGGAACAAACCCTCTGTAAATATGTACAAAGTCTGCCGTTGTACCTGCTCACAATCTCTCTGTCTCTAGTCACCTCTGCAAGCACAATCTGCAATATACAGTATGAACATACTCTATTTATTTGCCCCCACATTGTTCATTACCTCTTTAGTCTTAACAACCTGATAAGCTACATTATGTCACTGAACGAAAATTACCCCCCTCCTTCTTTGTTTCCTGTTGCATCTACACAATGTGATTTTATTGTTATGAATAAGCAGTCTCAGTCTTTTGTTGTTGTTGTTGTTGTTTGGTTTGCTGTTGTGTCATCCCATTGTGCTGTACTTTATAATATTGAATTGTTACAATTGTATGTGACCTGGGCTGAGCCTGGATTTGATACTGATGTTATGAGTGATCTGTCCTAGTCAACAAAATGGAAATAACCAACTAAATAAATAACTAAAATAAAACATTATTTTATCATTTTAATTAGTAGGACAATCAGACACAAGAAACTGAGCCTTACTGTATTAAAATGGTTAATCTGCATTATTTTGCTATACTGCTAAGAGCCAGAGAGATCAATGCCATGACTTTTAAAGTGTATTTTTTTTAACAAATTTAACTTGATTTGTGGTAACATTAGTGAATCACTATGATTCAAGCATTCCCTGTGTGGATATGACTCAGTAGTGTAATGAAACAAAGTGATTTTTATCAAGGTCATATACTATGTAAGTAAGGTCTTATGATTATTATATATACTATACGTAGACTACGATTACTGATTTTGAATGAAACCACATGCCATCAGAAATTAGTACATTTTTATAGATTATTCACAAAAGTAATAGGAGAAGAAAAAAACACAAACCTTCTACTATGAAAATCTGTAAAGTTTACTGATTTCACTATAGAGGTCTAGGGTGTAGAACTGGCACAAGAATTGTGGTTCCAACAGGATGGAAAATGTTGGATGAATAAATAATGTATACATTCTATCTGGTATAAAATTGTGAAATGAAGTAAAATATATAAATATATTCATAATCATCACATCAGTAGCCTTCAAGGTGAAACAATGAGATAAAATATCATGCATCAAAATGGAAAATGTTTCTTAAAGGTTTACTTCCCAAAAATCTGCTGCATCGGTGTGCCTAACATTTCTAATGTGCTGAGTAAGTAGAAAGAAAGTCCTGATGTTGGTGTAGTTTATGATGTCTGATACATGTAATATTGGTACTTATGTATTATCGTAACCAGATTTTCAAGGTTGCCATTCACGCACACCTGCAGAGATAGGACAGCATGAAGCTTGTGAAAGTGTCATGGGAAATGTTTAGTACTGGCCAGAAACTTCCCACTGTGTTTTGAAGTAAGCAGTATGTCACATCACATGGGGATGAGGCAACAGGAGGGATAATGGTGGAATTTCCTACTCCTCCATGGTATGTTTTGTGAACTGCACATTCGCAGCATGCTGTATAATGCCTGCATTCAACTTTAATGGTCATCACTCCGCACACACCACAGGGGGTTGTAAGGGTACAATCAGGGTCTCACTGCTGTTTAAAGTTAGAAAAGCATTTACTGTTATGTGAACAAAAAGCAGGGATTGCTGTCTGTAGACATCTGCAAGCACAGGTACATTTTAAAGTAACTGCTTAAAGCACATTTGTGAATATGTCAGTCTGCATTCCTGGTTATGGGGTGGACATGTACTGTTGATATTATGTCGGGAATAGGTTTTACACTGGCTAATAATAGAGGTATTCTGACTGTCTTCTACCATAGCTTGCTTGTGCTTGCTCTGCTTCAGAAAATGTCGGTGGTAATCCTATTATTATTTAACTCTTCCGACGTCCATTGCAAAGAAAACATAATGAAGGGGCCAAAAACATTAACAGTATTTTCCATAAATCATTGATAACTGCAGTCAGTACAGCGCAACAGATCAAGTTGTTCCACAGGAACATTACGAATAACAGCAGGTCCTACATCTGGTTGCGATAATACGCAAGTACCATAATATCTTTAAAGAACTTTTAACAACATGTATGGAAAAATACAACAGAAAATTTAAAAGTAATGGAAGTAAACTGACAAGAAAGAAGACAAAAGCACTGATGAAACAGTGGAATGTCTTAAGAGTCATACTGTATTCCTCATTTGCATATGAAATCCTCTACAAGAGGGGTCAAAAACAATCTCTTGAGGTCTGCAAGTGATACATAGTTAGCAAATTAGCTGAACCTGGGATGTTTGTGGTGTCATTGTGAGGTACATGCAGGAAATGTGGTTTTAAACAAAGAAATTAAGTATCATCTGAAATCCTGAAATCCTGAAAGATGTAGGCATTATGCCTACTAGTACAGATCCAGGCTACTTGTACACCTCTTTGGACTGGCAAGGAACACCACTACTAAAGAGAGAATAGGAATTCTGAGGTAATCATGAAGCTGTAAATTGATATGTGAAGTGTGATGTTTTCTCAAAGAAAGGAGATTAAATACAGTGATAAGCAGAACATGATGTCAAGAGCAAATCATATAAACAATTCACACAGCTCCCATAACAGCAGCATGGATAATATACCGATAGGAATGGGAATATGCAGTAGCAGACGACCAACTTTATGGCAGATAAGAATGCTAGGAACAACAATGGAACTAACGATCATAAAATAGTAGCAAAATGGAATACAGAGTCTCACTACATTTAAATCTTGGAAGTGATGACAGGCAGCAGACAGCAATGATACACAAAGAACTTATTCATACTGATGGGAAGGAATTTGGCAAAATGTTCCAGTGACCAGAATAGCCAGGGAAGCTCTGGTAGCTGGCAGGATTTAGGGATTCAGACCAGGTGCAGGCAACATCCTTAGGAAGAAGAGAAATGAGTTTTTTACATTGCAAAGACAAGGTGCAGTGCTGCTCTGGGAAGTCTGGGTTTCTGTCCAACCTTAGATGTAGTTTGGCACTGCTGTGCAACTGGACTGCATGAGAAGATGGGAACTAATTTTTGGCTACAATTCCACTTCACTGTACTATACAAAGGAAGCTGCCAGATAGTGTACTAGTTCTGTGGTGTGTAACTCTTTCCCCAAATCTGTAATCATACACTTTTGAGACTGAAAAGAGTTTCAGTCTGAATGCCCTGGCATCTATTTAGAAGGGCCATAAAAGCTGATAGTTGGCTGTAAGGCTGTTGGAAATTAAATCCCAATTTACAGATATACTTAACTAAAAAAAATCAGTGATTTCTTGAATCAATCTATATATGTATGTATACACGTGTGTGTGTGTGTGTGTGTGTGTGTGTGTATATATATATATATATATATATATATATATATATATATATATATATATATATATATATATATATATATATATATATATATATATATACATATAGTGGTAAGGTAAAGTGACACAACTGGTGCAGTTGTCAACTTTTGGAAGAGAAAGCTTCCTGTTTTTTCCACGATTAAGATTTTGCCTACATTTCTATATAACCCATTCCAAGTTTCAAGAAAACACTGCAAGATGCTCAGATACATATAGCTGACTAATAATTTTAGCCTTACCTGTCTTTGGGGACCTGTAGGATCTGATTCTCGCCTCCGCTGCCGTGTAATTGGTGCCGAGTGTGAGGGTGACTGTGTGGGACTTCCTGGTTGAAGTTCATGTTTACTTTCAGATGAAGATAAACACTGTCCCCTGCTTCGACGAGATGTGTCCTCCTCTATAACAACTTGCATTACCCTGGTTCTCCCTTCATATGTTTTTGGCCTCACTGCAGCTTCAGCCATCGCTCGCCTCCTTTCTTCGGTTTCTTCAATGGGACGCAGTTCCTCTGGCTCCTCATCAGTGGTTCCTGAGGTACTGGGTTCTGCACCAGGATGAAAGTCCTTGAGTTCTGTTTCTTTATCAATAATAACCCATTCTTTGCTATCAAAATCTTCTTCTTCAGCTAGAGGCACAGATTTAAAAGCATTGCTGAGTGCTTCTTGCTCCACAGAGGCAGAAACCTCCATCCTGCCACTTGCCTGGCGATCACACTGAGCTGTATCAACAGAGAGCATCTGGGCTGGCTGAGAGGAGTAAAGAAGTCTTGATGGAGAGCCAAGCAGATCCACCCGAGATCTAAAGGAAAAAAGAAGTGTGATGAATGACGTTCTTAGTTATTCTTTTACAGGGCAGTCAGAAAGACAAAATGGCGAGCTTACTTGCATTTTCATTTAAAAGATAGCTACAGATCTTATCAAATTTCTGAATTAGTCATCTTTAGAGTTTATTCACTGAGATTCTTCTCATATATTGTACTTAAATTAATGAATCCTTCAAAACTCCTGTATACAGTAATGAATTCTTCATTATGCCATATGCATACATAATTGAATTCCTCATAACTTCTGCTTATGTTAAAGAATATCTCATACTTCCTGCATACATTATTGAATCCCTTATACCTCTTGCATACATTAATGAATCCCTTATATTTCCTGCATACATTAATAATCTCTCATACCTTCTGCATACATTAATGACTCTCCTGTACCTCCTGAATACATTATTGAATCTCTCAGCTATCAGTAGGAAGGAGTTGATCACTTCTCCCTTAGGCCCACTACTCCAGCTTACCTAAGCTTAACCTTATGGCTTTGATTCTGAAGTGCTTACCTCTTCAGGCTGAAAGCTGGTTATATTTTTTTCATTTTAAATACCTATTTTTCTTTGAGATATTTCCCTCCTCTGTCTCAGTAGTTTGCATCCGATATATGTACATTTTTAATGACCTTTGATCATCTGTCATCATTCTTTCTTTCACTGATGTACACATATACCTCATTATGCATCCATTCAAATGGCTCCTGATGCAAGCACAGCATCACTTTAGTTGCCATCAACGGTTGTATTATTCCAGAGATACTGTAGTTTGACTTGGATTATTCTACAGTAGGTGCAGTACCAACCAGCACTAAATAATGTCAACATCATTTTCCACTTTCTTCTAGTTAGACCTTTTATATGCAGAATGGTATCATACTAGCCTTCCCAAATGCTTTACACAATATGTGTCAATGTTTTGGACCATTCCATATGAGCATCCCAATGTATTTTTCTTGCTCAATACTTTATTGCATCACTCTCCTGTACACAGACACATACACACACGCACACACACACACACAAACACACACACACACACACACACACACATATATAAATATATATATTTATATATGTGTGTGTGTGTGTGTGTGTTTAAGCAACAAGATCTCTCCATTTCCCTGCCTTTACCCTCACCATGTTAAGCGTTTCTTATTTTCAATCTCCTCATCTAATATAATATTGGCAGTTTTCAGATTTTAGCAGTATTTAACTATATCTGAGTTATTATTTTAAATTTTCAGTATTTGCTTCTTCAGCCAGTAACTGTTGCACTTGGGACTTTGCAATATGTATGCAATTCCATTCAAATGACTTGCTTTGTTAAACTCTCTCAGACAAGTCTGTAAAATATTCTTCTTACCACCTCTGAACCAAAATCAAGACACCTTACTGTCTTATATGAGGAAATACAAACAAAGGTAACTTACCCTCCCTAATACGTATGACTCTTAAACACTGTGACATTGTTGGTACACACCTCTGTGCCATTCCCCATGTGACCATCCATTTCCATTTATATGGTGCCCATAAAAATACTAAAATTCCAACTTATTTCTTACTTATGGAATTTAAAAAGGAGTGTCTGTATTACTGCAGCTCTAGGTTTTATAAATCTAAGTAAGCATCTCAGTGCCCTTAATGCTTTTGTGCTTATGTGTGAAAAACATTTTGTCCCTGTTCACGTATTGTTTATTCTGACATATGGTTTTGATACTGAAGTGCTCACCTCTTCATGCTGAAATCTGGTAATACTTTGAACAATCATTAAACTTTCAAACCTCTTTAATCTGCTTTGTTGCTGATGGATTTGATTCTGTGGTGGACAATACAAGGAACTGAAGGGCAGAACCTATGAGGAATGGAGGCCATATCATCAAAAATGGAGGAAACTGCTGGGTGTTTATTAAAATGTTAATTATATTTTTTTTTTGTTCTGCCTTCAAGATATTTTATGCTTTTTAGAAATAGAGACTACTAGATCTATTCTCCCTGATCTAATCTTAACACATTAGAAATACAGCTGCAGATGAGCTAAATGTTTATAACCTAAGGGAGAATAATATACACAACTAAAACATTAGTGACTATTGAATTCAAACTTACACTCCTGCTGTCACAATGCATGGAACACAGAATGAGCTAACGTGTACAACTTGATATCCAGCAGCTGTGTAACAGAACTATAACTATAACAAGATCTAGTTGAAATAGTTCAACAGGCGGGGTCTTTCTGTAGCCTATAACTTGATCCCCTCTTTAAACCCAGAATCAACAAAGAATTGCATTTTTTCTCAGACTGTTGATTTGTTTTCAGACTATCCATTTTAGTAATGTCCACTAATGTGGATTCATTGGGACTTACCTGGTGTTTCGTACCTGAAATTTAAGCAGTAGAATTTTTATTTTTTTTATTAAGAAGGGTTTTCATTTTTAATATTTATGGATTGAGGGGAATTGATAAAACAAAGAACAAGTATGAGGAGAACCATCTAAAATAAGCTAAAATATAATTTATTTCCGTAAGTGTTTAGACTGAGGTGTTTTTTAAAGAGATATACATGCTAAACTGTTTAAGTCAATATAGTTTTGCAGACAAAATTACATGTAATAAAAGTTTCTGTGGAAAGAATTAGCCTTCAAAAAGTACATATGTCATTTTCTTAGAAAGAGCTGCTGTAATATTAAAGAACATTACACAAATTGAAATGAGTGTTGCCAGGTAATAGCTTTTATTAAAGCACCACAGGTGAACAGCTATTGACCAAATGTACCCATTCTGTGAAAAAACTGACAAGACAAGGCAAACCCCAATTAAAAGAAAAAAATGTATCTGTCAGCTTTTGAAGGCAGCAAGATAAAAAAGCCTGAAAGAAGCCAAGATAAAACATTCAGTATTGTGGAAGGAAATGACTGAGTTTGTGGTGCAATTCAAATGACAGTTTTATTAAAATCCATACACTACTAAGAGGGACACCATATGCTTTAGGGCTGGGCTGTTGGCTTTAGTTTCTGCCTTTTGTGAATATGCAACTGCTGGAAACCTCAATAAAATGGAAAATGGTACATATACGCATTTTTTTGTCTGGGAAAAATACTGGTAAATCCCTTTTTTGTCTGTCATAGAATTGAAAAACCATGTCATTTTCACATCATTTGGCAATGAAGGCCAGAGAACCAGTTCTCTACAAGATGTGCTTCTGCTCATATTTATTATTTATAATATTTCCAGCTTGCATTATTGAGTGAGCTCTGCCTAGAATCTGTTTTAACTTTTAATATATATTGATACAGATGACATTTTTAATAAAAATCATCATAATGACTGGAAATTACATTTAAAATCACAGGTATACTTCCTAGATTTCATCTTATGAAAATGAAATTTCATGTTTTTTTTTTGGAAAACTGAAAATCAGTGTCCCTGGGCATACGGCAGTACATCTTCATTTGGTAGAAGATCCACAGGTTTTGTTTCTTCATCTTTGCTTGTATATTTGTTTCACACATTACTGCTATTTTTATAACATCAGTTTTGATGTATCCCAGTTCTTAGACCTTAAAATTACTTGCATGTTTGCTAATGATTTTCTGAAGTACAATATTGTTTACTAATAGTTTGTTCCTTTGGAGTCCATAAACTGCTTTCTTGATAAATGTAACTCTGGAATTAAGGTGAATGTAAACTACACTAGTTGGTGAGAACTTTTTTTCAAATATCTGCTGACATCCACACTTGAGTGACTCTCCTACCCTTTCTGAAAATATCAAGTTGCAGACTGCCTTATGCATATTTTAATGCAAATCATATTATATTAGATGCCCTCAGTTGTGGAAACAGCAAAGGTAATTTACTTATTATGAAGTCATCAATGTAGTCCATCATACCTCATTTTATGCATTAAATTTTTAGTTTTGCAAGAGTGGTGATTGTATGTATAATGAAAAATGTTATGTGATTATGCAAGTGTGTAAGAGCTGTGGAAAGACAAAACACTTTGATAAAGTTTGCAAAGTGAAAGAAACAGATTTCAGTCAAATGGAAAAGTCATGAAAACACAGTGCACTTTTTAGGCAATTTGCATAAATACCATCCATGAGAAAAGTACAATAAATATACATCAGAGTCACTTGGAAATATGGAAAGCAAATGCAAAATAATTGGCATAAGGTGTATAGAGTAGATATGGCAGCAGACGTAAGGTAATGCCTATGCAAAATATTTAAAACAAACTAAAAGTATACTGAAGCCACTGATTGCTCATTTTTTAATCAATATGCCAAACTGCTGCATCAGAAAATGCTTTCATTTAAATATAAGAATAAATATAAGGCTTCCTCTTCCAAGACAAGTACAACAAATACATAGTTTGCATTCAACCCCAGATATTATTAAAGTACTTAAACATAAATACACTTAGAAAGGCATTTTTTCTGTTTGGTCTCTGCTAAATCTCCAAATGGCCACAAAATTTGTGAATGAACAAGGCAAAAACTTGGAGAAATATTGCAAAAAGAGACCTTTACAAGAATGTACTTAACACACAACTGTGATAAGAGTCTATGCAAACATCACCAAAGAAAAAACCTGCACAGAAAGAACCAACAGGTTAATCTGTAACCATAGACAGTATAAATATTATTCCCCATGATAATCAGCATAAGGTAAATGACTGTAGTGTTAACTGAAAGAAATTAAAACAGTGCTATCAGAAAATGAGACTCGTCTAACTGGTGTTCACAGTTAATGATCTTAATTTGATGCTAAAATAATCAGAAATACAGCAGGAATTCCTGATGCAATATAATATAAATAAACAGAAGACCAGAAAACAGATATTAAAGAAATGATATTTTCTATTTGTGGTTCCCAGAAAGGTAGTGAAAGCTAGATTATTTTTGTAAGACATGGATACTGACATTTTTGAAATGTGCCAGCAAATATATATATGCACATATGTTCATTACAAGACCACATCAGTTCCTTGCTTCTAAATTGGGATGGGGATGAAACTTAAACCACACAAGTGTCAAGCTCCACTCCTTTACTGAAAAGGTAGTAGTACTGAGAAATGTACTGGCAACCCCTGGGTAGCAATTTATGGGGGAAATCAGATTAAATGAAAACATGTTAAAATTGGTAATTAAATGTTTGGTATTCCATTATTTCTATATAGAGATAAAACAAACTTAAGACTCTACAATTTTCCCAAACAACCTGAAAATAACACTGCAAGGTGCTACCAAAATATTTGTACAGCCACAAGCATTAACATAATTTCTACTAGGAAAGAGCCTTTTGTAACAGGGAGAGAAAATTAAGTGTAATAATCATAAGGATAAATGTCAGGGGAAAGAGGCAACTCAGAATTAATCCAATATCTAAGAAAGTCACAGCTGTTGATTTGGTATATGCAGCATCAATCATATGGAATATATATATATATATATATATATACATATACATATATATATATATATATATACATATACATATATATATATATATATATATATATACATATATATATACATATATATATATACATATATATATATATATATATATACATATATATATATATATATATATATATATATATATATATATATGCACTATAACTAGAGACACACACACACATGCCCACACACATGCGCATATGTGTTGGACTGCAAGATCATTTGTTTGAATGTCCAATTTATCGAGCATTCATTTTCTTGGATGTATGCTTTATTGTAACAGCTAAGTGGGTTTGGTGTGTGTGTATGTGTGTGTGCGTGTGTGTGTGTGTGCGTGTGAATGTTTGTAGGTTAGGATTTTAGTAAAGGACAGGAAAGAGGATACATTTAATGCTTGTGTGAGTATTTGCAGGTTATTTTATGCATGTGTTGCTGTGTGTGTGTGTGTGTGTGTGTGTGTGTGCTTGTCTTGTTTAGTGATAGTGCTACTGATTTTTTTTTCTTAAGTTAATGTTATGGGCAGATTTAGGATAAAGGTTAGCACATATTACAAAGGGAATACAGAGGAGAGAAGCCACAGTTATACTTCAGAGCTGAAGTGACAGGCTAAAGAAACATTGGCTGGCAAAGGGTCACACTTTAACAAATTTGTAATTTAAAGCAGCCATTTGGGATTTTGTGGTACAATGTTATTATACAGTTAAATTATTTTACAGACAATACAGGATGGGTGAAAGTTATGCCCAGAAAGTACAAATGGTAAGCTATTCCAAGCTGCTAGGGAGAATATGCTGTTGAGAGGAATCTGGTTGCAGAATTGCTGAATATTCAATTCAGTAATCTAAAAGTATTTACACAAATGAACATAATCATGTTGTTATTGACTGACACCTTTATAGGTTCATAGGTTCATAGGTAGGTACTAGGCTATCGGCCCTAGGGCCCATGCAAGCCTAGCCAAAAATGTACCCTGGCTTTTGCCACCCAAGAAAATGATTTTCCTGTGCCCCTGTCGAGCAGAGCCACAGAAGTGATCCCCGGGGTGAATTTCCCATTTCCCATCCAATCATCAAGATTTTTCTTGAAGAGTGCTAATGAGGAGCTCTGTTTGACATAGATAGGTAGTCTGTTCCAGAGTATGGGAAGTCTTTGGGACAGGAATCTATCCCTCCAGCATGTTCTGTTTATTGTATTGACAAGGTTAAGGTCCCTAGAGTGTGTAGCTAGGAGGGATTGGGATTTCTTTAAGTGGAGTATGTCCAACTCTGGGTTTGACATAGCTTTGTATGTTAGGCAGAGATCGCCCCTGAGTAGGCGATATGCGATGGAGTAAAGCTGTAGTTTTTTGAGACGGTCTGCATAGGGCATCTGTTTGAGGCCAGTAATCCTCTTTGTGAGGTATTTCTGTGGTATTTCCAGTTGTTGCAGATGTCTTGTGAGGTACATATCAAAAGGGGCGTTGTACTCTATAATGGGTCTAATGAGTGTTGAGTAGAGGGGAACAATGACCTCATTTTTTCTGGATGAGAATCCATTTGTGAAGAGATGAGCCACGTAGAAGGATTTCCTGACCACTGTGGCAATGTGATTATCAAAGGAGAGACTACTGTCCACCTGTGTCCCAAGGTCTCTTATCACATTTTTGGCATTAAGTAGACTACAGCTATGTGGTATTTCATGGGTACAGAGTTTTTACCAAAGGGGATGACAATACACTTTTTGGCATTGAGCTTCAGGCCATGGCTTTGACACCAGGTATCTGTCTCAGTGAGGCCCTTTTGTAGTTTGTCCACATCGTTAGGAGTTTCGATTATGGCTCCTAGTTTGCAGTCATCTGCAAACTTTGTTAATAAAGACCTTCTGTGTTGGCCTGCACTTCAGAGAAGTAGATACCAAACAGGAGAGGACCCAGGACTGAACCCTGTGGTACTCCACTTGTCACTGGTCTGATGTCAGACCTTTAGGTATGGTAATAGAATAAACACTGAAAGTAAATATCAGGATTTGGAAGGAAAGGATATATTTACATTAAGCTTAAGAGTGAAAAGCAGATGAGCTAGAAAAAAAATCCCTCCACTCCTGGTTCAAGCAGAACTCTCACCATTCACCTTAACATACACATATAAGGATGGATATGGGCAATTATATATTTGAATAATGTAATTAGATACTGCCAAGAAAAGTGGTGCTATTACTGTTGTTGCTGATAGGGGGTGGTGTAATATGATGTTTAGTTAACACCACAGGTGATTCTTTAACCAGCAAAATAAGATCTTAATAGATTTGATGATAGGGATCCCACCTCTTCAGGAATCAATAAATTCAATCAATATAACCAATCAATAAACAAGATGAGTTGAGGATGGATTTGCTAATTGCTAATCTCTTAGTTGAGATAGCAGGGATTCTGATTAGCAGAGATTTATCAACTATTCTATACAAGCAGTAAATATTAATGTTTTCTTTTGTTAATCTTCAATGTTTAAGCAGTAAAGACTGATCTTAACTCATTTTTGTATTTAGGAATTTATTAGCTTTACCTTACAAACTCACTTTGGGAGCGAATACAGGCGCATGGGACCAAACCTCTCAGAGTAAGAAATCTGGACAAAGCCAAAAATAATGGAGGGGACAGAGGCCTAATATAGGAACAGATTTTAAATATTGCTCCTATAAAGTTAGATAGTTGCTAGAATAACAGGTTTTGCATTATGCATTTTCTGAAGGATATGAAGTCTGAATCTCAAATGGCTGTCATTATTTATTATTATTTGGTGACTTCAATCTTCACTGATTTGCCACAAAAATGCAAATTTTATGTGAAACAGAACACAAATATAAGGCAAAAATTTGGACAGTTGATAGGTATTTGTGGGACTGGTACAGCTATACTGCACCTGCATTTGGTTGAACATATTACATGTATTTATTTATTTGAATTTGTTAACTGAGGTATAGCACTGATCAAAACTGATCGGTTTCAGTCTTAGCCTGGGATACATGCCACAATAACAGTTTACATTTAGCACAAGCGTAACAGTTCAGTTACAACGTTATGAAGAACAATGAATGACAAGTCCAATGGAATGGCAATTAAAAAAACATAATGTAAACAAGATATACTTTATATACAAATGAAATAACATACAGTTGACATGCAGGTGTAGTGGAGCTCACAATTATGCAAAAATGACCCACACAGAATTCTAACTTTTTTCAAATTTGGACACAGGAGTGTAGAGTTTTATTCACAGTCATAAAGGAAGAAGAGAAGAGGACAACTATTCTCACTTGGAATGGCAATTATAACCTACAACCTTAATTACATTTCCTGGCCAAGAAGGAATCTTAGTAAGATTATCAGGGAGTTTATGTTCTAAGACAGTTACACTACGTTTTATCTATTTCTATCCAGAGATGAGGACAAGGGATGGTAGGAGATAATATAGGCAGTACGAGATAAGGTCATAAACACATGCACCCATACAGATACTTATGTTATCCTGCTTATGTTAAAATGGTCTTTATAAAAAAAAAAAAAGAGAGAGAGATTTGGAATCTTTTACTTGTTAAAAAGAAGGATAAAAAAGTTCCTGTATGTACATCATACAGTCTAGTAACCAGTATGTGCTGCACAGTATGAAACAATGAAGCTGGAAGCATGCAATCCTGTGCTCCACCTCAGTATTGTGCCTTAACATACAAATGTTACAAGGACAAGTAGAGGCCCCAAGCTCCAGTCATGGTCATCAGAACCAGAAATAGACAACATCATTAACTCCATGAATAGTACTGGTATATCATGCATTTTTTTTTTGCATGTGTATTTTAACCACTTTTTTATTTCCACTAAAGCTGTGCTTAAAGTATTAGCACGGTTTCTCATCAATTGCTGTTATGAGTTGTTTAAGCAATAATTCATGACTGTGTGTGGGTATATAAGGCTTTACCCACAGCTGGCATGGTTTGATCATATAGGCAAAGCCCGAGTGATTAAACAAAGTCAACCATGGGTAAATCCTGATATACCCAAGTGCAATCATGAATTATTGCTATTATACAGTGACATTATCTAAGAAAGAAATTACCTTTCTTAAATAATGTCTTTGTACAAGGGTCCTGTAGTGTTCCTCCGTGTTTTCCTTATTTGCTGATGTACTGCACATGGGTATGGGACTTGTGCTCCCACTCTTGCACAGTGCATCAGTACAGGGCAGGAAAAGTAACAGAGAAAAGAGAATTACCACTGCTGTTGTTTTGTGTAGTTGACATACTGTTAATGCAAGAAATCTGGACAAAGTCCAATGTAATGGAGAGATAAAGGTCCAAAACTAGGAAGAAAATTGAAATATTATTCTTACAAACTTAGAAATTTCCTGGAATAAAAATGTTTGTGTTAGTGTCCTTTTTTGAAAGGATATGAAGCCCAAACCTGACATTTATTTATTTATTTAACATTCATTTACCAGAAAAGTCAGACTGGGACAGAAGCCATTTTCAATGGAGGTCAGGGAAGAAATACTCCAGATACATGTCTTTGGAATGTGGGAAGAAACTGGAGCAGCCGGAGGCATGGAGACTCTGTACAGAAGGCACCTCGCCCAAGAACTCTACCGGAGAACCTCTTGCTGTGAGGAGACAATGCTAACTGCTGCACCACTGCACCACCCAAAGACTGTTATTATTTAATGACTTCAATCCCCAGTGGCTTGCCAGAAGGCTACAATTTTTTATGAGGAACAGATCAACATTATGAAGTAAGAATGTGGACATTTGAGAGGTACGACTGCAAAGATTTTGTAAGGGACAGTGCAGTAACACAAGGAAAATCAGGTAAGATACTAATTCTTGTTTTTGCAGAACATACCGGATTTTTTTCATTTACCAAGAGAAAAGCTTGGCCACTCAGTGGTACTTCAGCATACAGACTTTCATCTATTGGCATATGCTCAATTTACAATGGACACACTGGCTGGGCTGTCCAATCGGCATGCTAGTTTTTGAATGATAATGAGACATTATTGTATAATTATGCAGCGTTCTCATGTTCATGGTTTAATCTAATCTTTGCACACAATATTGTATCAAATTAGTATTTACAGTGTATACATAATGTAAACTATGCCACAGTTCACACTGCTGTAAATTATACAGCTTGCTATTTCATAATGTTTTTGAGTGGTTTTTGATGTGCATTGACTTTAAATCATTTTAATGTTTCTAGAGTTTTATTTCCTGAAAGTCCATCAAGAATGAGTTGTTAGGTGAATATCCCTGGTCGACAAAATGAAAATAGATAGATATGTGGATAGATAGAGAGACAGAGATGCAGATAGATCTTTTTACTACAGATGTTTCATTCTCAATTATCTGACATGTTCTTAAGCTGAAAAAGGATAGTCAGGTTATTATCATGATAAACGTGAGTGGAACTGAAGTTGTTTTAGCTTGTGTTGGGTCAAAAAATAACAATAAACTAATTGGGGCTCTTTATGAGGGAACCTGAAAAGGATGGATCCACCCTAGATTGGTGGTCTGCATTCTTTGGAGAAGCTGCACAATGGGGCCATTGTCTTTCCATGCCTAGAACTCAATATCCTTGAATTCAGTTGAAGGAAGGACCCACTATTTTGTGATTCTCTATCAAACGTATTTATTGAACCTTTGCTTTAAAGAATGCCAAAGGTTACCATGACCAGCTTTATTCCCCTAATCTTGCCAAAAGCTGCATCCTAGTCTGTTCCAGATACCAAACATTTGCATTCTCTATTGTGCACTTTCTCTTCTCTCCTTTAGAGGGAGGCAGAGAAGCAAAGAACCATAAACAGCAAATGTTCACATGCAGGGTCATGTGCTTGGACAGACAGCATGAAGGGCATCTGCACTGGAGGAAAAGCTGTGAAGTAGATCTACGTTAGATGGGTGAAGAGAGGAAATGAAGGTGCTGGGCGCAAATAAGAACAAATGCCATTTGATATCTGACCTGATAACACATGGTTTTGTGCATCTAATCAATAAGCATTCAGGAAGCTAGTGACACATTATCAAAATCTGCTGGTTTTGTGACTAAATGTTGAGACATTTGCTCAACAGGTGAGACAAAGCACTTGGTGAAGACTCCATGGATATCATTCATGAAGGGCAAGTAGCAATGAGCTTCTGATTATGCAGGCGTAGCCTAAGAAGAGAATTCCCTTGGAGCAAACTTACAGCACATTTCTTCACCAGAAGAACTGAGTGCTGACAGTAAAAATATTAAAGAAAGCTTCCTGACTGACACAAGGTATGGAGGAAGTTTTACATGTCATGTGCATACACTCCAAGAATGGGAGCATTGAATAACCAGCTCATAAAGTCGAACAGAAGTTTGGTTACATAATGTTAGCTGACACAGGGGCAAGTGACACTGTAGCCTGAGCATACTTAGAGGAACTAGGGCTTCTGTTTTTATGCTGGTCTCCTGATCTCTTACCTGATATTTCAGTTTGCCTCATGTTAGGCATCTTCATCCTTCAACATGCTTTCAGACGATTATTCTTCTTTTGAACATCAGCCAAACCAATCTCTGTAGAAATGTGAAGGGAAAAGAAGGCCCTGAGTTTTGGCTGGCTGTTATGGCAACTGGAGCAGTCAAATCTGTGACACCTACAGCAGTTGTGGATTTTGTGAGAGCTAAGTCACTACAACGCACACACACACACACACACACACACACACACATGCACATGCACACAAGCACTCACATACATACACACACACACATGCACATGCACACAAGCACTCACATACATACACACACACACACACACACACACACACACACACACACACAGAAGATAGAGACATGGTGAGTGTCCACCTTTTGATGATAAACTAATCGGCACTTTGAAGGCTTGGGTAGCTTAGTCATAGATAATTCTTCACAGAATCAGGATACAAAACACCAGAAGAGAGATAAACGTCCCCGCATCCAATAATAAAGCAATAAAAGTAAATGTCCACATGCAGGTATGAAATGGCCACAAGCAGTTCAATATCTAACAATTCCTAATGGCTCTTCAACCAAGTAAACACGAATCAACGAATAATCCAAAAGTAGATGTTTTATTAGCTAGCAAGTAAGCGCTTTCACCAAACGGCTTTATCAAACCTCAATCTTCCTACGTAACATGGGTTTCACTTGAACCTTATCATTTAGACCAGGGAACTTGTCTGTTACGTAGGAAGAGACTGTTTAGACCACATTAAAAGTTTTATTAATCTTTTTATATTTATGATTCTGTATATATTTATACTTCCATGACTATATACATATTTTTTAGTCGTTTACATGCATTGGAAGTATTAGCTAGAATGAATATATATATGTATATTTTCCTTTACATGACGTTTTAGATATTTATATACTATTTTGAAGTAGTTTTATGCATTTTTCAGTATATATTTTTCTAGTACATTGTGTTTTAAAATGTTTTTATTTTTGTTTTAATGAATTTCACCTGGTGTTTAATTAATTTGTTTGAACCAATCAACTTCTTTCTGTGCGTATATAATTGTATATGATTTTATAGCATTCACTGAAGTTTGATAAAGCCGTTTGGTGAAAGCGCTTACTTGCTAGCTAATAAAACATCTACTTTTGGATTATTCGTTGATTTGTGTTTACTTGGTTGAAGAGCCATTAGGAATTGTTAGATATTGAACTGCTCGTGGCCATTTCATACCTGCATGTGGACATTTACTATAGATAATTCTTTCCCCAACAAAAAATGCAAATGCTTGTCTGATCTGACTACTAGGTGGGCCACCAGAAACTATAAGAACAGGGAAGAAATGTGTACTCTGACAATGGCCAAAACTGTTAAGCCTGGTGCACAGCAAAAGCATGGGTTGTACAAATGCAGATGTTGAGATTGATTACACAGGTTAGACTTACCACAGAAGTAATTTCTATATTAGATTTACTTATACTAAAAGGTACTGAATGATGGAAGGAAGCAAAACAGTCTGAAAGGCCTTGGACGGTCATTGGTAATTTGGCTGTCCTATTAAAAATAGGAAGCAAAAATGTACACAAACCTCTTATCGTGTATATCAACCCTGCCATCCTCTCCAGATAGCTGATCTGATTCTGGGCTGTTTACCCTACGGTATCTGAGGGATCGGACCTGAGTGCTAGGAGATTCTGGAGGTATCCTTACAGGTGAAGTTGGACATGCTCCTCTGCTGTGCTCTTCTTCTAGCATAATTTGAGACTGGAAAATAGAGCAAACATAACATGAACTTCACTAAAAACAGCAAAAGACTTGCAGTCACAGTTTGACAGAAGTACATAAAAAGAAGGAAAAGATAATGTGTATTACATAACAGTACATGTTGCATCAACTGCACTCCTTCAGCCTTGTTTTATCTCGTCTGCTAACTGCTGACTATTAACATACACCAATGGCCTGAAGGTCCACAATGAAGACATTTTCAAAGGTACTTGTCTGCTTTGTACTGCCTACATACAACACAATCAAGAGCAATGCTTACAATAAGGGAAGTATCATTTTACTCGAAGACTGCTGGAAGGTGTGCTTTTGTGTACAAACTGAAAATCAATGAAAGTGCTCTTTTGACTTCATTTTGTATCACATAAACAGAATTTTATGTTTATTCTACTGCAATTAAAACTGGTTTAAATACCATGGCTGCTGTAAGTGTTTTTTATTTGTCTGTATTTTCTGTGTTTTACCTGAGAATCAAAGGTACAGCTGAATATACCTGTTAGTTGTCAGTTTATTGTGACAATGCCTTTTATGTGTTTTTGTGTGCTTTCAAGAGGTTTATACACTGTTACTGCATTTTTCTCTGTTTTAGATTTATTTTCAAAGCTACAGAAAACAGACGATTTCAGACAGAAGTCTAAGTCATCCAGAGCTAATAGTGTTTATTCTGGTTCGAGGAAGATAACTGTAGTTCCGGGAAGCTAAGTTCTATTGGTTATATCTGTAGCTGGTTTTCACTGGTCCTTTCATTTTCACTGTTTAGTTTATATTGAGTGGAGCATCACTGTTGTCTTTGTTCTAAGACTGTTTGAAGTTACACTCCTGTACACAAGATGAAAATCAAGTATAGTTGAGTTTTGACTCCATTTTTGCATCGAATCAGCACGAAAGCACATTTATTCCACTGTAATAGTCACTTTGCTATTTAAACTAGTTTTAATATTTTTGTTATTTTCACTTTATTTTTTTCCTGTTTTACCTGAGAATGAAAGTTATAGCTGAATACTGCTATTAGCTGGATTCATTTTACTATTCCACTGCCTTTTAAGTGTTTTGTGCTTTAAGCGGTTTACACATTCAGGCTGCAATATTACTTATTGTTGTTACATTTTACTCTGGTTTATTCTCATTTTCAAAGTTACAGCAAACAGACAGTTTTGGCCAGGTGAGTGTGTGAGTCATCTAAAGCTAGAAGCGATTATTCTGGTGGCAATAGGGTAATTGCTGAAGTTCTGAGAAGTGAAACATTTTTGGTTAGAGTTTTAGCTTTTATTGGTTCTTTCATTTTCCCTAATTATTTAATATTTTGTAGGGCTGAGCTTAGCACAACAAGGCTGGAATGTGTACTGCACGGACAAAGACAGTGTCAGTTTCATTTTTACCAAACGCAATCTAATTCACCCAAATTCCATCAGTAAGAGAAACTACAGCGGATATAAAAAGTATAACTATAAACTATAAAAATGAGACCACAATAAATCATTTCAAAACTTTTCCCACCTTTAATGTGACCTATAACCTGTACAATTCAATTGAAAAGCAAATCTGTTAGGGGAAAAAATATAAAAAATAAAAAATGTACAATAAGCTGGTTGCATAAGTGTTCACACCCTTAAACTAATACTTTGTTGAAGCACCTTTTGATTTAATTACAGCATTCAGTCTTCTTGGATAGGTGTCTATCAGCGTGGCACATCCTGACTTGGCAATATTTGCCCACTCTTTCTTGCAAAAGTGCTACAAATCTGTCAGATTGTGAGGGCATCTCTTGTGCACAGCCCTTTTCAGATAATCCCACAGATGTTCTATTGGATTTAGGTCTGGGCTCTGGCTGGGCCATTCCAAAAATGTAATTTTCTTCTGGTGAAGCCATTCTTTTGTTGATTTGGATGTATGCTTGGAGTCATTGTTGTACTGAAATGTGAAATTCCTCTTCATCTTCAGCTTTCTAGCAAATGCCTAAAGGTTTTGGGCCAAAAGTGACTGGTATTTGGAACTGTTCATAATTCCCTCCACCTTGGCCAAAGCCCCAGTTCCAGCTGAAGAAAAGCAACCCCAAAGCATAATACTGCCACCACCATGCTTCACCATGGGGATGGTGTTCTTTTGGTGATGCAAAGTGTTGTTTTTGTGCCAAACGTACCTTTTGGAACTGTGGCCAAAAAGTTCAACATTGGTTTCATCAGTCCATAACACATTTTCCCACATGCTTTTGGGAAACTTGATGTATTCTTTTGCAAATTTTAGCCAGGCCGGGATGTTTTTCTGTGTAACAAAAGGCTTTAGTCATTCAACCTTACACCATACCCCAGACATACGGAGAATACGGGAGATTGTTGTCACATGTAGTACACAACAAGTACTTGTCAGAAATTCCTGCAGCTCCTTCAGTGTTTCTGTAGGTCTCTTGGCAGCTTCCCTGACCAGTTTCATCTTATCTTTTCATCGATTTTGGAGGGATGTCCAGTTCTTTATAATGTCACTGTTGTCCCATACTATCTCCACTTTTTGATGACTGTCTTCACTGCATTCCATGGTATATCCAATGCTGTGGAAATTTTTGCGTACCTTTCTCCTGACTGATAACTTTCATCAATGAGATCCCTTTGATGCTTTGTAAGCTCTCTGCGAACCATGGCTTTTGCTGTAGCTGGCAACTAAGTACATTTATTTAATTATTTATTTATTTACTTACTTTTCATTCAGTATATTTACAAATAACCTTAGTACTGCTACTTCACTAGCTGCCATTATCCAATATGCAGATGACACAACACTTATATGTGCTGCACATACACTTCAACACCTCCAAGATATAATCCAGAAGTCCTTCTCTGATATTGAATTATGGCTATCTAAATCTCAGCTCATACTTAACCCCAAAAAACAAAACTTATGATTTTCCATCCTTTTAGACTCTCATACATCTCTACCTCCTTCTATAGTACTTCTGGCAATAATACAAAAATCATCCCTGAATCTCAATCAAAATTACTTGGTGTTATAGTTGATAATAATCTATGGTTTGATTTACATATATCCCAAACAATACAGAAAGTTCATAAATAACTGGGTATCGTATACAGGAACAAAAAATTCCAAACTGATACTTCTAGGATTGCTATTTCTAGAACCCATCTCCTGTCAACCTTGCTGTATGCCTCCCCTATTTTTGTTGATCTAAAAATGGCAGCTCTAAAGAAACTTGATATATGCTATAACAATATAATTACATTTGCTACTGGCTGTCCACATCATGAGCACCACTGTTACTCCTTAAAAAACTCTCCTGGCTAGAACTACCACAGCTATTATCATACAATCAACTAATCATGGCACATAAATTATTATATCAAGCTGAAAAAATTCTAGCTCTGTTAAACGTATTAAATCCTTATGTTACTAACCGTAATCTTAGATCTGAAAATAAATCACCACTACAAGTGAGCAAATCAACCAATATTGCTGGTGATTCCTTATATTCTCACAATGTAGCAAACGTTTGGAACTCTCTTCCTCTTACTATTAGAACTACTATCAATGCTCATCAGTTTAAAAATTCCCTAAAAGGTTTCCTTAATGACTCATGGCTTTGTTCATGTAATAGCCTAGGCTAAGTTGCTGTAGAATTGTTTGTTCTTACTATTCTAGCTCTATCCAACTAATTGATATATTCAAACTTTCTTAGGTTTGTTATATTTAACTGATTTTTTACTTTAAAGAACCTACACTTACTGTATCTCTCAGTTGTACAGCATATCTCTTAATTTGTCTTTTGAATTATGTATTGTCTGAAATATGTGATTGTTTATGCTGTACAATTTCTGTAACAGTATGTATTTGTACTCTTAAAATGCATGTGGAGCTTTTCTCACCAGGCCTCCACTGAAAATGTTTTTTTACAACCAGTCAGACTTTCCCAGTTACCAAATGTAAATAAATAAATAAACTTAGTAAATGTCAGAAAAATCCTACTAGGACAGCTGAACTTTATTTGAGGTTAATCAGAGTCTCTTTAATTGATGGCAGGTGTGTACTTAAGAAGACTGAATGCTGTAATTAAATCAAAAGGTGCTTCAACAAAGTATTAGTTTAAGGGTGTGCAGACTTATGCAACCAGCATATTGTACGTTTTTTATTCTTTATATTTTTGCCCCCAACAGATTTGTTTGTATTTCAATTGAATTGTACAGGTTATAGGTCACATTAAAGGTGGAAAAAATTTTGAAATGATTTATTGTGGCCTCATTTTTATATCACAAAAACCTGGCATTTTAACAGGGGGTGTGTACACTGTTTATATCCACTGTACGTACAGTTTCAACAATCTGTGCATAGCTGCACAATGAGCAAAATCATGCACCTGTAATTCTGTAAGTTGCTGCCAGCAGCAAATAGTGGTTCTCTATTGCCCAAGTTAGCCCACAGCCACTCTAAGTAGCTCATATAATACATAAACACAATGTTTCTGCACTGTGCTTATCACAGTTGCATACTAACCAAGGGTACTTGTTTACTTGAATAGACATACATATCTACCTTATAACGAATACCTATCTCAATAAAGTGTAAAACTCTAAATTAATTTAAATTCTCAACCTGTCTTTAAATCAAATCAAGTTTTACTACTCTCGGTACAATATGGGAGGCCAGTCTGCTTGGTTCTCTCTTGTGTCAGCTTTATAGCAAGTTATCCTTCAGCAATGTAGGGACTCCCTTATGCTCTAGTATAATGAGCCCAATTCCAAAAGACTTGCCCTTAGTGTAATTGACCCTACACTGAGAACAGGTCTTTTGGAATCTGGCCCTTGGTGAAAGCCCATTTACAGATAGGCCGTACACTGATTTAAGTCACTTATACCGTACCACTGTACGTACAGTTTCAGCAATCTGTGCATAGCTGCACAATGAGCAAAATCATGCACCTGTAATTCTGCAACTCTTTTAGAATCAGGACAGACTTACACTGACAGCAATTCTTTTGGAATGTGGTCCAATAAACTCTTATTAAATGCAAGTAATTTTGTGAGAGATGCAAATATTTAAGAGATATGGAGGCATCACCCTCATAAAAACACAGACTGTAAGCTTCACACTAATAGATCAGTCTCTACAAATGTCACAATGATCCTAAATGTCTTGTTGTATACTGATGCTATAAAAAAATCCTGACAAAAGCCTCAACAACCCATAGAGGTTAGGTCTCAGCAAAAATTTAACATCACATCACATCCAAATACACATTTAACAAACAGGCACCTATAGACAAAAGTTCTCAAATCCAATGCACCTGTTGACTCCACAAAAAAATGTTTCAGTTATTATTGAATCCATAGTGAGACACACTGATTCTCACTCACAAGGCTGGACAAACATAGGATGATAATGAACTGCCTTTTGGGTGCCAGGATCTCAGCTGTCTCAAGGAACCTTACAACACCTGCATTTACCAATTATAACTATGATACAATAGTTGTACATGTTGCAGGCAAAAAGTCCTAAGGATATGCAGAGAGACATGTCATATGTTTCCATGCATTTTGCAAATGCAGGCAAGACTCTGATATTAAGCATTATCTTTCCCTCTCCAAGAATGATATCTTGGCACAAGGAAAAGATGACTGGCTTCAACAACTGGCTGCATAACTGATGTCATTCCAAGAGGATGCAGTATGTGTCAGCATGAAACCAGATGCTTGATAATCCTACATGAGTTGCACAGGACTGTCTACATGCCTCGTTCTAAGGCTTCTGCATACCAGCTAACTTTGTGCCTCAATAGTGCCTTTTCAGGCATAGTCCAGCTAATTAACATTCCAGTGTAGCAATTTATCAATACCTAAACCGGATCAAATTAAGGTGGCTTTGCTCAATACCAGATGTCTCAAGAAAAAGCTGCCTGAACTTGAGGCACTTCTGCATTTTTAGCACATCCGTGTATATGTAATTGCTGAGACATGGTTTAAATGTCCAGAAAGTGCTCTCTATGTACCTCTGTTTTGTGCCTGCCATGCTTTTAGCTCAAACAACAACTGTGGTGGCATATCCATATTTGTTACAGACTATATCACCTCATGACAGATTCCCAGAGAACCACAACTGGAACTATATGTATTGCCTGTTACAGGACACCTTCCATACCCCTTGAAGTTCAAGTAAGGCTCCTAAACATACTGGATGAGTTCCCCAGAAACAGGAACTCCATCATTTTAGGAGACTAAGTACCCCTCAATAAACTAGTGTACCTATACCTCCAATGTAGGATATATGCAGATGTTTCTGGAAGTAATAAATAAAACCTCTGGATCAGATGGCCACCAACTCAACTAGAAGAAAAAATATTCTTGAACAAATGTGTGCAAATACAGCATCATGCAAAATGCTTCTGGTAACATCTTCCCCATTTAAGTTAGATCATACACAGATAACCTTTACACAAAAACTATCAAACCCTCTGAACCCAATATATCAAAGACCTGTGTACATTTTATGAAATTCTGTAATGAATTCTTGAAATTCACTTACAGATACATTATCCCAGACATTGTCTCAGCAGACAGGTTCATGAAGGAATTTTATACCCACTTAAATAAATGTATTGAACTGGTAGTCCTATCCAGATTCAAATATAATAGGACATTTAACAGTAAAAAACCTTGGTAGACTACTGACAAAATCTGCAATAAAAGAAAACAGCAGATCACGAAAACCCTGAGTCAAGGAGATGTAAGAGTTCTTTGCCACATTCTCCCTTATTTCAATCCACATAGATATGTAATAAGGTTAAAGTACCACGATATTACCCTGTGGGTATCTACTGACCTTCAACCATTTTGAACATATGAAGATGGGGCAATCCCTGTTCACATTACCAAGGTCTTCAGTCTTGCAGATCATGTAATAGTGGTCAATAAAATACCTTAATTTGGGCTTCCTTCTTATGGCTGTAAATGGTTCCATAGTTACCACTTCAGCCAGTGTCAAACTGTAAATCTCTGTAGCCAGCTGTTACTAGCAAGAAGCTTTAAGATTCTCCATTTAGTTTATCTTTATTTTATCATTTTATTACAACTTTCCTAGATATTGCAGTGGCACATCTGTCTTTGTATGCTGTGGTGCTGCATTGTATATTAACAGCCCCAAAGTTGAGCTGCTTAATACTAAGATAGAATAAGAATCTGAGACGCAGCCATTTTTATTGTTTGTGTGTGTGTGTGTGTGTGTGTGTGTGTGTGTGTGTGTGTGTGTGTGTGTATACACGTAGCAGGGAATGTGCTCATGTGTGGGTGAATGTGGGTGTGGCTGTATATTTATGTGAATAGTAAGACCCAGTGCACATAACTGCCTATTTCAGATGGTGTTGCTGCAGGTTTTGGTTTGATCAAGTAACTTATTTTGAGTCATAATACAGGCAAATGCTGTAAAAAGGACATACAGTATTTTCAGCTCAAAATTTTATTCAGCCAAATTGCTCTAACAGGTTAACTATAAATCAACTAACCTAAAGAATTTAATTTATTTATTTATTTACTTATTGGAGGTTAGTGCAGTCTTCTTTGCATGCGTCAGAAAATCCCATGCTTATAGAGAAGCTCTGAGTGCATGGCTTCTAGTTTAACTACCCCACTTATGATGTATGACAGACTGCACAGTATGGACACCAGAAGTATATGCACATAAGTGTGCATGTGTTTCCCTGTAGTATGCACCACAGCAACGACTGAGCGACAGGTAAAAAGAGCATTTACAAGAGCACCAGCTCTGTGCATTATTTAGTGGGCCTAGAAGTGTAAAGACTAAGGGTAAATACTGGTATCAGACTCAGCCCATATGTGCAGGGACCACCTCTGAGCAGTGGACAGCAGCATCATTGACTATAAAAGCAGGAAATAAGGGTAAACATACAGAGATGCAGCAGGGAGACCCATGCTGCAGAATATGGCTAAATTTGGTTATTTGAAAATAATCTCGGGGAAGAATTAAGGGCATAAGACTGATGGATAATTACAGAAGAGCTAACTAGTGATCAGCTGTTAAAATATTCTATAAAGAATTTCATGTGCAAATGTTATTTGAAAGGCAGTACTACTTATTGTGTGATAACTGTAGCAGCCAAGCTAATGACAACATAATGTCTCATTTTGCAAAATAAAATGGAAAGTTAATGATCATATGCAGAAACTGATAAAATAATACATTTGTGTGAACAAGCAAATATATTTATGGGAACACAAGGTGACTTTTCTTATACCAGAGCTTTTGTACCAGTTTAGATATAGAAGGCCTGGGAAGGGAGTAAAGTACAACTATACAACAGACAGTAATATCACAGAATGGTAAACTATCTTAGTCTTCAAAGTGCTTATGATGTCAAATCAAAAGACTGGGTATTTATATCAAAAGATCTCAAACTTATATTAATGATGTCCTAAATGAAAAAAAAAAACTTCAGTGTTGCTTAGTGTAACAGACAGTAAAATGTAAGGAGTACCGCATAGTTTCTTAGCCCAGCAAAACAGGTAAAAAGTAATTTGAAGATAATGTCTAGATTGTAAACCCCATCCAAAGCCAATGGTGATTACAAAGTACTTCTGGCAAAAGAAAGAATCACAGAGTATATTTCTGTTTGAAGTTCTGTCGTAACTATTAAGTCTGATCTCCAAAAGATCTAAATTTGAGTTCTGTTCTAAACTCAGTTTCATTTATTTATTTATTTTACATTTGTTAACCGGGTTAGTCTAACTGGATATATTTCCATTTTCAGTAGAGGCCCGGGGAGAAAAGCTCCAATGGCAACAAATAAAAATTGAAATTAGAAATTAAAAATTAAAAAACAATATTAATACATAGTAACTGCAAGGATTTCAATAGAATATTACTAAAAATACAGGAATTAATAAGAATATTTAAAAAATACAGGAAGTAATAAAGTAAAGTAGGTATTTACAAAGACCAATTCATGACTTGAACTATACCACACTGTACAGCTACAGTCACCATATGCTTGTTTAATTACAGCATTATATACCTCTAAGTACTGCTAAGAAACAGATATAAAATGTTTGTATTTTGTGACAAATTTAAAAAATTGCTACTTCAGATTGCTTCTTGTGTTTCTTTCCATACAACAGAATGGCAAGATAGTTTGTACCTTTTTGTCTTTATACAAGGATTATGAAAGCAAAGACCAAATTTAAAACTTTAGTGAAGAAGTATACCATCTTTGTAATGTCAACTCAATACAGATATATTTGGGATATGCTCTGAATTCCCAAACCTGAATAAAAATAATATTTCCACCCATTACAGAAACCAAACACAATGAACCATTGCAGGCTGTGACACTGATGACACCATAAAATTGTATTTTGTGTATTCATGCAGGAGCATTATCTCAGTAACTCAAATACAATTATTGATAAATCTTCAAAAAAATTACGTTTGGACATTCAGATATGCAAGAAGCTCCAAAGAGCAGACGAGGCAAGGGATATGATGCTGGTATACAAAATAGAACAGGGTCTTCAAGAGTAGGAAATCTAGACCAGGAGGAAAGCCACAAGCAGCATTTTGTAAGGACCAGCTACTTCCTGGATTTGTTAAAGTACTTTTTCACAGAGTGGGCTGTAGACCCCTACATTGAACTATTGGATGGGAGGTGTTGTGGAATTGCAAAGCTGGAAAAAGGAAGGGGGGAAAGGTGATGTTGGACAGGATGTGGAATGTTAAATGCATTTAAAGAGCAGACTAAACAGGTGTATTATCTTCTGTCATCACAAACATGTAATACAATATATTTGCCACCCTTTCTATGCAGAACAGTTTGGTGTGATATTTTCATTTTTAACCCATACAGCAGTACCATCACAATTAACCTCTGTGAGAAATGTGTTCCCTGCTCAGCACATTACTTACTTTGCTGATACTGATCCTGAGCTTATTACGATTGAAATCTGTCTCCCAGACTTCAGCCTCATTATTGAAACTGATGTTTGGAACTTGACCTTCAGGTTGACGTCCTGGTATGACAGGGGGTGCATTCTCCTGGTCACTTAGATGTTCATCCTGTAGGACATCATCAGTGTTCTCACGAAGCATGTCACCAGGAACTGGGGTAACATTGACAACTCTGTAGGGCACATAAAAAAATAAGTGCATAAAATATATACCTAACGATACAAGTGACAAAGTGACAGTGCCTAAGGTTTATTGCAATCTAATGATACAGTGAAAAAAATAATAACTTCAGAACATTTACTGGGAAGATGGTTTGCATATTTCATAGAAAATGAATTAAAGCAGGATATTCATCAATGGTGTTCATCATAATACAAATGTCAATACAAACAAAAGGACTGGTAATGATCGATTGACTGAACGTGACTGACGTCTGAAGTAGCAGGAGTGTGCTGCTACCACCCTCAATATAAATCCTGTGAAATTAATTATTCAGAACATATATTAAAATTATTACATTTGAAGCCCTTATATGGTTAGGAATAATATAACAAGCAGATGTAACTCAGTATAGTTTTCTTCTTTGTAGACTCAGCTGTACCCATGCCATTTCTTTCTCAGTACCATTGTAACAGACTACCATTAAAACATGTAGTAGGTCTTGGCTTCCTGCTCCTGCAATGACCATTTCTATAAAATAGTGTGGTGAGAAGATCTAGTGTCTATATTTACGCATTGCTACCATTACTCTGTGGCATTTCAACCATTTGTTTGTTCCTTTAACCAATGTAATATAAAATATAATATAACACCAATGAGAAATATTGGTCTTTACAGTAAGGAAGTAATGTAATCTTAGTAGCCTACATAACACAGTCAAAAAATGACAGACACAGCATCATCAATGACCCAGAAAAGTGTCAAGAATTAAAGACCAGCATTTTTGAGAAACTATAGAGAATAGTTGGCAGGTGGAGTAATCAGCAGAGATGTTCAGGAAAACCTAACAGTTCAGTACTAAATATTGCTGCATGCATATTTTAAGACTTGGTTTTCTTCTGTAAGTCCCACTAGTGTGCCCCTGCCTCAGAGAATCATAGCGACTTGCACTTATGCTCGCTCAGGATTGTAGCTTACTCAAAACTCTCTTGCTAAAAGATGCATGCTGTGGTATGGATAGCAAGACAGTAATACTTATTAATAGCGTACATGGCACTCAAAGCTGTTGCTTTGTGCATTTGTCCAAAACCATATAATGTATTGCCCACTACTGATGTGGCAGTTACTTTGGAAAGGCTAGAATATAGGCATGCATTTTTCTTTCCAGCTAAAGCTGGGACAAAAAAAAAGTGACAAAGACAGTTTAAACTTTAGGTTGCACCATTCTTTGCTGCAAATTTGTCTTCTCTAAAACAAAATACCAAAAAAAAACACCATTATTAAAAACTAATTTCCATAATGTAAGCATTATGTATTTTAAGGTCACTGCTTTTTAATATTCCTCACTGTTTATCTCACAATTTTCTTTATTCTGTTTAATTAAGTGATTTGTTTAATGTTTTAATCCATAAGCACAAAACAAAAGAACAGCAAGGTAATTCTTGTAAAAGAGCCTTCATTTAATAAAAGTATATTTTACAGGAATTTAACCTGTTGTGCTTCTGTTTTATCTTCCTAATTCACTCAGAATAGTCAGGGCATTTGTTCATCTTTTTATCCATAAACACAGTTACCAGCTAGCTTAAACATGTTATATGTGCTGTCCTCATACTATGTAATATTAAACTGTTTACTTTTCAAATATTTGCTGCATTTTTATTTACCAGTCTAATGTTGTATAGTGCTGTGCGCCAACATTTTAGTGTTTACTTCTCATGGTGTGAATGTCATATTATCTACACATTTCAATGTTCCTTTATGTAGCTATTTATTAAACCTTTTTAACACATATATGTATGTATATATATCTATATATATATATATATATATATATATATATATATATATATATATATATATCTACTTTCAAAACCCGAATTACCAGAATCTCGAACATCATATCACCATGACAAAAACATTGAGTTTGCAAAAGACTGAAAGTTTAAAATACCAAACCATACAATATCAAAAATGTACAGATTAACTGAAACCAACCCTTGAAATACTTATCCTCTAAGAACTTACACTACCTACCTTTCAAACATAGTGCACGTCACATTCAACACTCCAGGAAGTGCAACAACACTATATTCACCAGCGTCTTGTAAAACCAGTAAAGCAGTGGTAACAATGTCACTGTGCATTTACCATGCAGAAAACAGTTGAAAAGAAAAGATATATTGATTGTGTAAGTATTTATCTTCACTAAAATGGTAAGGATGAATACTCAGTATTCCTTTGTCGAACGTTCCTGTTTTACAAACATTAGGAAAGGCTGTTTAACTTATATAATGTTTATGTAATCTATTAGTACTTATATAAATGTTTGGCATTATTTTATAAGAAACTAAAATTTACATATAAAAATATTATTGTTATGAAATATTTAAATATATAGTATTTAATGAATACTATATTGTTGCAGAGAAAAAAACGAAAAGTATACAACTTGATTTTTGATACTGTATGGTTCGGTATTTTAAAATTTCAATCTTTTGCAAGCTCAGCATGTTTGTCTCTGTCATATGAAGTTCAAGATTCTGGTAATTCAGGTTTTGAAAGTAGTTCCATACATACACATGAGGTGGAATGTCAGCTTGCTTGCATGATTGTTTTATTGTGCAGATTTTAGTAATAACCACTTTAACAAAAATTGATTCTTCTTCTTTTCCCAGTTAGGGGTTGCAACAGCGAATCATCTGTCCGCTCATGATTGGCAGTGGAGTTTTACAGTGTTGAGTTTCCAGCCCGGTGCCCAACCTTCCACAGGTTGGGCACACACATGCACACACTCACACCTAGGGCCAATTTAGAGAGTCCAATCCACCTACTCATGTCTTTGGGATGTGGGAGGAAACCGGAGTACCCGGAGGAAACCCATGCGACCCAGGGAGGACATGCAGACTCCGCACAGAAGGCACCCCAGCCGAGAATTGAACTGGAGAACCTCTTGCTGTGAGGTGACAACGCTAACCGCTGCACCACCGTGGCCGCCCTATTATTACATCTAAATGCCACTCTAGTAAAAATAACTCTTTGGAATATTTTTTCACACCCAAGAAGTTGATACAAAAATAATGGGTTAAAGTAAACATTTTTATAACAATCAAGTTACAACTGATTTTGATAAAAAGTGATTCTCAAAACTTATTTTATTCATTAGATTATATGTTATACTCACACTTTGGCAACAGATATGTTCGATACAGTAGTGATATCAGAAAATGATTTGGTGATCACTAATGTCATTCTAGAGCATAGATTTAACAGGCATTTGTCAGTGTTGAATGTCGGCTTGCAGTGGAGCTGAATTGTAGCAATATTGCATAAAGAGATTTCTGGTCAATAAATTGAAAGAGTATGAGGCAGTTCTCAAGTCTATAGTAAAATAATAATTGTTTGTTGCTTTCAAAATGATGGTGTAATGGTTAAGGTTTTAACCTTAGAAATGTTAGATACAGGGTCTGATTCAGACTTCTGGTTACTGGCTAGGCTTATAATAATCTGCAGACTGATAGCCTAGTATTTGCCTATGAACCTGTGAGTGGTGTGTATTATATATATTTTCTGTCTTACTCTAAATTTTTCACATTCCTGATTATTGCATGGTATTAATTGAACTGCACAGTAAAGAAATGCACTGAACAATGCACAGCTGTGTATGCCTCATGTGTTTAACACCTACCACTACCATTCAGCTCCCATACACACCAGCATTCAGCATTAAATATTGCTAGTCTACTGTGGTTTCATTGTGCCTGCAATTGTTAAAGGGCCAGTCCCTCACAACTAAATAGAATTCTCAGCCCATCAGGATTTCAAAGCATTAACACCCACAACCTACAGGTAACCATCAGTCCTTCCCATTGCAATTTTAAAATGTCTCACTTATTGAGTGTCCTATTAGTGCTTTTATTCCTCTTTTGTACTTGGGTAGACTGTGAGAAGTACCTCGGCAAGAGATGTCAATTATATAAGCAAACAAGTACATGTTTTATGGGGTTTACCTTTATTTGATTACGTGCTGTTTGCACGATGTCTGTAAGGTCAAAAGTACAGCAGCAAAAAACTGTAAACTTGAAAAAAATGTGTTTAAATGGCTAATAAGTGAATGTATTTTTCCATTCAAACACATGGACAAATGTGGAAAATGGTTTTCCATCAAACCATTTTCGACATTTGTCCTCGCAAGTGTTCTGTAATTCACCCTTACAAGTCACACAAAAGCACGATTGCACATACCATGTGCTACAAAATGAAGGCAAACCGTTTTATGGCATAGGGGAGGAGCAGCGATACAAAGTCTGGGTGGTGGCTAAACAGGGGTCTCCAAATGTTGATTATGAGCAAATGTGAGTGAAGTAGGCCCTAGAATGTTACCAGGAGGCTTGCATGTAATGACTGCTGAGCAGAGCAATGATGTAAAATAGGAGTTACCATGGTTTCATGTCTATTTCCATTTATTTCCAGTTATCCCCCTAGTATTTGACTTGTGATACTAATGAAAATGAATAGGTATGGGGTTTTACACTGTTGTGTTCCACTAATGAACACTCACACATACATACACACACACACACACACACACACACACACACACACACACACACACACACACACACACACACACACACACACACACACACACACACACACACAGAAAGAATGAATCACAGGCCAAACATGTCTTGCTTTTATGTCTTTTCTTAGTGAATCTGAGATATTTTCCTTTCACGACTAAAGGACACAACTTATGTCTTCCATAGGTTTGTAGTTATACACTAGATTAATGACCAGCAGAGTCTTTATAAGCCTAGCCATGCAATCCAACCTACTATGTCCCTATGTATCATGGGTGTCTATTAGACGGGGTATGTTACTTAGGAATTTTCTACAGGTTATATTGGACGGGTAAGTTAGTTTGGGCATTAATATCTACCTGTGTCTATCAAACACATGGGGGCCAGACACAGTGTGAATTTCCAATTTCCCATACATTTGTCATGGTTTCACTTAAATAGGGTTAGGCATGAACTCTGCTTCACATGGATGGGGAGCCTGTTCCAGAGCATGGGGATCCTCTGAGAAATATATCTGTCTAACTAACATGTCATATTTATATCACAAGCAAAATTTAAATCCTGGATCTAGTGGTTCTAATGTTTGTTTTCTGGATGGATTTGAGGATTCCTTGTATGCCAGGCATAGATTGCCTCTCAATAATCTTTATTTATTTATTTATTTATTTATTTTACATTTGTTAACCGGGCTAGTCTAACTGGATATATTTCCATTTTCAGCAGAGGCCCGGGGAGAAAAGCTCCACATATAGACAACGAGGTATAACAAAACAGATTACACTCAGCTAGGACTTTGACAATGAAAATAATTACCAAAAGAAAAGGACTTTAAATTCCTAGACAATTTAAATAGCAACATGTTAAGGCTTATTACATCTTTTAAAACCAAGAAGAGAAAGTACAAGACCAAGGAAGAGGAAACAATGATAGATGGAGAGAGCAGATTTATAAAAGATATATAGTTTCTGAAATAGAGTCATAGCCATATAGAGGAAAGATATAGGGGAGAGGTCCAAAAATGGTAGAGGAAGAGAACTAAGGGAGAAGCAGGAGGTACAAAACAATAGGGAGAGAAAAAAGAGGGTTAACTAAGGAAATTAACTTTCAATCAGGATTAGAGCAGGGGCACATCCAGTGGCTTATAAGGTAAGTTCTAAGTTTTTGTTTAAACAGAGCAGTAGAAGCAATGGAAGTAAGTTCAGTAGGAAGTTGATTCCAGTGTTTACCAATGGAATTTGAGAAGAGGGAATCACCAGCTAGGTTATTAGATTTGGTTAAGGTGACTAGCAGTTTATTAGATGATCGGAGTGAGTTCAGATTAGAATAAGGGGTTAAGAGGTTAGAAAGTACAGGTGTGTTTTGAGGTTGATAGAAGGCTCTTTGGACAAGCGTGAGTTGGGAAAGAAACAGCATGTTTGTCAGTTCTAGCCAGTTAAGTTGCTGCAGATTTAGACAGTGGTGAGTTCTGAAAGGCTTACCAGTAACAAATCTAGCTATATTGTTGTAAGTGGTAGACAGTTTGGAGAGATTGTTTTTCTTGAGGTTAGTATAGATTGGTGAGGCATAGAGAAGAGTGGAAATAAGGTGAGAGTGAGCAAGAGTAACTTTGGCTGGGGAGGTTAAGAAAGTTTTAATTCTATAGAGAGAGCCAAGTTTCCTGTTTACAGATTTAATGGTATTGTTGATATGGCAGTCAAAGGAAAGATTGTTGTCAGTCGTGACTCCTAGCAGTTTTGTAGTAGAGTCAGGAGATATAAGAGTTCCATTATTAGATAAGATAGTGAAGTCTAATGTAGGGGATCTGGTAGTAGGCCTAAAAAGTAAGAGTTTGGTTTTTTTTGCATTTAGGAGGAGGCAACGTTTTAGGAACCAAGTTTCAACTTTGGAAAATACAGTTTGAGTATTAGTTTGTAGTTCAGAAATGGATTTAGCAGAGCAAATTAGTGTGGAGTCATCAGCATATTGTATGCATGTAGCTAGTTGAATAGCTACTTTTAAGTCATTTATAAAGAGGAGAAAAGAAGGGGTCCGAGAATAGAGCCTTGGGGTACCCAGTGAAATTGGGAGAAGAGATGAGAGTTTGTTATCCCAGAGGACAGCCTGTTTCCTGTTAGTGAGATAGGATCTAAACCAGTGGACAACCTTAGATTCTAAGGATAGGGATTTAAGAATGTTTAAGAGGAGTGAGTGGTTGACCATGTCAAAGGCTTTGGACAGGTCACATAAAAAGAGCTGAAGACAGGATGTTATTATTGCGATTTTTGTTAATAAAGTCTGTGAAGGAGAGGAGAGCGGTCGTTGTGCTATGAAAAGGCCTAAAGCCATGTTGACAGTTAGAGAATGTTATTTGTTATTAAGTGGTTCATTAACTGATGGTGCACACATTTTTCCATGATTTTTGCAAGTGGGGACAAGAGAGCAATGGGTCTATAATTAGAATATTCATAGGAGTTACCTCCTTTATGTAAGGGTATGATGTGAGAAATTTTCCATATGTCAGGTATGGTTGCTTCATTTACACTTCTATTAATAAGGATGGATATAGGGTAGGCTATTTCAGAGGCTGCTTTTTGAAGGAATTCAGATGGAAGTTGGTCTGCCGAGGGGGTACACGGTTTGAGTTTGTGGATACATTTCTGTATAAAGGTAGTGGAGATAGGTTGAAGCCTAAAGGTTGGAAGATTGAGGGATGTAAGGTCAGGGATACTAGTATTGTCACTAGAGAGATGGGAGGCTAAGGAATTGATAGTATCAATAAAGAAAGAGTTGAAAGTATTGGCAGTATCAAGGGAGGAATTCTTTTCAGACCCGGAAGGGGATGGGGTGGTAGTCTGTCCCGGGTGAAGAAGTCTGTTTAGGGTTGACCAGAATTTTTGAGGGTTATTGTGTTTTGCTTGCTGGAGATTACTATAATAATTCTTTTTATCAGAGAAGATAGCTCTTTTGGTAATGTTTCTTAGGTGCCTAAAGGTCTGTTGGTCTATGGGAGATTTGGTGGTTTGCCATTTTTTCCAAGATTTGTTCCTAAGTAACATTTTTTGTCTTGTATCTTTAGATAGCCATGGGGCAGGTTTAGATTTAATTCGGATGGAACGTTTTGGTGCATGATTATCTAGAATTTTTAGGAATGTGGTGTTAAAGTATAGAACAGCTTCTTCAAGAGGAAGTGTCTTAAGTGGGTTCCAGTTGCAGGCAGTTAGTTCAGTTTTAAATTGAATAGGGTTGAAGCATTTGAGATCACGTAGGGTCTTATATATTGGAGAATTGTTAGAGGCATTTTTTTGTCTTATAATGTAGGTTAGATTGTGGTCACTAAAGTCATCGGGTAGCGTTCCGGACTGATAGTTTAGTTGAGGTTTGTTAATGAGAATCCAATCTAGAATACTTTCTTTGTTGTTCTTCCATGCCAGATATTATGCAATTATTTGTTTTTAATATATAACAGATCACTAGTCTTCTTTTGAGTGAATGAAATATTATTTTTTCCCTTGTTTGCTCCTCCAAACTAAATTGGTTGATAAGGTTTTCTATCATTTACACACTGGATTTGCTATTTCTCAGACCTGCACATAATAGGTAAAAATGTTATCTGACATTTTGAACTGCCCTGCTTCTCCATTTTCTGTACCATTGGATCACTTTGTTATTTTTAACTTATGTTTTTCTCTGATTAGTTCAGATCTTTGCTTCTTTTATACTATCAAATGTTCCTTAAAACTTCCTTTAATTTTACTTAATAATATTTTGTCATATACTCATGACGTATTTCTAACAAAGGAATTCCAACTTTACATATACAAATAGTTACAACATTGGTACAAAATCAATAAAAGCCAAAGGCTTCAGATCTAGAAATATTTACAGTGCAAATAAATTTAACATAAAATAATAGGTTATTTTGGATAATGCAAATTACTCCACTTGGTTAAAAAGAAAATTTTAAGAATATGAGGCAGTTTATAATGTGTTTAAATAAAAAAATACCCAATGGAAGTAGTCTTTGTAATTAAAAAAAGATGCAAAATACAAAAGCAGTATTGACAGAAGGTGTAAGTGGGCAATACAAACTATTTTGTGGAGTGTTAACACAGTTTTATATAAATGTGGAATGCATACTGTATAAGAAATCAGGATTAAAATAATAAATGATGGAGTGAGGCTGCACAGCCAGTAACGGACCAAGCTGATAAGAAAGAGGAGTTAAATGAAATATACAGTAAGTGACAGTATTAGAAAAGTTAGTGAAATCATAAAGGATGTGGATATAGAATTTGGAACATTTCCAGCTATCTACAGGGAGGGGTTTCTGTAAAACACAGAAGTTAGCGATACTGTGTGACTTGAGACAAAGCACTTTTTGGAGGGACAATGAGTGCAAGTTAAAATGCAGCAAGTCCCCAGATGAAAAGGTGCTGTCAGCCATTGAAGTTTAGCATGGGAGGTAGTGCATATCAAGGTGTTTACTGTATGTCATCTACTATTGTAGCATTTTCCATTGTATGATTTTTTATTTTTTATTTGTACTCGTGGAGCTTTTCTCCCCGGGCCTACGCTGAAAAAGGACCCATGTCCAGTCAGAATTTCCTGGTAAACAAATGTAAATAAACAAATGTAAATAAATAAATAAAGCTCTGAGCTGTTAAAAACAACTACCTGTAGTCCAGGGTTTGATTCCCACATGCCCCAATTGCCCAATACATGACTCTTAGCAAGTCATTTATTCAGACAGTGCTCTGAGGAGAAATTGCTTTTCACTGATCTCCTGGACTGCCTGCCTAGTAACTGTCTATGAACATGACTGATTATAGAAACAAGTCCTATCCAACTTGGATAATAACATGCCTGTTGCGGGAAGGTGTAATCGTGTTACATGAGTGTGTACACAGCAGGTGTAAATAACAGGTGGTGGGATATGTGAGAGAATTCATTTCTTGACAGCATTTATAGCAGCTACAAGTTGGAGGTGCTTTTCAATGGCCTTTCATGAATGTTCATAGGTTCATAGGTAGGTACTAGGCTACTGGCCCTAGGGCCTATATAACCCTAGCCAAAACGTATCCTGGCTTTCGCCACCCAAGAAAATTATTTTTCTGTGCCATTGTTGAGCAGAGCCACAGAAGTGATCCCTGGGGTGAATTTCCTATCTCCCGTCCAATCATCAAGATTTTTCTTGAAGAGTGCTAATGAGGAGCTTTGTTTGATATAGATAGGTAGTTTGTTCCAGAGTATGGGAAGTCTCTGTGACAGGAATCTATCCCTCCAGTATGTTCTGTTTATTGTGGTGACAAGGTTTAGGTCCCTAGAGCGTGTAGCTCATAGGGATTGGGATTTCTTTAAGTGGAGCATGTCTAAAAGCTCTGGGTTTGACATAGCTTTGTGTGTTAGGCAGAGATCGCCTCTAAGTAGTCGATAAGCGACAGAGTAACGTTCAGTATTTTGAGACGGTCTGCGTAGGGCATCTGTTTGAGGCCAGTAATCCTCTTTGTGAGGTATTTCTGTGGGCTTTCCAGTTGCTGAAGATGTCTTGTGAGGTACATACCAAAAGGGGCATTGTACTCTATAATGGGTCTAATGAGTGACGAGTAGAGGGGAACAATGACCTCTTTTTTCCTGGATGAGAAACCTTTTGTGATGAGGTGTGCCACGTAGAAGGATTTCCTGACTACTGTGGTGATGTGATTATCAAAGGAGAGACTACTGTCCATCTGTGTCCCAAGGACTCTTATCACACTTTTGGTGTTAAGTAGACTACCGCCTATGTGGTAGTTCACGGGTACAGAGTTTTTACCAAAAGGGATGACTGCACTTTTTGGCATTGAGCTTGAGGCCATGGCTTTGACACCAGGCATCTGTCTCAGCAAGGCCCTTTTGTAGGATGTCCACATCTTTTGGAGTTTTGATTATGGCTCCTAGTTTGCAGTCATCGGCGAACTTTGTTAGCCAAAGACCTTCTGTGTTAGCCTGTACTTTAGAGAAGTAGATACCAAATAGGAGAGGACCCAGGACTGAACCCTGTGGTACTCCACTTGTCACTGGTCTGACGTTGGATTTGGAGTCTGCTACTTTCACAGTGTGGGTTCTGTCAGTGAGCCAGTTGGCAACCCATCTTGTGACATATGGATTTATACCTAGTTTAGTGAGTTTATCTATAATTCCAGAGTGGGGGATGGTGTTGAAAGCCTTGGCGAGAACTAGATAGGCTGTGTGAACCACCTTACCCTCATCTACGGCTTTGGTGACTGCTTCAAAGAAGTCTATCAAGTTTAGGAGACATGATCTACCTTTTACAAACCCGAACTGGGTTGCGTCCTGAGTTTGGAGATTACCAATGTCATTGTTTATAAGTTCCATGATGATACGTTCCATAGCCTTGCATACCAGGCTCGTTAGGCTAATGGGGCGGTAGTTTCTGGGTTCTGTGTTGGCTCCCCCTTTATGGAGTGGGATAACCGTCACTGTGTGCTATTCAGTGGGCACATAGCCTGAGGTGAGGCTATGACTGAACATGGTACTTAGGTGGGGTGCCAGTCCGTTCTGTAGTTCATGTAGAACACAGCCTGGGATGTTGTCAGGTCCCATGGATGCTGTGTTCTTGGCTTTGGATAGTGTGTTTTTTACCTGTGCAGCCGTGATTACAGGAACTTTGCATTCTTCTGGTATAGAGATGGGCCCTTTAGGGGATGACAGGGGGGGGGTAAAGTTAGCAATGAACCTATCTGCCAGGATGTTGGCAATATCAGTTGGTTCTTTATATTTAGTGCCATTGTGCTGTAACTCACAGCAGATCTGAGTGTTGCCATTGAGATTCTTGACATAGCTATAGAATGCTTTGTGGTTGTCTTTAGAGTCCGTGGCAATTTTGTTTTCGTAACTAGCTTTGGAGGATTTTATGAGGGATCTCAGCTTCTTACTGAGGCTGACCAGGGAGTTTCTCCAATCATGGGATTTTACTCTTTTTTGCAACAGTTTATTTCTTCTGTTGTAGAGTTTGTTTATGGCAGGGGACCACCATTATTGGCTTCCTTTTTTTTGGAGGATAGCATCTTGGTTCTTTTAGGGATTGCACGATCCATGCACTCGTGTAAGTGCTTATAAAGTGCATTTGTGTAGGATTCAGCAGTCATACCACTATTGTCCGTCAGCATGGGTGTCGTGAAGTTTGCCACTTCTGTCTTAAGAAGCGTGAAGTTGGCTTTGGGGAAATTTTTACTGTGTTTTCCTTAATGGGGGGTGGGGAAGGGATGTGGACTTCTAGGGTGATTAGCTTGTGGTCAGATTTGACCAATGAGGAATTGACCTCTTGTGTGGAGCACCAGTTGCCCATGTTAGTAATAACCAGGTCTAGGATATTGCTGCCCCTGGTGGGGGTGTGGATAAGTTGATCCAAGGCATTGGAATTTATGAATTCCAGAAAACGTTGAGCACAAGAGTTGGTACATGAGTAGTTTTCCCAGTTAATGGTGGGGTAGTTTAAATCACCCATTATTAGGGTGTTAGGTTGTACCCTAATATTTTCCAGTGTATAAAGAAATGAGGAGTGGGAATCCTGGGCATGGTGGTGGATCTGTAGCAAGCTACAATTTGGATTGCGGTCTTGCCCAGAGTAAGTTGCACTTGGATAATCTCGGATGCATTATGCTGAGCAACTAAGCCTGGAGGTGTGGATATCCTTAATGAATATGGACATGCCTCCATCTTTAGTGTTTTGAACCAGGTTAGGTGGCCGAAAGGTGTGGTATGAATTATAGCCTGGTAATGCAGGGGTACTCTCTGAAGCCTTGAACCAGGTCTCTGTCACTGCACAGATGTCGATGTTCTCCATTTTAAGGAGTGCCTTGAGTGAGTGCATTTTGAGGTTTAGACTTCTAGCATTGAGTAGCAATACCCTCAGATTCTTCTTGCTTGTACCTGTTATGGTGGTGAATTTGTCATTTGAACCTTGCCTAAACAAGGCACTATAGGGGTGGCTAGAGCCTTAGCCAGTATCCGGAATCCCAGGGGCGACAGGCGCAGGCCATCTCTGGCAAAGCATCATGGTTTGTCAATCATGTCATCCCAGGCAGACAGATACTGGATCCCCTTAGAATGACACCAGAAGCTTAGCCAATTGTTGAAGTCAATCATTTTGTCCTTGTACTGTGGTATCATTCTGGGTGATGACAGGATGCTACTCAGGGCTAGAGTCATACCTGCCTGGGCTACAAGATCGGACAGCTCCTCCATGTCCCTTTTCATGTAGTCCAGGGAGGTACGTCTCAGGTCATTCACACCAACATGGACAATGACAGAGTCATATTTGTACTTGTTGTGGAGTGACCTGAGTGCATGCGTTATGTGGCGGATCCTGGTACCCGACAGGCAGCTGACAGTAACTTTCTCCTTGTTTAGCCTGGTGAGTGGAACATCAATGTGCCTGACTATAGAGTCACCTATGACTAGAGTGTTGGGTACGTTGTTATGCCTTATGGGCTGTGGTTGAGTGGCACACTGAGTTTGTGGGCTATGTGTCATTTGGGTTCTGTTGCGGGGTAGAGATTGCTTGTGTTTCTGCTTTGAAGGTCCCCATTGCTTGGGCAGGTTTTTACTGAGAGCCTCTGTGAATGCAGGTGTGTGTTTTGTTTTTCTATATGTGTGTTTTGGTGGTGTAGGTTTTGAGGGACTATGTGCTGAGTGTGGTGTGGTGCAAGTGTTTATCTTCTCCTCTTGACTGTCTAGTCCAGTCTTAGGTGAAGAGAGCTTTGCTTCCAGTTTGGCTATATAAGTGCATCTCTCACACGTTGTAGTGTTGGGTGGTAGGAGGAGAGGGTTGTCTGTGTACATGAGGCAATTGCTGCATTGCCCCAAGATGCTCAGATTCATCAGTTAGACAGGAGAAAACACAGGGAGCCGACCCTTAGACATGCCTGGATAGGTGCTTATTTGTTAAGTACTAGAAACTGTTTTCCTTTAGACAGTGAGGAAAGTTGAGTGCTGTAGTAATTTGTAGCTTATTTAGTGCTTACAATAAGTTCTGAACAAGTGCTGAGCTCAAAGAAACAGACGAGTGCTGAAACAAAAAAAACTGGCTAGTTCTAAGAAACAAAATTAAGCTAGAAGGCTTCCCTCCAACACAGAAAAGCTTGGGGGCTTAGAAGCCCACAAATAGTCCTGGACACAGCAAATCTGTATCCAGACTAGACTACCCACAGGAAAGGCAGGAAACAAGCTTAGAAATTTTTTTTTTTTTTAAGTGGAGAGAAAGGAGGAGCAGAAACTAAGCTGATTGGCCTTCTCAAATGCCCCCCTATATTAGGTAGAATGAGGTAATATCACTAGACTGGGAGGAGGGTCCCAGATCAAATTTACAGTAGGGGCGGGCAACTGCAAAGCCACCAACTATTAGAACACCATACCAATAGGGAGGCAGAAAAGCAGCAGTGAGCCTTTAAATGAAAGTAGTTTTAAACAGCTAAAGGAGCCTCTAGAGAAAGCTTTTAACTGCAAACAAGTTATCAGAATCAAACAACCCAACAGATGCTTAATAAAAGTGGGCAATTTCCAGTTAACACCTCACACACAGTGAAACTAGCTAGAAAAATATACAGTAGGCAAAGTGTTATAAATAACTCGAAGAAATAAGCAAAAAAACAGGATACTTAATGTTATATATTATAGAGCTGAGTTTGCTCAGTGTCCTTCCTTCGATTAGCTCAGTGTGAAATGTGGCACAAGACTTTGTGTTATTAATGTATCCTGGAAGGAATTACAATAGTTTAATGGGAAGGATAAAAATGTGCTTACTGATTGCTTTTATGATGTTTGTAGTTATGGGGTGTTTGGGTTATAGGACTTAAGGTTGCAGTTTTACTGCCTGAATATGAGGCCACAAGTGGAATGGTAGCATGTCTCAGTTTTAATGACGTTATAAAAGACAGAGCCTAGAAGTAAATTTGCCATTACAAAACATAAGTCACTTGGGGAGTAACTGAGTTATTTCCCCAGCACTTCAGTGCCACGTTACTTCTTTATTTAAGCCACTGGGGTCTTTGCGTTATATTTTAAAATTAGACATGCTTGAAGAGCACTCAGCATTGCAAACTTATCCACTTCTCTAGGTAAATGTACACTTCCAAAAATAACAAACTTAAATCCATCTACCTGTCCTCATGATGTCCTAACGCATACCCTGCTATAGCAATATTAGGATCTGTTTCATTTAATTCTCTTAAATGTTCCTGTATCCTACATGGGACTGGATAGTCACATTTAATCCCATATACTACCAGCTCACAGTGACTTGAACTATCTTAGTCAAACTTATTTCCTTACGTTTTAGTATATAAGTATAAAAACTGCACCTGTAACAACAACACATTCCATATGTATTCACATCCAAAGATCTAGGCTGAAAATCCATTTTAAAAAATAAATGACCCAAATTTAATGCCCTTTCTTTTGCTGGTATCCACTTGGCCGTTACATAAAAAGGTATCAGTGGTTCTCTTGTCTAGAAAAAGGGCAAGAAAACAGATTTAGTTATTACCTGCAGAATTTTTTTTTTTCAGAAACAGCAACAGTTAGGGGGATTTCATAGACAAGTTGGGCAATGAATATTTTTTCTCTCTTACAGCTCTAATTACTATGGGTAGGAAATGTGATATTCTCCTAGCCCCCAAAATAGCTTTATTTATATTTATTCTCATCATCTCAACATGATGATGGAAATGTTATTTTTTGATCTTGACAGATTTCTAGGTAGTGGAAAGATGTAATCATTTCTATGATGAAGCATCAGTAAATTTCAATTTGTCAGCTATTATGAATTCTAGAAAGCTTTGAAGCATGCCAAATAGAATGACATTTCCATTTTTTAAGATTTAACTCACTAACACCGATGCGAAATGTAATGCATCACTTCTAGCAGCCTACACACGTTTACATTCCTAAGCATTTTTCTGAAAAATCAACTTAAAAAGCATAAAGTAAACAACTCTAACTCTTTTGTGATCAATAAAAGCTATTATATCTTTCAAAACAGAAATGTTCGGTAAGATGTTTTCTTTACAGTGATAATAGTCAATTTAGGCATTCCATAAATACTATAATGTATTAAAATGCCCAGGATTATATTTTTTGCTGAACTTTCTTAAACAAATTGTCTTATCTTGGATGCTGAATAACCCAGACATGTATTGTCATTGTACCTTTGTTAAAAAGGCATAAACTTTTACATGACAGCAAGAAATTGCTCTCTGAGTGCATGTTTATTGAGCTACTTACATAAATATGAACACATATGCTAAACTGCATAACTAATAATATAAATCACACTGAATATCTCAAAAGATGTGCAGGTTACAATGCAAGAAATAATGACAGTTTTCTTCAAATCTAAAGTTTCACTTGTTTTTGAAGTATTAAGTACATATGGAAACATTACTTATTTTTATAATTACTAACAAACAACTGGCAATGTCTCCAATAAATTCTAACATAACTGGGAATTGATAATGAACTGTCTAGTCTTACACCCTGGGATTTCACATAGCTCTCGCTTATGAAAATAAGAGTATGAATCTGAAAATATGAATAATACTTAGCAAACATTGATTCATTTCTTTCCTGCAAGATATCCTAGATTGCCAAAGTTGGTGTTGTTCTTTTAAAAACTCCTTTTCCTTTCTAATGCTATCTATTATTAACTGGGAAGTCACTTAGTTAAAGAAGTCAGACTCCATAAGGCGCTATGAGTGTTAACTGGAAGTATACAAAAAGGAGGCTTGAAAAAGTTAATATAAGCTGATATTGGTGGAGTCTAACAGATACCAGTTTGTGCTCTCTGGCAGCTATTTGGCTATTTACCAAAGCTAGATACATCTGCTTAGGTCTGTATGTAGTTTAGACTGCTTCCACTGGATCCAGGCTTCATCTCTTGGTTTCAAGAATGCTTTGAGCTCTGGAGTCATCCATTTGTTATTTTTCATGTTTTGTGTGTCAAGTGAGAAAAGCAAATTATTTATATTCTGGTTGCTGCGGCAGGGAGGTAAAAAGGCCAGTTGCCACTTGAGGGGGTCAAGAAGTGGTGGACTATTTTCATTTTTTGTTTGTTTGTTTTTTACAGTGTTGTTTTTAGATTTTTGGTGGAAGAATGCAGGAAGCAGTTTAATGGCTGTATTTTATAGTATATGTGATGGGGCAATGAGTGCTGATAGAAGGAATCTTCAGGATAGAAATGGAGTGGGGGTATGTCCACACATGATTTGATGAATTCAGATAATCAGCTGTGTCAGAAAAGGCAATGACACGAAAATGTCCCTTCAGTTGAAGGTCATTACAAGTTAAGTAAACAAAAATCTATTTTTCTGCATTATTTATGTACTGTTGTTTCAACTCTGTGTTCCTATCTCATTGGGAAAACAGGTTTCAAAGGTCACATATATCACTGGTTCAAGAGTTCATCAAATTGTCCTACATCTACTATTTATTTACATCGAGAAATCTGTCCTTTTTTCAACTGCCATGCTACTAATTTTCTCAAATTTTTTATCTGCTTATAGATGGCGTCTCCTCTAGCCCTGTCTGAAACAGATCATATGACATCAGCAGGCCAAACAGACAGACAGGTACATATGATTGGTTAACAAAACAAACATACAAGCAGGTCAGCACTAGAACTGGTTAGCAAAGCAAACAGACATGAAATACTAACCCACAAAGAAGTTTTACATATTAAACTTCTTTTTCTAGGCTACATGAATGTTACTTTATTTCTTTGTCTTGATTCTTGTATAGCTTTGTAATGCAGTATGTGCCTCTAGTTTTGTTGTAGGTGAAAAGGGTCTGTGTGGAACAGTACATTCTTCAGGTCTGAAGTCCTGGACCTTTTCTGTGTAACTCTGTCAGTAAACTGTATCCCCAGCCATTACCTTTCAGGATGCTCCTTTCCAAAAAACATGCATTTTTCTGTATTAAATGTTGAAATACATTTGCAGTTCACATACACCCTTCTTAACCTTTCCCCTCAATTAACAGCTGCTAATTATCATCCCTTCTGAATGTCATCAAATCCTATAAGCATATTCCTTCTTACAGTGTCAGTTTCTTACTGTGCAGTACAGCCACATATTTTTTCAATTTCTCAAACTCAATGAAAGTATCCATTTAGACATGGTTGCTAGTTGCTGCATGTTCTGCTGGAGTGCAATTGAACTGATGCATAATAATAATGTGTTGACCCCTTCTTTCTCCTCACATAAGCTTCATTTCCAGTAATGCTTTGTTCCTTTACACAGTCTTAAAAAACAGACATTATAACCTGAAAGCAAGGGATAAGTCATGTATTGACTACTCACCCAAACATGGCTGCTGTTTGCCGTGTGTTCTGCTGGGGTGGGGTGGAAGTGCTGGTTGACAGTAATGTATCAATCCCTCCTTTCTCCCAGTCATAAGCTTCATTTTCAGTGATGCCCCGTTCCCTCATACTGTCTTCAAAGACAGACATTATAAGCTGAAAGTAAGACACATGGCACATATAAAGATAACATATAATGTGCAAATGTATTCTTAAGTCTGGTATCACATGTATAAGTCAGAACACAAACCATAATAAATGTAACTGCTTCAAAAAATTCTAGCATATCTCACAGTACAACAAAGTATTTTTAAATAGTGTACACAGTGGCACAGTGGCATATGTGGTGTATACAGGGCTACCCCATGATTACTTCATCTTTTTGACGGACATTGTGTTCACCAACTTCTACAAAGTTGCAGTGTCTAGCTACAATGTCCATTTACAATTTTGTAAGGCAAAGGTAGCTACATTCTCTACATCTCCTTGCACTGTGGGCTACATGGAACATAAATTCTTAAACACTATGACTGCTTCTAGAAGCAATTGTTGTACATAACTTCCATAATGCTTCATGCATTAATTCGTGCTTTGACTTTCTATACTGTTGCATACCATTTATCAAAAAATGCACCCTATCACCTTTTTTCTTCTTCTTTATTATTTTGACAGTAAATTAGTCCTATGCAATATACAGATTAAGAAAAATCTGGCATGCCACAGTTCCAGCTGTAAGTCTTAAAAGGGTAGATGAAAAGAGATGTACACTATTTTATGTACTTGACTATCTGCAAGACACCAGTTAAGAATAAAGTGGGCATATCAAAGGTAATTTCTGGTGCATTTGTTAAATGGGAACAGGAAATGGTATACTTACATACTTTATTTTAATTAAAGCCAAGAAGTAAGTCATCAGTAAATGGCAGAGAGGTTTCTGTGATTTGCTGTCATTGTTTGTAAATAAAACATCTAATGGAAGATAACAAAAGTCACTATAAACAAGTTTAACTATGAGCACTCCTAACACCAGGGCTGCTATCTGTAACACATATCCACACAACACAACTCCAGATGTCCTTACATTCACTGCTGCAGTATTCCTAACTATATGGGATTCCCTGCTGTGGAACCCCGACATCCGGCCAGTCTTCCAAAGGCTTCAGAATTTAAAAGGTATGCCGAACATCACCATATGCTCCCTGCATAACATAGGGCATAAAGGTGATGTTCAGGCCCAGCAAAACAGAACTTCTTTGTCGCCATTCTGAACATGTCTTTTACACCTTCAGTCTGTTTATCTGCCAGTTGAGCACATTTACATTCTCCAGAGACTTCCCACACCTGTTTCCTGTTTTTGCAAGTTAAGTGCCCCTTTGGGGATTTTGTTTTCTCTTGTTTTTTTGTATTCCTTGGGGTTAATGTCATCCATGAAGGGTAAATGGCAGTGTGGGAGATGGATTCCCCATAGAGACCACCATGATAAGTGTCTTTTTGCTCAGGTGCTTCTCATGACCATACACCTTGTTCTATTTGTCAGGCATTTGTTCCAAAAACCATCTGTAGTAGACTTTCTTCACTTTCCGTGTATCTTGAGATTCAGCATCTTAAGCTACTCGCTAAAACTACAATGGAAATAATTTCCTGCCCAAGGGTCAGCTGTTAGGAAAGAAGAAGATGAAAAAGGTACGACTGGAATCTTCCACTGTCAGGTGTTCCTTCCAAGGTCATTATGAACCCAGAGGCTTGTCCAGCTGCTGTCGGATTTCTCTGTAGTGACCATGTTGGAGGCTGGTTAGTATCCAGCTGGTGGCACGTACAAAGGGGCTTTGCACGTGTCATCTCAAGATGTTCAGAGAAACCATGGTTGATTTTTTTCTTAGGGGCATTCCTCCGTTTTAGTTGGGGAAGAAGTTCCTGTTACGGTTCTTGACTGTTGTCCTGAATCTGAACCTTCTCAGGACATTCCCTTAAAAAAGAAACAAAAACTTAAACATGTTCCTTCTGTTCCTAGGGATCCACAAAGTGAGTATCAGGCTTTTACACAGGGGTTATTTTCTGCCTTAATATCCTTAAAGCCTCCTCATGAGGTTTCAGTTCCTGATACTACTTGGTCCTCTACTCCTCTTACAAGGCCTAGAGACCAGGAGTCTTCTGAGGATGAGTCAGCTTCTGCTGACAAATTATTCTACTCAAATTCTTTCTCCTTTAACCTATGGATCAGAAGAGGAGGAATCTATTAGTTCTGATGTTCCTTTGGAGGAAATTTCCTCTGGGGACACACTCTCTAGGATGATGGATTTTTTTAAGTGGGATTGTGCTCAGGTCTCTGATATCTATAAGAGGTACTATGAGTTGTAGTTGGACTGTCTTAAACCTGCAGCTATTCCTGCTGTCTTGACTGTTTTACTGGATGTTTTCTCCAATGCCTCTCAGGCAAGTGATTCTCTCCCACTACTCCCAAGAAGCCTGATAGGTTTTATAGGGTTCCTGAGGATTGTTCTTTTTTACATAAATGCCTGCTGCTAACCCCTTGGTAGTGTCTGTAGCCTCTGATAAGCCATCTCAATTGCCTCCTTCGCCTAAGTTATTGCCTTCTGACAAGGACAGCAGAACTATGAATAGGCTGGGCAAAAAGATTTACACTTCTGCTACCCTAGCTTTTAGGGCTATTAATTATCAGTCTCATATTTCTAGGTATGCATTGGCTCTTCTTTTTCAGGTCTGTCAACTTATTTTTGATTTTACAGATTCTGAGGGTAAAACTTCCGTTCTTTCCTTGCTAGGAATTTCCTCGCAGTTTGTTCCTCATTCTATTAAATGTAGTTATGATGCAGCAGATGCCTCTTTTAGGGCTGCTGTTTTTGGTTCAGTTATGTGGAAGTATTCTTTGCTTAGGCTTCAACCTATACCTGATGATATAAAAGCTAAGTTGATGGAATGCTCCTCCGGATTCCAAACTTTTGTTTGGGGAAGCTGCTGCTGGTTTGTTTAAGTCTCTTCAGGATAAGGGTAAGGTCTTACAGGAGCTTAAACATGTGTTTGATTCTCCTGTGCCTAAATTTCAGAGAAACTACCCTGCTAAGCCTGTCTTTGTTCACAAACAATCCCTTCCTTCTACTTAACGTAAGAAGAGTGGCAAATGGGCTCATCCTGCTAAGGCTATTCAATTTTCAGGGACTCCTAAGCCTTTCTTTCTGGACAAACCAGGCATTGTGTGACTAACTGTCCCTTCCCAGCCTCATTCCTCTTTCTCTTTGCCTTTCTCCTTCTCTCCTGGTTTGGCTTCAGATCACTTAGGATTCTTGGGTACTGTCAATCATTCGTCAAGGGTACATCATGGTGTGGAAATCCCATCCTACTTTTATGGGCATTCCTCAGCCTCCTCAGGAACCTCTTCCTTTTTACCAGAGGTTCTTCAAGATCTCTTGTCTCAGGGTACTATTCAAGAGGTGCGTGTGTCCCAAACGGGAAATGGTTCTACTCCAGACTGTTTCTAGTGCCCAGAAGAGAGGGCACTTGGAAAACTAATCTAGACCTCTCTCATCTAAACACTTTTTTAAAGGTACCTTCCTTTCAGATGTTGTTCCTTCAGACTCTGTTTCCTCTCTTGCTCCCTCAGGCCTACATGGTATCTCTGGATCTCAAGGATGCTTATCTCCATATTCTGATCCATTCTCTTCTCAGGAAGTTTTTGCATTTCTCTGTTGGTTCCTGGCATTTTCAGTTTTCTGCTTTGCCCTTTGGACTTTCTACTGCCTCAAGGGTGTTCTCCAAATGTCTTGCTCCTGTGATTGCCTTTTGCAGACTTCAAGGGATCCAAATTTTTCCTCACCTGGATGACCTGTTAATTCAGGCATCCTGTCCAAAAACCCTTTTACAAAATCTGCATTTTGCCATATCCCTTCTCCAGCCAAAAACTCTTTTCTGATTCCTTCTCAGGATCATGTTTTTCTGGGTTGCGGAATTCAAAGAGTGCCAATGCTTGCATCTCTGCCCCATCCAAAGGCCTTAACTCTCATTTCTTTCTTCCACACTCTCCTTCCTCTGGCTTCCATTACAGCCAAGGAGTTTCCGAGAGTTCTGAGTTTAATGGCATCCACCATTCTGATGCTTCTTCTGGACAAACTTCATATGAGAAAGTTTCAGTGGTTACGGAAGCCAGTGTGGTTTCAACATGCTCATCCTCTAGAATCTGTAGTGCCTCTTCTTCCTTGTCTCAGACAGGAACTTCTCTGGTGAATTCAGCAGTTGTCTCTGAATCCAAGGATCCCTTTTCCTCCCCCCTTCTCTCTCAGGAATTGTTTACAGATACCTTAGACATGGGATGGGGGTGACTTCTGGCCCCCTAAAGGTACAGGGGGAGTGGTCACCTCATCAGCAGGCCCTTATGGCTGCACTCCCTTTTTAATTTTTCATGAGGGCATAGTGTCCTTGTGCACTAACCCTTCTTTTATGCCGAACGTGGTTAATGAACTATTACTTAAAGTTTATTTGGATATGACCAAGGCTATTAGAAAATCTGATCAGCTGTTGGTTTCTTTTCATCCTAGATCTTTGGTGCTTGCTGTATCCAAGCAAAGCATTTCTTCTTGGAGTTCTAAGATTATTTCTTTTTGTTACATTTTTCATGGTGAGAACCTTCCTTTTTCAATTAAGGTGCATTCTACTAGAGCTGTGACTTCTTCTGATGCTTTTTTCAAATGCTTAGATACTAATTCTATTCTTGAACCAGCTACCTGGACTTATGTGCATACCTTTACCAAGTACTACAAGTTGGATGGTATCTCTAGAGCTAGGGCTGGTTTTGCTAGTTCAGTTCTTCATGTTTTTTTAGGGGACTCTTCTGTCCCTTTCTCTTCCCAAGTTTCCACTTGAGCTTTGGCACTCTGCCCTATAGTTAGGAATACTGCAGCAGTGAATGTAAGGACATAGTACAGTTGTGTAAAATCTTACCATAACGGTAGATGCCCTTGCCTTCACTGCTGTAGTATTCGTCCCCTCCATCCCCCTAATTCTTTGCCTTCCTGGATGTACATGTTACCTCTTGCATTCCTTCCACTGGTGTTCCTCCTGAGGCAATCAGTTCTGTTTTGGTAGGCCTGAATGTCACCTTTATGCCCTACATTATTCAGGGAGCATATGGTGACATTCAGCATACTTTGTAAATTCAGAAGTCTTTGGAAGACTGGCTGAACATCGGGCTTTCATGGGAGGGAATCCCATATAGTTAGCAATATTGCAGCAGTGAAGGCAAGGACATCTACTGTTATGGTAAAACTTTACACAACTGTACTTTCCCAGCCAAGTTAGTCCCTCTGCAAGGGTGTTGTGAAAATGCCTTGGTGACTAATGATGCTAAAATTCTCAAAAGTGTCATTCTTAAGGAGGTTGCATACATGGGATAAGTAAGTAGCAATTGCCTCCACATTAGCAGCTGTCCTTTTACTCGTCTTCAATATGCTTAGTTAAAAGAAAAAAAAAGCTGCAAAGACAATGAAATCATTCCTCCAATATGTATCTGGAGCTGTTTGCCTGTTGAAAAATAAAGCTGACCACAATAACAAATCTAAATCTCAGATTATAGTTTAAACTCAGTCTCTCTAACTCTATTTCACTTGTTGATTCCAGTTTGTAAACAGGAAAAATCTGACAGTTTAGTGTAGAGGGCTAAGGCTATGAACTAGTAACGAGTTTCATATGAAGTCCTCTATGTCTATGATTAAGGCTGTTAACCAGGCAACACTTCTAAACCACTGCTGAAGAGAGACATTCATGGTTAATAAATACATAAAATATCAGCCAGGCAAAAAACAAACAGCATTTTAGAGTTATAAATGCAGCAGCAAAACAGCTGTTTAAGCACATTTTATGCATGGTTCATTTAGATTGTCTGACTAGGATTTATTGAATTGCAACTCTTTAATAGTAAAGGTACAAGAGATGGTTATGGACTGCAACTTTTCAAGATGGGAAGAGATCTCAGAGTCCCATCTTCTGTCTCTCTATATGAGTATAGATAATTCATAGGTACAACACACTGAAGGCACAGTCCCAAACATGCGTTTCCCAGAGAATTGCCCCCCAAAAAAATAAACATCCTTGAAAGTTGTCACTTTTCACAACAGAAGTTTCAAATGTGTTATTTTGCTGAATCTCATTTTCTATGGAAAGTCCCTAGGAACATATATTCATAGCTTATGCTATCTTACTATAACCTATAAATATGTCAATCTAGACATATTTCCCTTTAGATGTACTTCCTAACATAAGTATTTTGTACCCCCCCCCCATAAGTAGCACAGTCTAGCTATTAACAGAATTTGTAGGTATATAATAAAGCAAAAGATGCAGAAGGTAAGGAATGGGATGGTGGGAGGTAGAAACTAAGGGTCAAAGAGATACTATTTTCACATAAAGAAAACAGATCTCAGCTATTATTTTACAAGTTGTGTTATATAGAAGTTGTTACACAGTACAAGCCCTTTTTTATTTTTTTATACAACATCTACAAAGAAAAAATACATACTTCAGAAAACAGCCTTATCAGAAAAAAGCAGATCAGACTTGGTGTACAGACTTTCTGGAGAAGAAAACTATTCACAAAGTCAAACTTTTGACACTTTCAAACGAGTTGCTCAGTGATGCCCAGTACTTTCAAAAGGAAATCAACCTTTTCTGTTATG
>NC_056725.1:412626558-412724058 GCF_019279795.1 Protopterus annectens
CTTTAGAAATGTTTTTTACTGTGGTTTCCTTAGTTGGGGGTGGTGGTGGGTTGTGGACATCCAGAGTGATTAGTTTATGGTCTGATCTAACCAGTGATGGGTTGACCTCCGGTGTGGAACACCTGTCGCCCATGTTGGTGATGACCAGGTCCAATATGTTTTCACCTCTGGTAAAGGAGTTTATCAGCTGATCCAGGGCGTTTGAGTTGATAAATTCCAGGAAGCGCTGGGCCTGGGAGTTTGTACTCGAGTAGTTTTCCCAGTGAATGTTAGGGTAATTGAAATCACCCAATATCCGGGTGTTTGGTAGGACCTTAATGTTTTCCAGTGTCTCCAGAAAGGTGGAGTGGTGGTCCTGGGTCATGGAGGGTGATCTGTAGCAGGCCACAATTTGCACTGCAAATTTGCCCAATGTTAGTTGCACATGGATGATCTCAGAGGTATCATATGCTGTGCCACTAAGTATATATATATATTAATATCAGAGCTTTGGCCAGCTAACACCTATCTGGAATCAACTGGACGTATAAGTGAATTTAAGTACACTTTTATCTACTCTTTTTCATATAGTACTGTATTTAATTTATTTATCTGTGTTTTTCACTGAATATTAACTCAACTGAAGTTGTGCCTGTCTCACTACAAAGTACTTGTTAGAATTTCTGTGTAGCCATTGATAGCAGTAGGGGGTAGTTTCACAGCATCACTTACATTCTGTCCTGCCTAATATAAGTGGTACATTTTGAGTTATCTCTGCTTAATATCAGAGCTTTGGCCGGCTAACATCTACCTGAAATCAACTGGACGTATAAGTGAATTTAAGTACACTTTTATCTGCTCCTTTTCATATAGTACTACATTTAATTTATTTATTTGTGTTTTTCACTGAATATTAACACAAATGAAGTTGTGGCTGTCTCTCTACTCCTTCTTGGCCCATCTCATTTGCTCACTCAACTGAGTACAGTGAGATTATATTCTGATTTCAGGCACTCCTACTGTGTACAAAGAGAGCATTTGGAAAGGACAACTCCTGTAGCCTCTTAATCCTGCTCTGTTCCCTCCCTCGAAAAAATAAATAAATAAATTATATATATATATATATATATATATATATATATATATATATATATATTATTTATCTGCTCTTACTGTAACTGTCTTAGTTGCACTTCTGCATGCTATCTGTTCAGTCGCTCTTACTCTGCACTTATTACTGCTTGTTAGTAGCCTTCTAATTTACTGCCTTCTGCACTTGTTTTTAGTCATTTGTTAATTTAATTGCATTTATTTGAACTGTATTTGCCGTGCTGTTGCTACACACTCGGGTGTGCTGGCCTGCACTGCAATTTAACACAAAAAAAAAATTCTAAGCTTGTTTCCTGCCTTTCCTGTAACTAGTCAAGTCCAGATACAGACTTGCTGTATCCAGGACTGTTGGTAAGCTTCTGAGCCCCCCAAGCCTTTCTGTGTTGGAGGGAAGCCTTCTAACTTATCAGTGGGAGTAGTAAGCACTAAGTAGCCTATCTTCCATGGGAAGAGTGGGTTTTGGTCCTGATATTGTAGTTCATTGGCCATTTGGGCAGTTTTTCCATCTCTTTCTACTTTCTGGTTAAAAGCCCGTTTTGCGTTTGGTCCCTGCCTTTCCTATAACTAGTGTAGTCCAGGTATAGATTTGCTGTATCCAGGACTGTTGGTAAGCTTCTGAGCCCCCCAAGCCCTTCTGTGTTGGAGAGAAGCCTTCTAGCTTATCAGTGGGAGTGGTAAACACTAGGTAATCTATGTACCACAGGAGGAGTGGTTTCTGGCCCAGAAATGATAGTTTATTGGCCGTTTGGGAAGCTTTTCCATCTCTTTCAACCTTCTGATTTAAAAGACTGTGCTTGCGCTTGTTTCCTGCCTTTCCTGTTACTAGTCTAGTCCAGGTACAGATTTACTGTATCCAGGATTTTTAGTAAGTTTCTGAGCCCCCCAAGCCTTTCTGTGTTGGAGGGAAGCCTTTTAGCTTATCAGTGGGAGTGGTAAGCACTAGGTAGCCTATCCTCCACGGGAAGAGTGAGGTTTGGCCCAGAGATTGTAGTTTATTTGGCCGTTTGGGCAGTTTTTCATCGCTTTCAACTTGCTGGCTTAAAATCCTGCATTTGTACTTGTTCATCGGCTTTCCTGTAACTAGTCTAGTCCAGGTACAGATTTGCTGTATCCTGGACTCTTTGTAAGCTTCTAAGCCCTCCCAAGCCTTTCTGTGTTGGAGGGAAGCCTTCTACCTTATTAGTGGGAGTGGTAAGCATTAGGTAGCCTATCTACCACAACAGAAATGGTTCCTGGCCCAGAAATTTTAGCTATTGGCCATTTGGGCAGTTTTTTTCCATCTCTTTCAACGTTCTGGTTTAAAAGCCGCACTTGCTCTTGTTCCCACCTTTCCTGTAACTAGCCTAGTGCAGATAAAGAGTTGCTATATCCAGGACTGTTGGTAAGCTTCTGAGCCCCACAATCCTTTCTGTGTTGGAGGAAAGCCTTCTAGCTTGTCAGTGGGAGTAGTAAGCACTAGGTAGCCTGTCTACCATGAGAGGAGAGGTTCTTGGCCCAGAAATTGTAGTTTATTGACCATTTGGACAGTTTGTCCATCTCTTTCAACTTTCTGGTTTAAAAGACCACATCTGTGTTTGTTTCCCATCTTTCCTGTAACTAACCTACTGGGTAGCCTTAGAAAGCCTTAAACTGATACAAGCCTTCTAGCTTAGAAGAGATACTTTGGAGTGATTAAGTATCAGTTTTCTGTACTTTCTTGCCGTACTTAACTGTTTTCCACCTAAACGCAGATTTTCCAGCATTTATTGTGATTTAAAAGCTTGTTTTTTTCACATATTGTACTTATATGACTGCCTGCACTTTTAAAAAGTTGTTTTTTGTTTAAATAATTTGTTTAACTGTTGTAGGCTACACACTAAAGTGTGATGGCCTTTTCTGATTGTTTGTAGTCGTTTAAAGCTGTTTTAAATATATTTTTTACTGTTCTTGCCTTATCTTTTAAAAAAAACAAAAAAAAAACAAAAAAATTCCTTGTTTCCCGCCTTTTTAAGCTAGTATAATCCAGTTTTCAGGCTAGTGCTGAATTCAGGGCTGTGATACTAGTTTCTCAGTTGTTTATACCTTACTTGGATAGAAGGAAGTTTCTCTGTTCACCTGTGAGAGAGGGGAGCTTTGAGCAACCTATCTGTCCCTGAAGGAGTGGTTCCAGCCCAGAAGTTAGTAGTTTATTGGCCATTTTGGGCTAATTTCTCTCTCTTCTATCATTTCCCTACTATAAAAACTGCATTTGCACGGTTTTGCACACCGGGCAGCGCCGGTTAGTTACGGTTAAATTATTCCTGGCTCCACTAAGTCTCCTCTTCAGTTTTTCCCTTGAAACTAGTGTAACTCTCAACCTAAGCACTCAAAAGGCATCTTACAGCCCAGCACTTGCTCAGACCTAACAGCAAGCACTAATGTACCCTGACACTGATTGTCCAGCAGGGCAGGGCTCTTTATTCACCCCTCACCAACCAAGTGACTAAGCAGCTCACCCTACTATTCAGACATGACCAAAGGGCAATTTCAGGTGTACTCTCCAGTCCAGCTGGTGAATCTGGGCATCCTGAGGCAATGTTACAACTGCCTCATGTACACAGACAACCCTCTCCTCCTACCATAAAACAGTAACATATGCTATGTTTGTAATGGCTAGGCTTGTATAGGCCCTAGGGCCGATAGCCTAGTACCAACCAATGAACCTATGAACTATACGAGGGATGCAATTATACAGCCAAACTGGAAGCTAAGCTGTCTCCACCCAAGACTGGAACAGACAGTCAGGAGGAGAAGGTTAACACCTGCACCACACCTCCAGCCACACACAGACCTACTAAAACAGCACTGGCAAAAAATACACATAAATACACAAAATCATACTCGGAGGCTCTAAATAAAAACCTGTAAAAGCATCAGAGACCTCCAAAGCAGACACCCAAACAACCTGCACCTACCGTCACAAACCAGACAACACATAAAATACAAAATCAGTGTGCCGCACAATCACAGCCCTTAAGGCAAAATAACATACCTAACACACAAGTAATAGGTGACTCTATAGTCAGGCATACTGATATCCCACTCACTAGGCTGGACAAGCAGAAGGTTACTGTTAGCTGCCTGTCAGGAGCCAGAATCCGACACATAACACAAGCACTCAGGTCACCCCAGAACAAGTACAAATATGACTCTGTCATTGTTCATGTTGGTGTGAATGACCTGAGACGTACCTCCCTGGACTACATGAAAAGAGACATGGAAGAGCTATCTGATCTTGTAGCCCAGGCTGGTATGACCCTGACCCCGAGTAGCATCCTGCCCTCACCAAGAATGATACCTCAGTGTAAAGAAATAAATGATCAATTTCAACAACTGGCTAAGCTTCTGGTGTCACTCAAAGGGGATCCAGTGTTTGTCAGCCTGGGACGACATGCTCGACAAGCCACGTTGCTTCGCAAGAGATGGCTTGCACCTGTCACCCCTAGGCTTTCGAATACTGGCCAAGGCACTTGCTGCCCCCATAGTGCCTTTTTTAGGCAAGGCTCAAAAGTCAAACCCACCTCTGTAAACAGCACAATTAACAAAAAACGGAGGGTTATGCTACTCAATGCCAGGAGTTTAAATCTCAAAATGCACGCACTCGAAGCACTCCTCAGTATGGAGAACGTCGACATCTGTGCAGTAACTGAAACTTGGTTCAAGGCACCAGAGAGCACCCCAGCACTACCGGGCTACAACTCATACCACACATTTCAGCGGGTCTATATTAGAACACAGAACATTCAAAATGTTGGGTGTTCTAATATTGAACCCTAGCAATTGAAAAAAAACATTGAACATTCGGAACAGCAAATTTTTTCCTAGGGAAAAAATTAGCTGTTCCAAAACACGTACAAACAATACAAGCACACCAAACAAACAGCAATCCACACACATACACCTAAACTCTTACACCTAACCCTACACTAAATTATACATACACCACTAACTATCCACTTACATTAACCCAAACCCTAACCCTAAGGTCCGTCACTATCACACAGTCACCTCACCCATGCCCTAACCCTAACTCACCTAACCCGCCCTAACCCACACATCCACACAACTGCACACTTACCTGAACCCGAACTTTCCACCAGAGTGCTGAAAATACCAAAGCAACAGAAACAGACAACCAAATTCTTTCCCTAGGAAAGAATTCAGTTTCCTGTTACTTAGATATTTTCAGAGGTTGATATTAGAACACTCGACATTTCAAATGCTCGATGTTCTAATATAGACCCCGTTTCAGCCACAGAACACAGACCAAAACACAAAAGGACGGGGTGTATCCATATTCATCAAGGATACCTACACCAGTATATATATGCGCCAATAAGCTTTACACAGTACAACTAAAGATCATTTATAATCACTGGCTCCCAGGATTTCACCCATTGCAGACCGAGCCCAAATGCATTCCATTACATCTTACCAATGGTAAGTGGAACTTAACTAAAATTATTTTGTGCAGAAATACACAATATTTTTCCAGAGTGTATAATCAAACCTCTACAGTAGCAGCACCCCTTCATTGTTATGGTAATGTTGCCTCCAGCTAGCTAGGCTAAACTAGCAGATTAAAAATAAAATTACCATTATTTATAAAACAAGACTGTCTCTTGTCTGGTCAGGATAAAACAGACAAACATCTATGGGTTCTGTTCAAGCAGTTTTATTATGTACAAACACATCAGGATTGAGGCTTAATAACTTAAACTTAGACAAAACGTATAAACAAACTAGCTATCACATTCATACATGCTCACTCTCTGACTGCACTCTCAAAATGGCACTGAAGCTAACACGTGCTTGATTTTATATGCACATGCTGTCCTTGAAACACTTTTTAAAGGTACAACACACACACACACACACACACACTATTCTACATCCTCCATATTTGAGAAATGAGTCATGCATTATTGACTACATTAATTGACCTCCAATTGATACAACATGATTCTTTGACATGCAATTATACAGAACAAGATACATATAGACAATTATGTCCAGGTTGTTGTGTATTTCACACTAGGTCTGGAAATACGACCAAATTGTTTGACATAGAAATTAGAAGTAGGTCTGAATATATCTGTGGCTACTGTTGACCAAGGTAGTTTAGGAACTTGACTTAGCTGAAGTGGTTCATTTTGCAAATGCGGTTTAGTACTATTGCATACTGAACAAGAAGAAAGTACGTTATCAATATATTTTACTAGAGAAGGCCAAAATACTAGTCCTCTCGCCCTTCTTTTGGTAGATTCCGAACCTGGGTGGCCTTGATGCAAAATCTGGATATATTCACGTTGTAAGGAAGCAGGAACAACAATTTTTGGACCTTTGAAAATAATGCCATCTTCCATCAACATCTCATCTCTGTAAGAAAAATAAGTTTGCACTTCATATGGTATACTAGATTGCTTTGACAGCCATCCAACATTTATTTTATTTATTGTTATATTTATTAAACATTTGTTGACCGGGTCAATCCAAATGAGCCAGAGGCCCATTTTCATTGGAGACCCGAGGAGAAAAGCTCCAGAAATTTTACAGATACAAAGAAAATTTTGAACATAGTTAACGGTTAATCAAACACAGTACAAAGGAGTCCTAGTCCAATTTAGAGGTAATAACATGCACAGAAAAATGAGCAGGAGTTAGAGCTGGATGTGGCAGAGTTAAAGGTGTTAAGATTTGCACTGGGTGTGATGAGGGTGGACAGGATTAGGAATAAGTATATCAGAGGGTCACCCCAAGTTGGAAGGTTCGGAGACAAAGCCAGACAGGCAAGATTACATTGGTTTGGACATGTGCTGAGGAGGGATGCTGAGTATATTGGGAAAAAGATGCTAAGGATGAAGCTACCAGGTAACAGGAAAGGAAGAAGGCCTAAGATAAGGTTTATGGATGTGGTGAGAGAGGACATGCAGGTGGTTGGTGTGACAGAGTAAGATGCAGAGGACAGGAAGAAATGGAAATAGGTGATCCGCTGTGGCGAACCCTAACGGGAACAGCGGAAAGAAGATGATGACATGCACAGAAAAATGAGAAATAAGATAAAATAAAAAGCATAATAAGGTAATTGTTGTAATGTCAGCAAAACTTTTTTTTTGTAACATACCCCATACTTCTATGTTATGTACTCTCCTAGCTAAAAGGAGTTTACAGGCTTGGGGGGTGAGGGTGAACAAGGTATAGAAGGTTAGGTGGGGTCCTGACAGGGGCAAGACTTTATGTTAAGTAAATGTAGACTAAGCTCTTTTTTGAAGTGCTTAGGGTGGGGGATGGTTCTTATATGTGAGAGAAGGAGTTTATTCCAGGCTTGGGCGACATTGCATTTGAAAAGTAGTTTTCCACAGCATTTGTTGGGTTTATATATGTCAAGGAGTTGTTGATTAGATGTTAGGAGAGTGCAGTTTGGGGTGTAATAGTATACTAGGGAAGGGAGAGAGAGGCAGGAAGTAGGTTTCTATAGAACAGAGTGTATGATATGAAATTGAGATATTTGGAGTTGGGAGAATTCTAGCCATTTATGTGAGTTGAGTGCTAGGCAGTGGTGTGAGTTGTGGTAAGTTTGTTGGAGTTTAGCTAAATATGTGGAGAGAATGGAGGTGAGAATAGGGGCTGCATACAGAAGGGAGGGAAGGAGGAGAGACTGGGCTGAGGAGAATCTACTGTCTGAGTTAAGAAATTTCTTATTTCAGTATAGTAATCCTAGTTTTTTGGTGTTTTTTTATATTTTGCTGAATATGCAAGTTAAATTTAAGCTTATCATCAATAATTGTGCCTAAGAGCTTTGTGTGGGGTTCAGCCTTTATGTGTGTTTTTTTTCAAGGGATGTAATGACAAAGGAAGACTTATGGTGAGAGAGAAGTCAAGGAAGGAATAGTAATAGTTTGTTTTTTTAGGGAGATTTAAGATGAGCTGATTTTTGATGAGCCATGTTTCTATGAACAGGAAGGAGTCTTGGGTGTATGTGTGTGGAGGTACGTTGTCAGAGATGGAGATGAGCATAGAATCGTCAGCATATTGTATGAGAGTGGAATGTTTACAGGATGTATGGAGGTCATTTATGAAGATATTGACTAGGAGGGGGCCTAGGATGGATCCTTCGGGGACGCCACATTTTATGGGCAAAAAAGAGGAACAGGAATTGGGCCATCTGACAGATTGCTGCCTGTTAGAAAGGTAGCTGGTAAACCAAGTAAGAAAAGTTGTAGAGATATTTAGATCATTGAGTTTAGATAGGAGTAAGGAGTGGGGAACAGTGTCAAAAGCCTTGGAGAGATCAAGGAAAAGAGAGAATACAAGTAGTTGAGCTTTTGCAAAACTGTATCAGCCTTTGCATGATGTCTCAGCTCATCAAGTCTCATGGTGGAAAAATTCCACACTTCCGTGACATCAAAGTCAAATTTCTCTGCATTAAGCTGTTCCATTGTATTTCTGGGTGATCTGGATAAGGTATCAGCCAGATAAAGAAGTTTGCCTTTTGTTTAAACCATTTTGAAGTTGTACTTTTGCAATGAGCATCATTTTTTGTAATCTCGCTGGAGCTGAATGAATAGGCTTCTTTAAAATAGTGACTAGAGGTTGGTGATCAGTTTCAAAATAAATAGCTTGACCATAAATATAATCATGAAACTTTGAGCATGCAAATACTATTGCCAAAAGTTCTTTCTCAATTTGAGCATACTGCATTTCAGTTTGGGTATGAGTTTTAGATGCATAAGCTACTGATCTGCCCTCTTGAAGAATAACTGCACCAAAATCAAATTTCAAAGCATCACAGGAAAGCACTACTGGTTTACTGACATCATAGTATCTTAATGTAGGTGGGGTGGCAATTTTCTGTTTAAAGTCTTCAAATGTTCTCTAGTGCTGTTCCAACCAAGACCATGTAACATTTTTGCCCATCAGCTCTCTCAAAGTTGCTGTCAACTCACTGAAGTCTGGTATAAACCTGTCTAAATAGTTGACCATACCAAGAAAATTTTGTAGAGCTTGAACATTATCCGGTGCTAAGATCTCTAGAATGGTCACTTGCTTGGACAGGTCTGGTTGCAAGCCAGTGCTAGTAAATAAATGACCTACATATGTAAGTTCTTGTAGTCAGAATTTGCACTTCAGAGGATTGAGCTTCACATCCCATACTCTGTCTAGAACTTTCTTAAGGTTTCTGTCATGCTCTGCTTCACCACTGCCTCCAAGCAATAAATCATCTACTGTTATGGCACAAGGATAACCTGATAAAATTTGCTCCATTGGACGCTGAAAGACTTCACTTGCAGAATTTATTCTAAACAGCATCCTGAGGAATCTATATATTTCAAATGGGGTACTGAGAGTAGTCAGTAGTGAAGATTTGTTATCAAGCATCACTTGCCAAAATGAAATTTTTGCATCCAAGACAGAAAAAAACAGTGGCATTTGGTATTAGGGCTGCAACTTCCATGACTGTACACATGGGATGATACGGTCTCTTTAATGCTTTATTCAAATCTCTTGGGTCAATGCATATTCTGATTTCATCTGAACTTTTTTTGTGGGCTGCTACCATGGACGACACCCATTCAGTAGGTTCTGTAACTGGACAAATTACACCTTGCTGCACTATTTTATCCAACTGAGCTTCTGCATAGCTATCGGAACTTTTCTTGCTGGTCTGACCACTGGACTGACCTCTGGGTCTAACTTCATAAAATACACAACTGGAAGTTTGCCTAACTTGTCATTGAAAACATCAGCATACTCTGAGAAAACAGCTTCAGTAAAACCGGAACTGAGACATGTGCTTATATGATGAACTTCTTTGGTAAAGGAAAGCAGATTCATTCTCAAACTGTCTCTGAGACCCAATAATGACTGCACAGGTCTTTGGACTACATAGAATAGTAAGCTGTAGCATTTTCTAGCCTTCAGATTGAATTTCTTCACCTCCGTAAGCAACACGTTTCGCACAGCTGACCACATTAAGTTGCTCACCAGCTCTCACCTTAGAAATGTGTCTGCTGACATAACATTACACTTTGAACCAGTGTCTACTTTGAGATCGGTGGATTTACCATTGATCTGGACATTATAAAACACTTAATTCTTTTCCAACAAATTTACTGCAGCAACCTTTTCAGCAATTACTGATACACCATTTACACAGAAAGTAGGGTTGCAGCTTTCTATATGATCAACTTGCTTTTTTAAGTGACCCTTCTTTATAACTATGTGAGGTTTGTTTGATTTGCAAAACGTTTGAAAACGGTTCCATTTTTTTACACTTGTGGCATCGCTGTCCAAATGCTAAGCACTTTTCTCTTTTAGACTCATGATTGGTATCACAATTGCGACAGTTAACAATAAAGCTTGATTTGGGTTTTGCTGACTCACCCATGTATTACATTGAGCATGTCCTTTTCACTGAACTAGTCTTAGAACTTGCTGGAACACTACAGGTTTTACTTGCCATACCCGCAGGGGTTACAACTGCCATGTGCTTAGGCCTGTGTCTAATAGCATGCTGTCTACATTTGCTCTGGAGCCTACTGAAACCATGCTCTTATCACCTGCAAGCATGCTTGTGTTCCTTTCTGCAACTTCATGGCTTTGACAAATCTCAATAGCTTTGCCTAACATTGCATCACTGTCACAAAGCAAAATCTTTCTCACTGCAGCACTACTAATACCACACACAAATCTGTACTTTATCAACTCATCTTTTAAATCACCAAACCTACATGTTTTAGCTTTGTTTCTCAGGTCAGTAAGATAAGCTGCACAAGTTTCTCCTGGTTTTTGATCTCTTGTGTAAAACAAATGCCTCTCTAATGTAACATTTGTCTGGGGGTTGCACATTTTCCTGAATTTGCATTTCAAACACTCAGTGTCTTCTCCTTGATTCAGCCTGTAGAACACTATGACAGTTTTCCCCTTCTCCTTCATTTACTGCTTGTGCATACTCATATTAATGCCCTCTTTCAATGGCCTCTAACACAGCTAAGTTTAGCAAAATGAATGCCCTGGTGTATGCATCTTTGTCAGAGTAAGCTGCTTGCATAAAAGTATTGTACTCTTGCTCAAATATTCTCCAATTCTCTGCAATATTCTGATCAAATACAACTGAACCTGGTCTGCGAAATGCCTCTGCCATATCAACACATACCATTGAAGGCTTTTGCAAGTATGCACGAAAACACACATATATACATATGTCAAAAAAAAATTATGCCAGTATTTGTAAATGTGCTTAATAGCACAACAAGCCTCTGAATAACCGAACTTTGTGAAATAAGTCTCCAGGGCACAAGAATACTCTTGAAATCACTGTACTGTAAGAAATCACCTCTTATCATTGTAAGAAACATTTCAAGATAACTGCACTGTGTGAATAAACTGGACAGAAGGCACTCAGAGTAAAAAACATATCAAAGTAACTGCACTTTCCGAATAAACAGTACACATCACATTGAAACTTTCCCAAAATGGCGGTACTTTGCTAAATATCTCTGTACAGTGTAAGAAACACTTTGTAATGGCGGTATTCTGCGAACAGACACACCCAGTACAAGAAACTTTTCAAAATGGCTGTATTTTTTCTGCATTTTACGAAATAGTTGCACTTTGCACACAATATACTCTAAAGAAGAAATGCACAGTAATAAACATACATTGTAAACACTTTTACACACTTTGAGATACTTCAAATAACTCAAGTTATGCTCTGAATAGCTTCAGTCAATGCAAAACAGTAGTTTATGCCAAAACACAGTATTTTGCCAAAAAACATGCAGTTGCCTTGTTTTATTTATACTTAATGTGCCCTTTTTTGCCCTTATTATATTTGTTTTGCTCGTTTAATCTTTTTTTCATGCCCAATATACTTTTCTTGTGCTCGTTTTACTCTAAACATGCCCGTTTTACTTTAAACATGTTTGTTTTGTAATTCCGAGGTAATTCCAAACCCCTTATGTGCTTTTCTGATAATCATTTTGTTTCATTAATAAACTTTTTGTTTGTACCTCTTGTTCACTTAATAATGTATTCTGTGCCCTTGTAGTGCTCTGTTTTATCTTTTTAATAAAATAAATCATCCGTGCAAGTTTTCATTACCTTTAGTTTGTTTCTGGCCCTTTTTTGTACTTCGTTCACTTAGTTTAACTTCACTGTTAACTCTGCATTTCATAGCTCTGAATAGCAGCTTCTGGAATCCCAGTTCTGACACCATGTTGCTCTTCTGGTCCGGATAAAACAGACAAATATATGTGGGTTCTGTTCAAGCAGCTTTATTATGTACAAACACGCCAGGATTGAGGCTTAATAACTTTAACTTAGAAAAATGTATAAACAAACTAGCTATCACATTCATATATACTCCCTCTCTGGCTGCACTCTCAAAATGGCACTGCTGTTTAAATGCACATGCTGTCCTTGAAACGCTTCTTAAAGGTACAACACACACACACACACACACACACACACACACACACACACACACACACACACACACACACTATTCTACAAAGACAACTTTTAAATATTTATATGGTAGAAATACCTTGAGTAGTAAATCTTTGAAGGGTATAAGACAGCAGTTATTAGTACCTCATTACAATACATGTACCCCCTAATATAATAAACAAATCACCAGTTACATGCTTTTAAAACTGAAAAAATAAAAAAATAAGCAACTCACTTTGTAAATCAAATAGATAAGCACATTTAAATGCACATAAATAATATACAAATAAGTATGTTTTAACAAATTATGACATAATGACGAATTCTAAATAACATCTTATCTAGATCTATCTCTACCAGTAGCTGAGGAAATACTAAATTTGCATCTTTTACTGACACTGAAGCTTAAAATATAGTTGTATAATTGCACAAGTAAAATGGGGGTCCAAATGAATTCTGTCCAGTAATGCAATCCACCTGCACATTCCAGACAATGGATAGCACCTTCACAGGTATTTTTCTCTCTCAGTTTATGAAAATCCAAAGCAGTGCTTGCTGTTATAATTCAAAAGCAGACAATGCATTTACTGTTCTCAAACCCTTTTACAGTATCTCTTAGAGGATTCTGTCAACCAAGCCAGCATCTAAACAAGATAGTGTGTCTTGGTACTGCAAATGTTTGCATATTTCAGTCCATTTTCATTAACTTGGTTGTCTCTCCTCTGAAAGCAAGTCAACACTCAAAGTTGCACTTTTCATATTCTGTATAGTTTACACATTTTACATGCTGCGAGGTTTATAACCACAATTGTTTGAAAACAATTAGCATTTACTTTCACTCGGCACTGCTTATCTGCATGTGCCTTCGCTGTATAACATACATGAACATGTAAGGATAGACATCTTGATTGACAGAGTGATTTATGCTGAACTTAGCTCTTCAGTGAAATTATAGTGTAGCATTCAAACCACCTGCATTTGATTGGAGCATGTTGTAACCATAGAAATATTTATTTATTTTACAGGCAAGTAATCTGGATCACCTAGACCCTTTTTAAGTTGCTACCTGGGTACAGAGAATGAAACTAAATGAAAATGTCACTATATCATCCAGTAAAATCATTAAACCAGCTTAACACACCATTCTGCATGAATGCACAATACTTTATGTGCATGTACCTGCAGATATGAACATATTAAATAAATGCAGGCATCACTTCTTACACAGTGACAATCAATTATCAGTAACTATAGTGCTACAAATGCATCTTACTTAGAACTGAAGCAGTGATTTCACTTGCAAGAAATATGAAGGTAGTACATAACAATCAAATGCCAGTAGGTGAAAAATATTTTTTTTTCATATTATTTGTCCAGCAATAGAAAATGCATTAACAATTAGGAATCAGAGTACTGAGGTTCTTCTTACGAGGCTGTAGATGATAATAACCAAAGAGTAATGGTTAGGAATGGAAAGGTTAAAAATCAGACAAAGTAAATCAAGTCTATTACAAATGCCTACATGCTAGTAGCACATGACACTTTGCTCACAGCCTCTTGCTCTAACTGACTAGTGCCCTAACTACCACTATCCTAGTTAACTATCAAGCCCTGCCACCACTCAACCCTGCTGAACTGTACAGCTTTACCAGAACCATAACTATAATCCTAAAACTCTCATCTAGCCCCTAAGCCTAACCATAGTACTCCACTACTTAAACCTAAAAGTCCCAGTCATTCTCTAAACTTAAAACTCCCTTCCTACTCTCTAAACTTAAAGTATCCAACTGCTGTCTAACCCTAAAACTCCCCTTTCACTCTCTAACTTTAAGCGTCTTTCCTACTCCCTAAACTTAAAACTCACTTTACACTCTAAACCTAAAATACCCTTCTCCCTACCTAAACCTAAACTTTCTAGTCTCTCCATCACCCTAAAGCCTCCAATCTCTCCCTCACCCTAAAACTTCCCTCTTGCTCCATAAAACTAAATCTCCCTTCCCGCTCCCTACACCTAATGTCTCCAGTTGCTCCCTAGCTCTAAACTCTCCCTCCTCTCAATCACTACCTGAAATCCTAACCTGCAAACCCACCCACCCCCAACTCCTTCCCCTCAGCAGCTAGACTTAACCTGCTCAAACTTGGCTACTGTATTTGGGTGATATGGAGCAGATCCACTCTTTCCACATGGCTGCCACACGTCTCCTAAAAATATATTAAAGTTTGAGTATGAGTAGCCAGCAGTGCACACTACAAGACACCTGAGTTCCTGGCTGCAACACAGTGGTCTTCAAAAGCCTTGGACTCAGTTGCTTGCAGCAGACACAAGTACTTCACATCTGATAATCACATCTAATGGTAAAGGTGATGGTGTTGTGTGACTTAATGCTGCACATATCTTGATAATGCATTATAAGCAACTAGATATCATGGAAATGTATAAAAGAATAGGTAAGGGGGATTATGATCACATCTCCAATCATGGCCACTACATGTGTTTGCGATATGGATGCCAATAAGTTCACCTTAGCAGCAGAGCAAAAAGAAAGCTCAGGAGAGGAATCTTGACTTCCATGTTGAGAATACATAACTAGATAGTTATGATCAGACACACAAGATCACAATTCGTTGAACTATACAGAGTTTCAACTGCTCCAGTATACTACTAGTCACAGGAAAAGGAAAAGTATAGGAGTAGAAAGCCGCAAACATGGTATGGTGATCAGAAGGCAGGTGTTCCACCGATGGACAAAAAGCTTTAAAAGCTATTAAACATTTCAATCTGCCTCTTCTGTGGCAGGGTGAAGCATTTTTGCAGTTTTCAAGAGATGTTAAAATTTCCCAGCACTGTGCCCTGGTGGATGTTGAGTATGTTAGCACAAGACTAGAGTATAGCGGCTCTGAAGTGGCTGCATAACAAATGATATGCTCATCTTTGATATCAGAAAGGTTTATACCAAGTCAAGGAAGTAAATGATGTATTTCAGTATAATCTAACAGTGAGATTCTTAGTGAATACAACAAGAAACAAATTGTTTACCAAAAAATTAGGATTGCCCACGTTACTGTCTGCTAGGTAGACAGATTATTTCTAATTGTCAGATCTATTTCCAAAGGGTTGTTAGGTTAACCAACAAATTTAGTCAAAATTCTGGTCATACAGTAAGACTGCCTTAGAATTTTCAGCAAAACTGCATGGTTTGGGCCATTCCAGTTGTGAATAGCTTATATACTGATATTAAACACCTGAATAGTTATTCCTCGAAACTATTGTTATCTCCATAGATTCAAGACCAAGTGTTTCTGTTAAAACAGGAAATTACAATGACATTGTAGATAGATTTCACAAACAGTGAAATATAGGACAGAACATGTTCTGTTTATCACATAACATACGTGTGTCTGGTGACAGGTACTGTTTTTTTTCAATAAATTAAAGGTACTGTAATAAAGAATGATTTTGCCCCTTGTATGCTAGACTGATGATGGGTCAGTCTTTGGCTGAACATAATCAGCTAATAATTGTTATTATTTGCTTTTTGTTTGTTTTACTGATGATTTATTACTTATTTTTAGGGGTGACAATTAAGAACTTATATTATTCACTGAAGATATTTCTAGCAATAAGTTCTATGTTTCTTTTTCTTTGAAGATTAAAGGTCAATTACTAATTTTTTTATATTTCTTTGAAAGGTGTGCATAATCACAGCATTTTCATTAAAAGGCCGAAGTTGTCACCTACAACACTGTTTTGCCTCCACCTTTTATCGTGAGTTCCTGCGTGAACAATATATGTGCTGTGAGAGGGAGGGTTTCTTATATACAACATTCTGAGTTGTTTCTAAGCAAACAAAGAGATATTCGCCATTCTGTGGATTTCAAGAAAAGGCATTTCTGCATTGTTACAGTGCATAATCAGTTATCTGATGAAATACTGAATTGCAAGCAGGAACTGGTAAGTCTTGGAGGAAGACTCCAAGCAATATACATTGTTATATAATAATAAAAAATATATTTTTCTGGAGACAGGAGTTTGGGTGACTTGCATTTATGCATTCACTTCGTAAACTCATCAATAATCATGGTTGTGTATCTTTAAACCCACTGTGGTACTCACCCCTGTCTTAACTGTCTTAATTAAGAATATTGGCTATAGCAATCTTAAGATCCTCACAGTTACTGGAACATTTTCCTGTTATATTGGTATGTTATCAATGCTTAATTCATCACTGCACCTTAGTATATATTGGTGCGAACAAAAGAAGAATTAAATTGCATATTATGGAACACAGTAAGAACATTAAAATAAGAAACCTTAAATTTGCTTTGCATTTTCTGAAAACACATAATTTTAATAGTTGACTATTTAAATCTACAATTTTGAAACAGGTATACACTAGCACAAGAACATGGAATAATAGTAATATATTCGATTATTAGACAGCTTGTTGATTTTGGAAGTTTTGAACTTATTACTGACTTTTTTCTATTTAACTTGTATATGTTCCTTTTCTATCGACAAACTTGTTCTTGTGTGCCACTTTGTTAGACTTCTCAGAACATGTTGAATGCATGACATATAAATAATTTTTTTTTATTTTAAGCCATGATAGTCTTTGTGGTCTGCTTCATTATTTTTTGGACACAGTTTATATCGCCTACCCCATTAGCATTTAAAAAAAAAACGCTCTATCCAAGAAGGTATCGTACCTCAAATCTGGAAAAAGGCCTTTATTATACCTTTACATAAAGGTGGCAACAATAACAATGTTACTAATTTCCGCCCCATCGCTATCCTGTCCCCCATCTCCAAACTCCTAGAAAAGTGCATTCAACTACAACTTCTTCCACATCTCTTAGACAATCACCTACTTACTCCCACACAACACGGATTCAGACCAAATCATAGCACTATGACCGCCCTCCTCTCCTTCCTTGAAACTGTAAATAAAGCCCGTGACTCTGGCCAAATTGTTTCCACCCTACTACTTGACCTCTCTAAGGCCTTCAACACTATCTCTCACAGACTGCTACTAACTAAGCTCTCAAAACTTATCCTATCTCCTTCCTCTTTGAACTGGTTCTCCAGCTACTTATCTAACAGATATCAAGCAGTAAAATGGAAAAAGGCCACCTCCTCATTTCTCAATACCCCTACTGGAGTACCCCAGGGCTCCATACTGGGTCCCCTTCTCTTTAATATATTCATAAATGATTTCCGCAACTCTATCCCATTCTCAGACATCATCCAATACGCAGATGGTTCTACTATTATATGCTCTGCCACTTCTATCCCCTCACTCCTAAAACTGACTCAAGATGCTTTTACAACCACTGAGCAATGGATGAAAAGAAATCACCTAGCACTCAATGCCTCTAAAACCAAATTAATGATATTTACCCCCTCCCAAAGTAACCTTTTTCAATAAAAACACCTTCTCTATCACTAGTCAAAATAACTCACCTCTGGAACTGGTGTCAGAGACTAAGTTACTTGGGGTCCAAATCGATAGCCAGCTCAAATTCAACTCTCACTTACAGCTAAATATCAAAAAAAAAACCCATCAAAAACTAGGTATGCTCTACTGACAAAATCATTACCTCACACCTGCTACCAAAATCACTCTCTCTACCTCATTTCTTCTCCCCTCCCTTCTCTATGGAGCTCCACTCCTAACTAATCTACAGACCTCTCTAAAAACACAACTTTCCTCTTGCTACAACAAAATCGCCAAGTTCGCTACCAACCACAAGTCCTCCACCCACCAATGTTCCTCTCTCCAAAAACTAAAATGGCTAGAGCTGCCAAGTTATCTCACATACACTCAACTAACTCTTGCACACAAGCTCATTTTTAACCCCTCCCTCTGTCTCTCCCTTTCATCAGCCTTTAAAATGCACCTTCCTGATAGAGTACTAAGGTCTAATAATCAAAATCTATTAGAAGTACATAAACTGACTCATCCCCCAGGCAAAAATCTTCTGTCTTATGGCCTTGCACGCCTTTGGAACTCCCTACCACCACCCATTCGTACCACTCCCAACCATTTTATTTTTAAAAGATCTCTTCATTCACATCTAGTATCCCAGTGGGAATGCTCTTGCTCTCATCCCACATAACGAAGACTTGCTATTTTCCATCTTCCTTCTTTCCCTGTTTCCTCCTGCACTTTTTTATTATTTACCCCTAACTCATACTTATTATTACTCCTATGATATTTGGAAAGAATACACTAGGCCACACCTCTTAAGTGTTTGCACCCTAACATGTTATTATTTCTCAGTATTTTCGTAAAATGCTTCCAAATATGTTATTATTTCTCAGTATTCTCATGCAATGCTGCCTAATATGTTATTATTTCTCAGTACTTTCGTGTAAAATACCTTTTAGTCTGTATTATCCTTTAATTTTATCACTAGTCTGTATTAACTCTAGTGTTGCTGTACTACTTGAAACTGTTTTTCTTGTATCTTTAACTTTTGAATACTAGTATAATTTGTATAACTATTATGAATAACCTATTGTAACCTATTTTGTTTTGGAGCTTTTCTCCCCAGGACTCCATTGAAAACGGGTTCATTTTGGCCCAATGGACTATCCTGGTAAACCAACTGCAAATAAATAAAATAAATAAATAAATACTTCCCAAATCATGTCTTCATCATGTAAAATCAAGTGAAATATTCCTAATACCTATAGTTCCCTATTACTCCTTGTTAGATATCAAAGAGCAGGACTTGTGAAAGCAATGCACTTTTTTACAAAGAATCAGATTTTGCATGCCACTTCTCCCCTACATCATAAGTGGTGAAGCAAGAATGTTCCTGTAGGCAGTCTGCTGAAGCTTACGTCATACAAAGTTGGGAAGGGATGAGTCTGCACTTGAGACAGTTTGCAGCAGTAAATAAAAGTCAGGACTGCAGTGGTTACAGAAAACTATCTTGCTCTAACTCCATAATTCTAAATGTTACTTTCCCATGACTATCTTGTTCTTTTTTTCAGTGGAACATTTTATTATTAGAAGCATGAACAAACACACTGAAAAGCTGAGCTCAGGTTAAACTGTTTAGTTGCACTTCAGATATTACTGCTTGTGTCTGAAATAGTTAACTTTTATTTAATATTAATGTAAAAAGTACATATTTCTGATACAACTGAGTTTTATAAGAAACAATACAGTCTTCTTTACTACTATTATGGTGTTTCAATACAAATCAAGGAGTTTTATGTGCACACCATAAACATTCTCTATGTAACAACATCTATGTGTTTTGCTGATCTGCATACACATATTGTATGCAGTGTAACACCAAGGCATGTATGCAGCTCCATTTTCATACTCATATATACACCCACATTAAGATTCTGTCATTATTTAGAGCCCTGCCTTGTCTCCACCTCTCCCAAAGCTTTCTCAGATTACAAATATTAGAGAAAAAAACATAAGAAGCGTTATTTGCTACAGCAACAATTTATGCTATGCTCTTGTGAGAGGGGTGCAGTAAGGACACATAGGCTTATCTACTTTGTTTAAATAATGTAAAATAAGTATTATTTAAGTAGAGCAGATGCTGCTAGATGTAACTGGCTGGTAATATAGCTCAAACGTGCATGCTGAGAGATGAACCAGTAACACAAGTACTGGACTTGTCTTAAAACATTATAAGGCAGGTTGCCACCTGAGCCTAACACCAACAGGGAACACTGCATAATTATTGTTAGAAACAATCTGAAGTTCCCTCAAGGTAAGGTGTGTGAATTTCATCCAAAAAAAATTGCCTCACTCCAAAACTGCTAAATATAATTTATCCACTTATCCTGCCACAAAATATACCATTAAAGCACAGTTATCTGCAGTTTATTGTTTACTGTTTCCCAACTTCTTATGTCTATTATGTTAATTATCCATAATTCACTCACATAATCACTTCCTAATTTTTTTAAATTGCTTACAGCTTCAGTACTATGTTTCATACATCAGTAATAGTTTATCCAGCATATATAGATTTCCCAAAAATATGTATATACAGAAAAGCAAAGCATAAGCCTCTGGATGAAAATATCTATATTGCATTTAAAAGTAGTTATTTGTTTTTTTGCATTTTTTTAATAAAAGGAAAACATGCTAATCATTGTACTTAATGCTGACACTACTAACTTTTCAGGTTGGGTTGCATATCATGTAAACCTGTACTCCATCTGTGTCAGGAGAAGCCTTTCAACCTTTTCTGTTACTGATAATGCTAAACATTGGCTTAATTAAGTCTCTCTGGATCCATTGTAAATCAATGAAGGACAGATCAGTGACTGTCAAGGGCTAAATGTGAAGTTGTCAAAAAACAAACAGGCTGGCCAGGCTATGAGGCACAGAGGAATAAAGCTCTGACTATGCTGCAGAAGACATATGACCGATTAGCAACATAGGAACCTGGAAGTTCCAGTGTGTGTGTGTGTGTGTGGGGGGGGGTAGGAGAAAGTAGCTAATACCAGCTCACCTGTGCTTGGAGGAGGGAGGTAGCCTGGGTTTTTTACACAACCTGGAAGTACAGGAGTGTATTGTTGTGTGGCATGCTACACTATGGGCCAAGATGTCATCCATGCTGCATGATAGACAGTGATAGTGACACAGGTGGAAGCATGCATGCATCTCACTAGGAAGCAGCTACAGTGATGTTCAAAGCCATGACAAAGCAAAGGAGGTCTTGGATGCCTCACACATATGACAGCTCACTCCCAGTGTCTGACTTTCACCTCTAAGGTAAATATTCATGGAAGGAATGAAGATGCCTGTCTCTTGCCCAGAGATGGAATAAATAGGTACATATGATTCTGGGGGGAGGGGAGGCTTCATGGTCTTCAGTGCTATGAAAAAAAATAGGCCGAATACTGGCAACTTGATAGCGTGGAAGGTGAAGCATACAGATGCTGATAAAGCACAGCACTGGTGCTCATAGTTTGCAGTTTTTTTTTTTTTTTTTTTTTAACTTATATTTGGCCCCCCCAGCACATTCCATGCCATTCTGTCTGATTTCTTACCTGATAATCTGGCTTAGTAAAATAGTCCAAACTGGAAATGTGATCTAGAAAAATATGAAATTCTGAAGGCATGTGTTTTAGCAGCAGTCTGTGGTCATACTTCTCTTTAATCATACCAACTTGTTCCTAGAAAACACAAAAGAGACCTGTTCAAGTATATTCCACACATATTGAGTTTAATCACCTGCATTATCAATTAAGTATGACTATAGACACCATTATTAGCAGGCAAGTATCACTTTATTCACTTAGCTTTAGTAGATAATGCCAGTCTAGTCATCAATGGGCATACTGACTACAGCCCATAAACCTCCCTCAAGTTTGCTATAAATCATTATTTCTCTGCTTCATGTATGGTGAAAAACTTCAGAAAGATCCACTTCCTCCATATTTGCATTAGTTGACTAGTTCAATGTTGCATTAGCAGATATTTAATGGCAGAAATTAGTCTCTTTGTATTCCTGCATGATCTTAATTCAGATGTAGAAGGCATACAGTGAACTGTGCTGACAATATTTTTGTAGTTAAAACTTTGCAGAACATTCAGAGATACTCAGTCCTGTGCAGCAGAGCAGGTACTAACTTGACACTAACAATATAAGACTGTGGGCTCTATCCCCTTAACAACAACAGGGTGACAAAGTTCTAAAGCAACTAAATATATTTTACAGAATATCCACGCACTTACCACTGAAGCTGAAGCGTTAATATGATTTCATTCCATGTCAGCATAAATTCCCAATAAAATATTACTACCCTACAACCAACAAAGTACAAATTACTCAGATTCATCCATTTATTGAATATATGGTGAAACAACATTGTGATACCGTACAGAAAACCAAATGGTAACCTGGTGTGGCAAGCAAAACATTTTATTAAATACCCTAATTATAAAAGCTATAAAATGAAAGCTACTTTCAGCTTTCAAAAGACACTTTACTAGTCAGAAGCCTCCAGTAAAACCTAAGAAGTCAGGACACCCTAAGGCTATAGCATAAACAACTCACTACATAACTGCCCCATAGCATAGAATACTGTACCAGACAAAACGCACGCACGTATGCGCACACACACACACACACACACGGAAAGCTTGGAAACCAACTACTTTTCAAAAGCTGTAGAAAACACACCAGACTAGCAAATATGAGTACACTTGTTATAGAAAACTAGATTAGAAATTGTAACTTCATGCCTAACCTAGCCTACTAAAATCACACTGCAGTCAGTAAAGTTCAACCATAATGAAACATAGGACAGCTATACAAACTATGTAAATATTAATTAAATAGTGCTATAATCCTTATATATAAAGCAGTGATTTGTATAAAAAACATTCATGTAAACGTGCAACTATAGAAGTTATTGATCTGCATTAGTGCTGGTTTCCTTGTACACAAAGTAATGATTTGGGTAAATAACATTCATAAAAAGCAAAACTACTGTAGTACTGAACTGTAATTGTTGGTTATAACATAAACATGAATGTAAATGTTTGTGTCTTTTGGCTTTTCCCAGTTAGGGGTCGCCACAGCGGAACTCCGGTCCGCTAATGATTGGTAGTTGATTTTTACGTGCCGAGTTACCAGCCCTGACGCACAACCTTCAACGAAGGTACGCCCATTCACGCATGTCTCCACACAGATGATGCTCTAGCTGAGAATCGAACTGGACAGCGTCTTACTGTGAGGCAATAACGCTACCACAGCACCACCACCGTGGGCCATAAACACGAATGTAAATGTCTTGAAATGTAATTCAAAAGATAATCGGTTTGTCAAAAGTTTTTCTGGAAAAGTTAACTGACACTCAGCTAGAGTCACAGTTGAAAAAGAAAGTCTTTGGACCAGTTCATTTACCCGATAAAGTTAAATAAACAAGCAAATAAACAGACCTTTGAGATACCCAGTTAGTCTGTTAGGTTAAACTGCAGGTGTAATACTCCAGTGCACTAGGCACTGGCCTTGCATGTTTAATATAACATCATTCAGATAGAACATTAACCTGAAGAGCCAACAGATCCCTCTGGTTGTACTTCTGTTAAATGTTAACAATCCTCTTATAACTGGCCATAAAACAGCATGGCCACTACTAACATGTAATTTAACATTACTGAATTAGAAATATCATATAAGACTTAAAAATAATAATGTAGCTAAAACACTAACAAAATAAATGCATATAACTATAGTTACTGACTTTACTTTCAATATACAGCAAGGAAGTATAGTCATGTATAAACATACTTATCATAGGTTCATAGGTAGGTACTAGGCTATCGGCCCAAGGGCCTACGTAAGCCTAGCCAACAAGGTTCCCTGGCTTACGCCACCCAAGAAAGTTATTTTCCTGTGCCACTGTCAAGCAGAGACACAGAAGTGATCCCCAGGGTGTATTTCCTATTTCCCATCCACTCATCAAGATTTTTCTTGAAGAGTGCTAATGAACTTTGCTTGACATAGATGGGTAGCCTGTTCCAGAGTATGGAAAGTCTCTGGGATAGGAATCTATCCCTCCAGCATGTCCTGTTTATTATGGTGACAAGGTTTAGGTCCCTAGAGCGTGTAGCTCGGAGGGATTGGGATTTCTTTAGGTGTAGCATGTCCAACAGCTCTGGGTTTGACATAGCTTTATATGTTAGGCAGAGATCACCTCTGAGTAGGTGATATGTTACGGAGTAAAGCTGGAGTTTTTTGAGGCGGTCAGTGTAGGGCATTTGCTTGAGTCCAGTAATCCTCTTTGTGAGGTACTTCTGTGGCCTTTCCAGCTGCTGCAGATGTCTTGTGAGGTACATTCCAAAAGGGGCGTTGTACTCTATAGTGGGTCTAATGAGTGTCGAGTAGAGGGTAACGATGACCTCTTTTTTCCTGGATGAGAACCCATTTATGATGAGGTGTGCCACGTAGAAGGACTTCCTGACTACTGTGGCGATGTGACTATCAAAGGAGAGACTCCTGTCCACCTGGGTCTGGGTCCCAAGGTCTCTTATCACACATTCAGTGTTAAGTAGATTGCTGACTATGTGGTAGTTCATGGGTACAGAGTTTTTACCAAAGGGGATGACACTACACTTTTTGGCATTGAGCTTGAGGCCATGGCTCTGACACCAGGCATCTGTCTCAGAGAGGCCCTTCTGTAGGATGTCCACATCATTTGGGGACTTGACTATGGCTCCAAGTTTGCAGTCATCTGCGAACTTTGTTAGCCAGAGGCCTTCTGTGTTAGCCTGTACTTCAGAGAAGTAGATACCAAACAGGAGCGGTCCCAGGACGGAACCCTGTGGTACTCCACTTGTCACTGGTTTGAGGTCAGATTTGGAGTCTGCAACTTTTACAGTGTGGGTTCTATCAGTGAGCCAGTTGGCAACCCATCTCGTGACGTAGGGATTTATGCCTAGTTTATTGAGTTTAGCTATAATTCCAGAATGGGGGATGGTGTCGAAAGCCTTGGCGAGGTCAAGATAGGCTGTGTGAACCACCTTACCCTCATCTACGGCTTTGGTGACTGCCTCAAAGAAGTCGATCAGGTTCAGGAGGCATGATCTGCCTTTCACAAACCCGAACTGGGTGGGATCCAGAGTTTGGAGGTTACCAACATCTTTGTTTATGAGTTCCATGATGATACGTTCCATGGCTTTGCAGACCAGGCTCGTCAGGCTAATAGGTCTATAGTTCCCGGGATTAGTGGTGGCTCCCCCTTTGTGGAGTGGGATAACTGTTGCTGTGCGCCATTCAGTGGGCACAAAGCCTGATGCAAGGCTATTATTGAACATGGTGCTTAAGTGGGGAGCCAGTTCATTCTGAAGTTCATGTAAAACGCAGCCTGGGATGTTGTCCAGTCCCATGTATGCTGTGTTTTTGGCTTTAGAGAGTGCAGCTTTCACCTGCATAGTTGTGATTACAGGGACTCTGCATTCTTCATGTATAGATATGGGCCCTTTAGGGGGTGAGGGGGAGTAAAGTTAGCACTGAACCTATCTGCCAGGATGTTGGCAATATCAGTTGGTTCTGTAATTTTCATGCCTTTGTGCTGTAACTCAGAGCAGACCTGAGTGTTGCCATTGAGATTCTTAACATAGCTATAGAATGCTTTGTGGTTGTCCTTGGAATTAGTGGCGATTTTATTTTCGTAGCTAGCTATGGAGGATCTTATAAGGGATCTCAGCTTCTTACAGAGGCTGAGCAGGGAGCTCCTCCACTCATGGGATTTTACTCTCTTTTGCAACAGTTTCTTCCTTCTGTTGTACAGTTTGTTTATGGCAGGGGACCACCAGATTGGCTTCCTTTTTTTGGAGGATAGCATCTTGGTTCTGTTTGGGATAGCACGATCCATGCACTCATGTAAGTGCTTATAGAGTGCATTTGTGTAGGATTCAGCAGTTGTAACTGTATTGTCCATCTGCATGGGTGTCATGAAGTTCACTACTTCTGTCTTAAGAAGCATGAAGTTTATTGTAGATTTTGTTTTTACATAAGAGTAACTCTTGCAGCACATTATAACATATGAGGTTCTATCTAACTCATTAGAACCAGCTCCCACACAGATATTACAAAAACAGTAGCTTCTCCCATCACTGTATACACTAACATTTCACTGAGGAAATACTGCATTTCTGCAAAACAACCACAGGTCTCCTAAGCTCAAATGCAATAATTGTAGAGGAAACATAAAACTAATTTACTATAATATTCATAGAAACCAAAATACTATGCAAGGAAAATAGTTATGTATTTATGTAGAGAGATCTGTGTGGTAGAACTTTAGTAAGAGAAGGTATCTGAACAGCTTATATGGGGTACTTTCTAACAGCAGTAGATTTAATATTTCCTTTAAAGTAAAATTTGGAAAAATAAGATCTTCAGTTTCATATGGAGTATTTTTTTTCTTTTACATCTGCAGAGGCTCTTAGTGTTTATGATCATGTAATAAAATTAAATTTGAGTTTTAAATTACTTTATTTTTAAATACATTTATTACAGTAAATATGCTTGTGCCACAATCCAGATTTCCCTTTCATTTTAAATTATTTTTTCCATTAATTTTAATAATGTATGATGCATCTGAGATGGGGAATATGCATTTGGTGTTTTATGTGATTTACTAATTTATTTATTTTTCTTTTGGGGTATTTTTTGTCAGTACTTTGCCCACTGCTAAATAAGGCTTTCAAGATAGTGGCTGTTTGATATGAGAGAGTTATCTATGATTTTAGTGACATCTTACTCTAAATTGTCATTCTTGGAAGGATTTTGTTTATTATAGGACTTTATTGAGAAATAATAGCCCTGTTATAACTTTAGTTTGTCCATTCTGGTTTGGAGTCTTAGTTTGGCTATTTCCTGGCCCTTCTTAGTACAAATGTAAAAGGCACTGTACCTATAGGTCTGGCAGATATACTGACTTCTGAAGTTTAGGAAAACCTGACCTATAAGTAGGAAAACTGTGGAACTGCCCTCCACTACAATTATATGAAATTAGGAGTCCACACCAATTCAAAAGAAAGCTAAAATCTCATCTCCTCAACAACCATGACTGCCTTTGCTCATTCATACCCTCTGTGATAATTCATTACCCTACCTTCTGTCCCCTAATCCTCACTACTCTATTATATCTTACAGTCATTCAGTTCATCAAAAATATCTAAATATTTATCTGTAATTCCTTCTTTATCTTGCTCTGCTCCTTTTCTGACTTTTTTCCTTATAAGCTTCTTGATGATTTGTGGGTACATGTTTTATTGTGTAAATATATTTTCTATACATAATATTATACTGCACATTTGATACAAATGTTCTTTTTTTCTTTCTCATTATCACCTTTAGAGTGTTATGATGTTTTGCTTTTTCTGTGAAGCTTTCTTATTTGTAGTATAACGTCATTTTTGGGGAACTTTTCTCCCAAGCACCTACTGAAAAGGGACTATGCCCAGATGGACTTTCTTGATAAGCAAATATAAAAATATATAAAAATAAAATAAGTAGAATTATCTGATTACAGATTAAAATACAGCTAAGTATTCTTCTTATCAAATTTATATATCAAAGCAGCTGGACAGTAAGCTGGTGTCCGCGTGTTCAAACTGCGTCAATTCTTATTCCTTAAGTCCAGGAATGTTCCAAATAAAAAAAAAAACCCTCTCAGATTCTGAAACATTTAGCATTTAATGAAAGTCTCTTTTTTGGAGAAGAAATGACTGAATGAAAGCAGCAATAGTTTTATGCAAAGATATTTATTTTATCATTAAATCTGATATCTTTGGGGGGGTGAAAAGACTGCAAATAGGAGGACTCATGATCAGAAATAATATAATGGGGAGGGGACTTTGAGGCACATAAATGAACTCCCACTCTTCTAAGGAAATGAAAGAATTCATCTCCCTCCTCTTCTTTTTGTTCAAAGACTTTGCAGGTACCAGTGTGAGTGTAGAGTATCAGACTGAATTCATTAATCTTTGAAGAGGGTTATAGTTGTACAGCATCTTCTGACACATTTATTTTAGTAATTTGTAGGCAGGGTAAAACCGGGACACAATCTTAGTTACTGCTGGAATTTCAGTCACTTTAATACTTACATTTCCAGTTCTTTGACTTCCAAAAGTATCTTCAGAACTACAAACATTTCTTCTGATTTTAACATCCTTGGAGATACCTGCTGAATTTTATATTTGGTAGGCACCTTCATAAGCAAAGGCTCTCCCAGCACCTCAACAGCTAATTACAAATTCCTGTCAATGGGAATCAGAAAATAAACATGTGCCAGCCTCTATACTGGATAGAATAGTCCCAGAATTCAAAGGCGATAATACTTTTTAGCTCTGTTCTGAATACGTTTTTCACTTTTTCTGTTTAGCCAGCTCCACTAAATTCTTTTTAAATTTCTTTACAAAGAATTTCAAATGCCTTTAGCCAAAAATGAAGTCAATTTTTTTTTTTGCCAGCTTAATTTGGTAGTTGAATAATTTTAGTATAAATACCACAATTGTTAATGTTATGAACTGTTGCTAAATAAACTGTAAATGAAAGTCTTTTAGAGATATTTGCTTTCCGCAATCACATTTGTTGACAGTTTAGCACTCATAAGAAGCAACATCTGTGACAAAAACAACTCTAAATTAAGAATATAAGTAAAAATGAAAAGCTATTGGTATAGAAAAACTATCTTAAAGATGACATTCACTCTTGCAAGCTGGGAAATATTTGACACTCAAAGCAGCAACTGAAGAGACTGTACAATAGGTAGATCTTTAAACACAATAACTGTCAAAGAACATATAGAATGATAAACATGAGCTTCTCTCTATTCCATGCAAAGAAAAAAATAAATAAAGGGAGGCAAATTGTTTGAAAGTAAAATCTCATTCTTGTAGAAGAATGAATAACATCATAAAGTCCTGAAATTAACTAACCCAAAGTGATAGACCAGAAAGAGTATCCAGGACTTTCCTTAAAGAGGCATTCTCTTGTTTTACTGCAGAAGGTATCTGCCAAGATTTTGGCTACTAATCCTGTTAACTTGCCCTGTTTGCTTTCTGTGATTGACACTTAGGGATGTGGCTCAGAAACACTTGCAATGTCAGGCACTACCATTACTTCTGAAGAGTTCATCTCAACACATACAATTTAGACCAGAAAACACACACAATGCAGCATCTATGCAAAATTAGTTCTTATTAGCACACAAAAGCACCTTAGAAGTTATTAGTATACAGGGTATAATACTTTTTAAGAACTGTGCCAGAGCTCTGAGAAAAAAAAAGTAACCTCATTATAATTGACTCAGCCACCCCCTTCTCAGTAAGAATTTGTGTACAGGTAATGCTGATGGTAGAAGAGTGATCAGCCTTACTAGTAAAGAATATCAGGGTTTACAATGTCTGATTAACTCTCAACACCTCAGATGCACAAAACTACTAAGTACACAAATCATCTAAACGTGCACTCAGACATTGCTGTGTTTCATGGAATTATATAAACAAAACAAAGCCAAACAATACAATTGGCATTTTTGTAAGGGAGTAAGTCAATTCCTTTTGCACCCCCAAGTTTGGGGACCTTTGGCTCCTCCACTCACCCATCTTATGTATATATTCTCACTCTAGAGAAAAAAAATTAATCATTAAAAAAGTCTTTTGCTCATTCTGACATTGTACTAGGGACCTTAAAGGTAGTTATTACAAACTGAAGTCCTAGGAGGAGTGCTTTGCCTTACATTCTCTTTTTGATGCTACCCTTCAGTGCAGTGCTTCAGACAATGGCTATGAACACATGATCCAGCAACATTCAGATGGCCATAACTCTATAGTCTCCTCCACTGGTCAGCACTTCAATAATAATTCCATACTCCCAGCTCTCTGAAATGAATGTGTAGACAATGTGCCATGTCACATAATGTCTTTGGTCAACTCTTTCAGCACCCAGATAACTAATTAAACCCAGGTGGCTAATGTCATAATCATGGCTCCATTCATCTATATCACACTGGAGACAGCTTTATTTATTTATTTTGCTTAATACAAGTATACAAAACAGAAGGGAGCCTGCAGACTGTAGCATTCAATGTTTATTCTAAACTAGCTCAAAAGCATAGTATATAAAATAAAAAAGAGACCAAACAGTCCGGTTTTGGCTGTAAAATTTACATAGCCTTCATCAATGCAGTCCTGATTCAGTGCAGTCCTGATGCAGGCAGATCCAGAGCACAACAGAATGAAAACAGCATATTTGTGTAAAGATCAGAATTGCACCTACATCTAAGGGGAAAGAGCAAGGGTGACAATACAATAAAATACATGGATATGACTTTTCCTGGCCTCCTGCAGAACATTGAGCATGTCCTCATTGAACAGGTGTCTAAATGGGATCAGAATCCTATCAACCACAGGGTGAGGTGTAGGGACTGCCACTGTGGGTGTATCTGTGCTCCCTTGTGCTATGTGAGCAGGTCTACTGAGGGGGTTAACTTGTGGTGATTGCCCTTGGACAAATGAAGAAGGGAGAACCAGTGCTGTCTTGGCCAATAGGGAGTCACCAGCAAGATTTTTGGTGAGTTCTGCTGAATTTTCAGCAGCACCTTTTGAATTAAGAGGAAGGGGTGGAAGGTATACAGAAATTTCCCCTTCAAGGACATTGAGAAGGCATCTGTTGCCAGTGCCGTGCGGTCAGGTGTCCTAGTGCAGAAACCAGGAAGTTGCCTGTTGATGGAGGAGAAAAACAGGTCTATTTGTGGTGTACAACACCGAAGGACCAGATCCATGAAAACGTCAATGTAAAGCATCCATTTGTAATGGTTTCAGATGGTCCTGCTAAGATAATCTGCCTGGGAGTTGTGCAGAAGGGTATGCAGGCTGCCTGTAGGGTAACTACCTGTGAGGTGGCCAGTTCCCACACCTGCAGAGCTAGTCTGTATAGGAGGTAGGATTTGGTCCCTCCCTGTTTGCTAAGATACCACAGGATCATGGTGTTGTTCATGAACATCTTGAGAGGGCCTTGCTTCAGGTAGGGTTGGAAGGCTTGCAGGATTACCCTCATCTCTCTGACATTTATGTGCTCTACTTTGTGTGTCTCTGTCCACAAACCCTGCACTTGTCTTTGTCCTAGTGTTGCGTCCCATCCCACATATGAAGCATCTGAATGCATGATCTGGGTGAGTGTGGGTGGTTGGAGAGGGAGGCCTAGGTTCTTGGCCACCTGGATCCTGTTTCAAGCAGGGAAGAAGGAGGACCCTGAATTCCAGGGGATGGAGTGCTGAGTCCAGACTGACCAAAGATACCATTGCAGCTTCCTCATGTGCAGTCTTGCTCAGGGCAGCATGGGTATGGTGGCTGCCATGTAACCCAGAAGTCTCAGGAACTGCCTAGCTGTCAGCTCTGATGACTGAAGGGTGCAGTGTAAGTGATCTGTCAAGGACACCACCTTGTCTGGTGGCAGGAAGGCCTTCATCAGGTCTGTCCAGATTCTGCAACCCAGGAAAACAATGTCCTGTGCAGGGTCCAGGTGAGATTTTGGGAAATTTGTTTGAAATCCTAGAGACAGCAATAGGTACAGAAGGTCTTAAGTGTGAAGAAAGAGGGTCTACTGATTGTCTGCCTGAATTTGCAGGTAATCTAGGTAAGGGAATATTGGATACCCTTTGTCCTGCAATAAGCAATGACTGGAGCCAAACATTTTGTGAATACCCTGGGTGCCGTGAAAAGCACAAAAATCAAGGCATAGAATTGTTAATGGAATGAGCCTGCCAAAAACCTCAGGTATTTCCTGAAAGTGAGCTTTATTGGTATGTGCAAATAAGCATACTTTATGTCCAGGGTTGCCATGAAACCTTGAGGTAGGAGGAGGGGGAAGAAGGTGAAGAGGGTGAGCATCCTGAAGGTAGGAACTTTTAGGAAAGGGTTGAGATGTGAGAGATCTAGTATAGGTCTCCATGGCCCATCCTTTCTGGGGACCAGAAAGATTCTGGAGTAGAATCCACTTCCTTTTGTTTCTATAGGCACTGATTCTATAGTGCCTTGCACCAGCAGAGTTTGCAGTACCGGTTGCAGGAGGGGTATTGACAGGTGGGTGGCTGTGGAGTGCCTAACCTTACTGGGGGGGTGATCCAGGTCATAAAGTAACCATTCTGGATGATGGAAAGAACCCATTTGTCTGAGGTAATGTGGGACCATGCAGGGAGACCGTGAGAGATACTGGCAGACAGGGGTGGGGATGTGGGACGGGTGTGAAGTTAGGTTGGCAGGTAGTCAGATGCTACCTGCCATATCTAGAAAGGGAGGCCTCTGGCTGGAGAATGGGGAAGCTCTAGCTGTTTTCTAGGAGATCTCCTGGGCCGGGAGGGAGCCATAGGCCAAGAAGGTTTTCTGATGAATTGAGTTTTGGCAGGGTAGTGCCTATGGAACACAGGGATGGGCAAGACTAGCAGGTGTTTGAGGTCCTGCAATTCTTTGCCTTTTTGTTGCAGGGACTTGAAGAGGTTGGCCACTTTGCCATCAAACAGGGCAGAGTGATCAAAAGGGGCATCGATATGCTTAGCCCTGAAGTCATCAAGGAGGGGCTGAAGGCATAACCAAGAGTATCTCCTTCAAGTAGAAGCTGATGCAGCTGACCTAGCCGAGGCTTCAGCTGCATCATAACTGCATCTTATGAAGTGTCTATTTACCTGAGAGGTGAGTGCTAGCAGGGAGGACAGAGAAGTTTTAGCATCACAATCTGGGATGTCAGCCAATTCCTTAATGGCTTTGTCCAGCAGGGCTAAGTAGTACTAGGTCATGTGAGTCTGTGGTCCTGAAGGACAGGGTGGCTGAAGTGTAGATTTTCTTCCCAAGCCATTCCATTGTCTTGCGGTCCTTGTCAGCTGATCATAGTTGGAAGGAGTTTGGAAGCCCTGTAAGTGGAAATAGAGATAGTGGTTGGGACAGCTGGAGGGCACTTAAGTAGAAATGTTTCTGTTTCAGGGACATTGTACAGTCTGTCAGCCCTGCTTGGGGCTGGAGGTTGGGAGTCAGTGTTGATGGATGCAGATGAAAAGGCACCCAGGAAGGCCAGCACAATAGGAAGGATAGCAGAAGTACTGGGAGAGTCCAACTGTATGAGGTGATAAAGCCTCTTCTGCTCTTCAGTCATGTCAGTGGATTCCCACTTGAAGTGGTCTTTCATTTTGCAGATAGTTTCCCCAAAAGTTAAATCCACCACTGGGGAGTCAGGCTCAATGGAGCCTTCCTCTGGTGATCCATATCCCAGGGGGGGGAAGAGGTTTGTGAGGAGTAGGAGAGGGAATCCTCTGAGGAGTCAAATATTTCTTCCTCTGCTTCTTCTACCCTCCTTTCAGTAACTGAAGCTTGAGGTCTAGGACTTAGGTGGGGAGGAGCAATGCTAGGGCTTCTTGTAATAGTAGGACATAGGGCCATAAAGGTATTGAATAGGCTTTGGCTGAATGCTTGCCAACTGGGCATGCTTTCAGACAGAGGAGAGAGATGTTTTGTCTTTTGTTTTTTCTTAAGAGGCCTAGCTGGCATCTGACTAGGAGAAGGCCTCAAGTCAGACATAGGAATGGCATTGGCAGAATTCGACAGGGCCACAGAGTGCACTGGTTTCCCCCCAGAGTCTAAGGCAGATGCAAGTAAAACCTCTACAGATATGCCGTCCACTCAGGATTGTGCAGCCTCCTCATAGGTACCCACCTTATCCTGACTGGCAGAAACTGAGTCTCAGCCAGGCGGATGTCGGCCACAGGCTGAGGTACAGGCGGTAGAGTCACAGTAGAAGAACTAGGCCACATGGTCTTGGCCCTCTTCTTAGGTGGTTCTGATGAGGCACTGGACGCAGCATCCATCCCTAACACAATTTGTTTTAACAGCTGGTTCTCAAGATAAAGGTTTAGAGCATGCAAATGGTGACATAAGGTCTTAGGTACGAACACCTGACAAATAGGGCAGTTCACATAGTCGTGTTCCTTACCCAAACAAAAAAGGCACTGGTCATGGGTGTTTTTGTGGGAAATCTGCCAGCCACACTTATACTTGACCTTTCTGGATGACATGAAAGACTGAAAGGATTCCCAGCAGGGTACTTATCTGAATTTTTTTTAATCCGACATCCCCGAGTAGCTGGAGCACCTGGCGTATGACTGGCAGCTGAAAAGTTCTGAGGGCTGGTGCGTGCAGACGTCACTTTTATGGCCTACATTTCTGCAGCCACGTCATATGCTTGACTCACCTAGAAGGACTGAAAATCTTTGGAATCCTGGACGGATGAACTGGAAAGGAAGAAGGGTAAACCCACATGTAGAATACTACAACAATGAAATAGAAGGACATCTGAATGCAAGCACAAAACACTACTACAGTTATATACAGAGCTGGACCTTTCCTAAAGAAAACAGCTGTAGTGGCTATTGCCCAATAAAGGTAAGACCTAACTACTTTAATCAAAGATTCTTATAGCACTTGTTATAACAAAAATATGCTTAATTCCTGGTGTGCCCAATAAAACTGAAACTTAATTCCTCTAGACTACGTTTCTGTGGTGTTTGCCATAACAAATGTATGCTTAATCATTGTTCTGCTTTGCATCCCTTAATTCCATCAAACTGGTCATATAATAGGATGTCCTTAGCCATTCAGGCATAGTACCTACATTATTTATGGACATTGAAGGTTTTTGAATGTGGCAGTCCTCTAGAAAAGGGTAAATATAACTCATCAGAGATCTAGGCAGAACAAAGATTACAGCTATATATATGGGTTCAGTAAGAAAGTCAAACGGAAAGGAAATGTAGTTGAAATTCTGAATTATTGCTAGATAGAGAAATCGCTTGTTGCATTTCCTTACAGAAACAGATAGAGTAGCATCCTCTAGACCCAATGTCAATACAATTTGATGAACACATTCAGACTTTTCAGTTATGTGATAGCATCCAAATTTCAAGTTCTTTGTTTTAGTTCCAGAAGCCATAATCTTCAACCTTTTTTTTGTGTGTATGTAAAGTGCAGGTTTAAAGAAATTTCAAACGAGTAACCTAAATAAACTGCCTTTCACCCCAAATATAGGGATAATAAAGTAGGGGCTTGAGCTACACAGAACATGGTCACAGTTACTTGGAAAAAAAATCTTTTGGGGAAATGGAAGAATCAGGGTGATTCTTTTAAGAGATCTCTCTTTTTTATTTGTAAATAGAAATATTGATAGTCTGACTAGATTTTGATTTTTGGAATTAGAAATGTGACAAGGAATGAATTTCTAAAATAATTGTATTTTTTAATATATTTTTATGATGTGATCCTTGAAAACATCCCAGAGTGTTCTTAGAACACAGAACTCTTCATTGATAATTTATTAAAAAGAAACAGATCTAGACTGAAGTCAAAAGAAACTGGAGGTCACTCATGATGTTCTATAACAGACTGCATCTGAATATCACCTTAGGCACCTGCCTCTAACAGATCGTTCTCTGATACAAATGCCCATATCTACTGCAGGTGCTTGCATGCTAGTAGCTCATGACATACTTGATACATACAAATATTATATTCAAATACTTTAGGCACATTCAATAATGCCCTTCTAGCCTGCCAATATAGCAAAACCATCAGTTCAACAATAAGTGTCCAATTTGCTATTTAAAAAAAAAAATCTAACCTAGTGTTTTCTTTAATATAATTTGGCAGCCTATTTCATGCATCAGCTACTCTATCAGAGAAAGAGAACCAATTAGTACAGGTATCATTCCTATATAGTCTTCTATAACGACTGTTTATTGATTCTCTACTATTCTTTGATATCCCCAAGCATTCCCAGAGGTAGTTATCTTTAAATGAGAAACTGCTTCCAAAATAGGTGTGCATACCATGCAACCAGCAAAAACAATTACCTCAGAAAAATGTCCACATTGTCCTGGGCAGCAGAAAACTGGTGAACAAAATATGTTGGAACAATTAATCTCAAACTCAAAACCCATCAGGAAACCACTTTTTATCTTTAGAAATATTAATCACTTTAGTCCCCAGTACTCAGGACTTTATCAGAATCCCTCCCTGTGACTGTACTTACCTTTCTCAAACTTGAATAATGTGCTCAGGCCAGGTGTGGCAGGTCAACTCTTTCCACATGGCTGCCTCACCTTGCCCAAGCTCATATTCAAGTTCTATTACAAGCATTAGCCCGTGTGAACTACAATGCACTTGAATCCCTGGTTTCAAGATGCTGGTCTTTGAGCAGCTGGGACTCTGGCTAATGTTGTAATCCCCAAAACCCTAAGTACTTTTTATTCTGTATGAGCAGTAAAGAAAAATAACACTAAGAATCTAATAAAGAAAATGTCTGGAAACAAAGATGTTGCAACCATAGCCAAATATCTATTCTTACAAATGTTTCTGTAATCAAAATATGAAGGACATACACAAAACTATTATAAGAGTACAGAATAACATTAGATATGATATTAGGCGCAGCACAAAATAGCTACAGGGGGAAAAACCACTTAAAACGGTATTACACATTTCTCTCAGTGGCATAGCCTTTACTCACAATACTGTTTACAATCCTTGGATTTGGGAAGGAGTTCAGGTTGACTCTTCTTTTGCTGTGTACCTTTAAGTCCTTCATATTTTTATTTATTTATTTATTTATTTTTCTTTTCAGATGTGTAAGAATAATAATATCTTTACCCATATAGAAAAATTAGATATGCAGTTCTGGTCCTGGATCAAGACGCTTTGTTTAACCAAATTTTTTAGAAAAAGTAACTTTAAATATTCCATTATTCAGAGTTATCTGAATTACAAAAAACTCGTTTAAGCTGAAGTGTCTCTTTAATGTGCAGAAGAGAAGCTCCTTTGTTTTTGTGCTTTTTTCGGTCTCATTCTTTGGGTTTTTGTTGTCAATGTTATCATAACATGATTTCATGCTTGTCTGATGAGATCTGGTTGGGATAGGGGCAGTGGAATGCCTAAGGAAGTACCAAATTGGTGAAATAATTTGTGTTTTCCTTACTGTTTTTCTTTTTTATTCAGCTGTTGCCCCTTAGTAAAATTAGGAATACAGCATATAGTTTCCTCATTGGAAGATTACGTAATTTATTTTAGCAGAACCTTGTTGAGATAATTGTTTGTCCCTCTTGTTTTACTCACTGTTGATGTGTTTGTATTTCTCAAACTTATATCAGATTTTTTCTCTTCATGTTTGTGTTTGTTAGCAGTTCATATTCTGAAGCTGTGATATATCTGCTCCCCAGTGAATAGACTTACTTCCAGATGTCACTATGGGAAAGATTCTTTTTTTGGGGGGGGGGGGGGGCTCGGCTGCCATGAGGCATCTTGTATCTAAGTTGCTTAGAGTTAGGTCACTGTTCCTTTTCACTTTGTGCACTGTGTCTCTCTCATTACAGATAGTGTAGTGGTACATTCCTCTGTCTCTAGTGTTTAGGGCATGGATTCAACACTTGGGACTGCTGATTCATATTTTTAATGTTAATGGGTTAAATAATCCATTGAATACATCTAAGGTGTTTGCTTACATTAAATTTTGCAAAGTCTGGGCAATTTATTTGCAAATAATGTAATTTACAAGGTCAGCATCCTTAAACTTTGCAAAGAAGAGGTTTGTTTCCCTTCCTGCTCAAGTGGTAAGTTTACTGGACTGGTTACTTTGATGGCATGCAGGTCTCCTTTGAAAGTTTTAGCAGTGGAATTGAACAATCAAGATAGATTTGCACTGGTAAGGGCCAGTTCTCCTTCTTACTCATGCAAGTGCTTTCATGCCTCCAGTATTTTACAGACAAAGATGAAGTATGTAATGGGAGTTTTGACATAATGGGAGAAGCCTATTTTTTAAATGGAATAATTGTTATTGATTTTAGATAAGGTTCAAGAAAGGTCATAAAAGTGCAAGTTTCAGAAAACAGTAATTATTTTGCTGTGTACTGTAAGAATATGGGTTTGACAGAGGTACAAAATAAAATACATTTACCATGTAATGAGATACATGCTATTTCCTAAACTATTAGCTTTCTCTAGAATAGGCAAGATTATGTTACCAGAAACCTACTCTATTTGGAAAACTCTCAGAAAACTTCCAGTTATTTTTTTTCTTAGGCAGCAACAATTATATTAAAGAAGCATTAGGACGTGCAGTTTGAGATACAACACACACTGTTATTAGAATCAAATTTCAGATTTAAAGCAGATATCTGATATATTTTAATATTAATATTATATTAATATATATAATATTAATATTTAATAGTAATATTTAATATTAAGATATATTTTAATCCCTACTAAAAGATCTCCTATTCAAAACTTGGATATGTTCCTGTACAGAACCAGACTAATTTCACCTGTTCTTGACTTTCAACATCCCTAGACCACAGGTGTACCGTGTAGTTTCATTTAGAGGATAGTACTGTGAACCAGGTGTGTAGGCCTCCTTTATAGTTATGATTTCCAGTCTATGACCCTGTTTGGCTATGGGAACTTCTTTTTGAATTTATGTTCATGCAATTTTATATTTGTTGTATAATATCTTGTTTAATTGTTTCTTAATATTCTAACCACTGTATGCTGCATCATTTGTAAAACTCTGATTTTTACTCTTTTTATATGTCCATGCTCTTTGTACAAAATAGCTATTTTATATACTTTTTTATTATTTTTTATAATTTTTTACTATGTATCTGGAGCTTTTCTCCCCAGGTCTCTGCTGAAAATGGTCACCTTGTGTCCAGTCAGACTAACCCAGTAAACAAATGGAAAATAAATAAAATCTGAGGAGTACAGTCATAGAAGTGGCTGTAATTTATGGTCACATGTGTTTGTGTGTGTGTGTGTGTGTGTGTGTGTGTGTGTGTGTGTGTGTGTGTGTGTGTGTGTGTGTGTGTGTGTGTGTGTGTATCTGTATACAAACTGTGTGAATAGAATATAGTTCTCAACTGTCCTTAATTTTACTTCATATCTGTGGTCTGTTCCTTGTAAAGTTACTTTCTGGTAAAGTGTTGTGGACTGCAGCTATTAAGTTATCCTTAAGGAAATGATGCCTAATGCAAAGCCTGTTATACTACCAACTTTCTAAGTACACAAGACCAATAATTACTATTTGTTACTCATTTTTGGTCTTTGTCTTTGATTCATGAGCTAAGAAACTGGGGATTACTGTATGGTTTTCACAGCCGTGAGATGACATACATTTCCAAGTCATTATTTATTTATTTGTTCATTCATTTGATCACAACCAAACATTTTTTTATTTTATTTTATTTATTTGGCATTTGTTTACCAGAAAGTACGACTGGGCATGAATCCTGTTTTCAGCATAGGGCAGTGTAGAAAAGCTCCAACATACATAGTTCAATTAATGAACTACATAATATTATTACATGAAGTGTAATAACATATAGCAGAATCAACATACAGGATAAATAAACTCAGATCGGAAAATCATACAGTGAATATAAAACAACAATCATAGGATACTGAACACCTAGTAAAGTATAATCAGCAGTGATAACCAATGGTAACGATGTTAAGAACTTTAAATATGGGCAAAAGACTAAGATAAAGGAAAGAGATTTTGCAGTTGGAGGGAAATTAGGAAATGGAATTAAAGTAGGGAGCTATCAGAGAACTTACTGGTGCTTTGGCTAATGAGTGAAAGGAGGAAAGGAAAGGAGAAAAAGAAGAGCAAGGAAAAGAGAAGGAAGAAGCAAAAGAGGGGAGAGAAACGAATAGAAGGAATGAGTAACGAGTGGTGTCAGACTGGTATAAGACATGTATAGAGCCAGGAGTTAAGGAGAAATGTCTTTAGGGGTTGTGTGAATATGTGACTACAAGGCATTGCTCTAATATCTGTAGGAATACTGTTCCAGACCTTGGTTACTGAGCAGGAATATAGGCAGCGACTGGTAGATTTTTTCAGTTTATGTATTTCAATGAGGTGTTTCTCAGATGAGCGAAGAGGGTGATTAGTGAGGTAATGGTGCTGGCTGCTGGGCAGGATGAGGATTTGTATACCATTTTATGAGCAAGGAGGATATCGGTGAACCTGAGGTAGTGTGGTAAGTCAAGACAGTATAAATATCTGAGGGGGAGCAGTGGTGGGGGTTGTATGATTGACTGGCTGCAAATCTAGCTACTTTGTTATCTAGAGAAGCTCAAGTTTTGATCTTAGGGAGATCTGAATGTTGGTGAAAATGGGTGAGGCATACAGTGGTGAAGGAAGAAGGTATGAATTGGCTAGAGTAACTCTTGAGGAGTTGTTAAGGAATCTTTTTGATCTGTAGAGCATGCCCCAGTTTTTGGTGTGTTGTTTTTATGCACTTTTGAATATGACGATCAAATTTCAGTTGACTATTGTTGAGAGGAGATACTTGAAGGTGTATTTTATGTGCATTGGGGAGTTGGGCAGAAATAAGAGCAGTTTTGTTTTATTTGTATTTAGGAAAATCTGATTGTCACTGAGCCAGTTTTCAATAGAGCTGAAACCCTGCTGAGTGATAGATTCTAACTGGGAAGGTCTACTACATAAGCAAATGACAGTGGAGTCATCTGCATATTTTATAAGTGTAGCTTGTTGGGATGATGTATGTAGATCATTTATAAATATGTTAAAAAGGAGTAGGCCATGTACAGAGCCTTGTGGGACACCTATATTAACTGGGAGAAAATAAGTAAGTAGAGAGCCAGCTAGAGGGCCAAGTGACTGCTGTACTGGAAAAGCCTAAAGCAGACATTTTTGACAGTAGCCTGGTATGAGAGACTGTACTGAAAGCTTTGGAGAGATCTAAAAAGAGGAAAGAAATTAAATTGTTATGTCTGTCTTTAATGACGTGGTCTAAAAAGGCAACAAAGGCAGTTGTGCTATGATCTGGGTGAAAGATGTGTTGAGTAGAGGTTAATAGATTTTCTTGGTTTAAGTACTGTAAAAGTTGTTTATGAATACATTTTTCTAACATCTTGGAAAGAGGGAACAAGATAGCAATTGGTGTGAAGTTTGTTATTTCAGTGGCATTTCCCCTTAATGAAGAGGAATGATATAATTTTTTTTCCAGGCAGATGGGACATATGACTCACAAATGGATCAGTTGAGCAAGACAGAGATTGGGTAGGCAATAGAGGGGGTCGGCAATCTTTACACATTCATATGGCACATTATCTACAGAGGGTTAGCAGGGCTTTAGTTTGTGTAATATGTTTTATATAGGAAGTAGGGAGAGATTTTAAGTTGAAAATGGCATTGTTAGAGCTTTGAATTTTGTCAGGGGTGACAGGATTCTGCAGGGAGATTTGGGTGAGGGTGGCTATTGAGTCTATAAAGTAGGAGTTACATTTAGAAACAGTTTCTAAGGCACAGATATCTGGACAAGGGTTATGGGTACTAGGAATTTCAGGGTGTACTATTTTCTTGCTAGTGGACCAAAATTTGGGGGGGGGTTGTGTTTTCAGTTATCCTGTGGGTTAAAGTAATAATATTTCTTATTAGCAGTAACTTTTTTTTTGTCATGTTCCAAAGTTGTTTGTAGGTCTGTAGGTGAGCTTGAGATTTATATTTTTGCCAGCCTCTCCAAGCTTTGCCTCTCTTACACACTAATTGTTTACTAGAAGGAGATAGCCAGGGTAATTGGGTGAATTTAACTTTCTTTTTTATATGAGCAAGGCTATTGAGAATATCAAGAAATTCCGTATTAAATTTTAGAACAACATTACCCAGTGGTAGGGAATAGAGGATGGACCAATTAATGTTATTAAGGATCTTGCAATTGAAATTTGAGAGGTTATGACAGTATTTAAAAAGGTGCTGTTTGATATGGTGAGTTGCTAGTCTCTGAACGTAGGTGCGGTGCTGATCACAGAGGGAGTCCAGGAGGGTTTTTGGAGACATTTGAGGTGTGTGTGTGTGTGTGTGTGTGTGTGTGTGTGTGTGTGTGTGTGTGTGTGTGTGTGTGTGTGTGTGTGTGTGTGTCAGTTACCCACTTTGCACAACCTTATTTTCATGCCTACTACCTGCCCTGCACTAGCCAACTTAGTCACACCTTACACACCAAATAGATCCTTACGATAAGAAGACAAATAAACTCTTACCTATCTGAAAACCCACAAAAAAAAAAAAAACGGATCACTCTGTATTCATATTCTTTCTGTAACTATGGAATTTACTACCTCTTGCTACCAGGTCTATACCTGGCCTAACCTGCTTTAAAGCCTCTTTAAAAAAATCATTTAAAAAATACATGGCTCTGCTCCTGCATAAATCCATCTTAATGGTCACCTCTTCCTCACTAGCTTTATTTTCTTCTTCTTCTGTCACATCTCACTCCTTCACAGTCTGCATGATCCTAAGGCTCGACTAACTCCTTCTCTATTTCTATACCGTATCCTTAACTTATTGCTCAGTCTGCAATGCCTCTGTTCTTCTTAACTCTCTCACTATCTTCCTGCATCACTTACTCTATTATTTTCCTAACTGAAACCAGCGTTTTATTTTTCATGTACTATAACAGCCGATGTCATAAACTATACTACCTACATACTATTTTTTATACACTATCTACTCATAGGCTATGTATATGTTGTTAGAATTACTGAAATTGTCTATAATGATATAACTCTATAGAATTGTCCAGATGTGTAGTATATCTTGTAACCTTATTTACGTTCTATCAACTTATTTTTGTATACTATTCCTCATGTCACTTGTATTGTTTTTGGACTATAATGTATTTGTATTGTATTGTATGTGGCGGCCTCCCCAGGCACCCTCTTAAAATGGGTTCTATATACACAGTCAGACCACCCCAGTGAACAAATGTCAGCTAAATAAATAATCAGATTTATTTGTCTACAGTGTGACTTAACCAAGTCAGTTTACCAGAAAGTATTTCTGGGCTCCCCCTGAAAAGGGACACTTGCATCCAGTGTGCTGTCCCAGGCTGTTAGCAAATGGATTACACATTCCCTACTGAATCCTTGCACCATTCACATAGCTGCTTATTACTGCCTTGCTATTTGACTATGAATCCCAGGAAGTCTCTTGCCAGATGCACTTTCACTAAATGTGAATTTCAAGGGAAGAGAAAAGTTGTTTGTCCATGCTAAAGTTTCTTATTATGAGAGAGTTTTATTTTTATTTTGTTCAACAAATGTCAGTGTTTTCTTTTTTTCTGCAAAATTTTAAATAAATATTTTAAACTTAATCCAAATCTCTGTGATTACTGTAGGTGTAAAGAAGAAAACAGTATGCACAATGGCACGCTTGAGCAATGTTTTATAGCAATGGAGTGGATGGAAGGGGGGTGACAGCCAAGGAAAGGGATACTTGTATGACTGGCAGTGTGGTTCATTACCCAAACTGGGGCTCAAATTCATTATGATCCAGCACTGTATCTGCTGATGCTGATATTAAGCTGTTCTTTGTTGATGATCTTCTAGTCCATTTACCATTTCTTGACTGAGGATTGGAGTCTTTATTTATTCTTTTGACCAAGTCTGTTTCCAATTCACGATACATAGCTAACTGTTGATAAAATATGATCCTTTAATTAATTTCAAACTTTCTAGAAGCTTCATTCAAAATGTCTTTATTTTTGAGTGGGGTTGTTTAAGTATATAATTAGCTCTTTCTGCAGAGATGACAGAGGAACACACATGCTAAGGTATATAATACCTGCCCCATCTTCAAGAAATGGAAAGTCCTTTCATTCCAGACCTTATTCTTAGAGGCCTCTCTATCCTTTAATAAGGTAAACAAGTGTTGTCATGTCCATTCTTTGGTAAGAAAAGGGTCTAGAATTTCTTGGAAGGTGTTTATACTTACCCTCAACAAGGTGGGTGGGGGAAGAATCTTGTGGATTTAGAACTTTATATATAGTAACAAAATTACAAGCAGACTTATTTAAATGAATTGTTAGTTTTTTTTAATTTTTTATGATAATCACTTTGTGCTATTATTTAATATTGTCTCCTTTTATGAGTACTGATCTTTGTTAATTTATTGCAGTTTACAAGCAATGAAGTTTGACAACAAATGAAGCAATTATTTTGAGTACCTTATAGTGTACATTTTTTAACTGAATTGTGTTTCTCAAAATGGACCATGCATACCTGAAAAATGAAAAGAACAAGAACTACTAGATCTAAGGATTTAAACTTTGCTTTCCCACTTACATAGAACATGTTGGAGAGACAGGTATGTGTGTGTGTGTGTGTGTGTGTGTGTATGTGTATGTATATATATATATATATATATATATATATATATATATATATATATATATATATGTATATATCGCAGATAATCTCCATTTTATAAAATAGTCTCCTCATCCATGTAAAGCAGAGCTCTTCCCTTAACCTATTCACAGCAACCTAGACCAGTGGATGGAAATCGGATATTCATCCGTGGTCTGACACCCTGATGAACAGAAACAACCATTAAATCATGCCTAACTAACATACACCCTTTGAAATAACCTCTGCAGCACAATAAATTTATAGGATACATTTGGGTTGCATGGCTAGTCTTTTAAAGGCCCCAGTGGTCGTTAGCCTAGTAGACACCTATGAAGCTATGAAATGCATCAATTGGTCATCACTTGTTAGAAGGCAGCTTTTCTGTTCAGGTGGATTTCAGCTATGACTAACCATGTCACTGTTGTCTCAAGGGTGGTTATGAGGATAAGTAGATCAGACTGTCTTGTGACCTGGAGACCATATTGACTAATTTGCCTCCATAATATCTGGTTTTGAATAAATCAGTGTACCCCGGTGAGGCTGATGGTCCAAGTACAGATACTCTCAGGTTGCTGTCTGAGTTCAAGAGGCCTGTTTACACAGAATTTCTCTAATTGCTTTTATGTATGGGCCAGACAACCTGCAATTTAAGCCCTTGCCTGATCAAGCCAGGCATATCACACGTGCAGGTCTTGTGCTGTATTCTTTACAGGAATGACTTGCCTTCTTTAGAGTTAGTGTTTTTCTATCTCATTATAAGGAGATGTCAGCAGTATTATGAAGATGCCATTTTTGATGCTAATGATCTTGACAGCTACCATAATACCTCCAGTCTTCCTCTTGTTAGGAAGGTTTGAAAGACAGTGGTTTACATCAAGCTTGATTTATTTCTAACAAATATTTTACCCAGTCTGATTTCTGATCTTTGCATAGTAGTACGACAAACCTTGGTCTTCAGTGGTATGTCCATGACATGAGATAAAAGGTGCTACTCTGCTTTGGTCCTTCTTGAGCTCACCATCACTTTTGCCATGGTCAGCCATAAAATCTTCCTGGAATGTTAGCCAGCTATCATGGCGTCTCAGTAATGGTCTCCCTCCTACATCTCTGAAAATTTTCAGGCAGTTGAATCTGCATTAACTCCTCACCTTTCTCTCTTCTCAGTGTACCTGTTGCCCCTGGGTGATCTTATTAGGTGGAGAGGACTTCAGTATCTCACTACTATGTCTATGAGATACAGTCATCACACTCTGTCCATCCTTCAGAACTCTATGCTGGCTCTGGATTTCCTTGGTGTTGGTCAAGATTGTCTATATTACCAGATGCTTAGTAATCAGGTCCAAGTTCAGTACAGCCAAGGCAGTGCCCATGACTATATTCTGAGGAATGTATATTCTACATGCCACTCTGAGAAAAATGAATATTCATCTCTTATACATCTACATCACTACAGGGGCGCCACTCTTAATTTTATATCCAAGCTGCAGGATGTCAGGGTCATTCTGGGTGAAACTGGTATGCAAGGGCCAGAAGTTAGCTGTTGTAAAGCCTGCCTGTTTTCATTTAAGGAACACTTTCCATACCCACACACCTGTTATCAACCTATGGCTTGACTATGGTCGGGCATGCCTTGGTTTCTTTATCTCCTGGATTATACAGACTACGAAAAAGATTGCCTGATGTTCACACACAACTCTACTGCCTGATAGCTAATAATTATGTCTCATTAGCAGCAAATAACTTCCCCTCCCCAACTCTTCAGAGCTTTTACCCACTTCCAGTTTAATTCCATATTATGTGTAAAGTTCCACTCTATGTTTATCTAGTCTTACAAATAACAGCTTTCCTATGTGCAGGAGATGCTGTCCTTTATATTTTCTCCTCCCTACTAGCAAGGGTTGGCTGATGGATTTGATAATGTAGCTTAAATCCTCTGGGATTTGCTCTTTTGCCTTTCAGGTTTAGCACCTTTGGAACTTAACTACCTTACTGGCTTTGACAGTACCAGTGCTCATAGGCTTCAAGAGATCCTTAAGACTCATTTATTTCTCATTGACTTCAAATGAAGATTCTCTTTATGAACATTTACCAAATGTACTATTGCTTAGTTTTAGGTAGTGTAATAAATATGATTTGGAGCTTAAGCCCCTACCTGCCTGCTTTTGGGATGTAGGAGTAAATTGCTGCACTCAGTGACAACTCAAAAGGAAGTAAAGAAAATATTTCTAGTATTAAAATCCATGGCAGGGCTAGCCACCCATTGGTATTAACCTTGGCATTAGATGACTGTCACTGTCGAAGTGACACCCCAAACCCAAGTACAAAAATGGGAAAAGGGGTTCTGGATGGATAGATGGCTAGATTTCTATTATTCAGATGTAGTGCCTTGAAATGTATCCTTAAAAGTATTTAAATTCAGTGCAAAAACAATCTTAAATGTCCTTGGGGAAAAAAACAACATAGTCAAAAAATATATTAGAACTTCATATTCAAAAATAAATTAGCATTTAAGTCTTTGACATTTCATTTCATTATTCACATCCCCTGACTGTAGTGTTTCATAAGCATATGCAGGATATACCTTTCATTAAGTGTTTGCAGTTGGAACACTCTCAAGGGTTTTATGTATTCTTTTCAGACTACTGCATTTCAACTCTTCAGTATTTGCTACCATACACTCATTAAACATACAGTTAGGTCATGCTTTCATTTTTTTTTAATAAGTGTCGTTCACTGTTTGTGACTGCACAGCTCAGTTCATCTTGTGATTACTCATGCTTACTTAAGTTCTTCTTACAAAGATTAAATGTCATTAATGCAGCCCTTCTACCCTCCTCCATTTTCAAGCATAATTGTATCATACCCTACCATGGGTGTAACTAAATCTCTCCTTCTGAAAGAAGTGGTTTACTATAATTTGAAAGAACTGCAATTGTCTGAAAGCCAAATAGTTGAAACAATTTGACTGGAAATGCATTAGACTGAAAATCCAGTTTACTGAAACCTCATTTTGCCGAAACACAAATCATTGAAAACATTCTACATAACAAAATACAGAGTAAAACAACATTTCTGCAGGGGGAAGGCCCCCTGCAACCCCCCACCCCCTTGATTATATATACTTCACAGCTGCACAACCATGAAGAAAAGAAAAGACAAGACAAGAGCGCTATACACAGTGAATCAGTGTTGGTGCATAAACACAAACATCTATAAATTTGCTGGTGAAACATGTCGGGGACACTGTCAAAGAATTCATATCCCCAGAAATGACACCATCAATTACTAACTAAACTTCTGCACTTTTCTATCATTTGTGATTCAGGAAAATGACGTTTCAGTCAACTGGATTGTCAGTTATGTGGGTTTTCAGTCAAATAGCCTTTCATTCAAATTGTTTCATACATTTCACTTTCAGTCAACTGCAGTTCTATCAAGTGACAGTAAACCAAAAGAAACACATAACATATGACCACTGCAGCAACAACCTGATGCAAAAGGACATAATAAAATGGCAAACTACTGTTACTGTATCCTTAATACTCAAATGGTTATATCATTCCATGCTTATAATGTTGTTCTAAAGCACAATGAAACAACATCTATCCTAACATCTCTGCAACCTACTTACTAGGAGAAGACAACAGGACATTTACATTTCACTCACAATATGTTTGATCTGACAGGATATCAGTAGAATACTTACCTTGTCTTTGATTTTGCGCCAAGGAAGCTGCCCAACTGCAAATTCAACCAGCATATAGAACAGAGACCACAGATCATCATGGCGACCCATTTCCTGCAAACATTTCATTAAATGACAGGGATTATCCACAAAGTAAAAAATAGACTTCAAATACAGTGTTTCTATTAGTAGTTCTTCCACAAATTCAATGACCTTATTTTTGTTCCAAGCTGCTCATTTTTATGTCTGGCCTTATTTTAAGACCAAAGTGCCCATAAAAGTATTGTGCGTGTGTTAACATGAACATCAGATGTACCAGTTAATGACAAGGGAAAGGACAGAGTTTCTCTGCAAGAAGGTTGTCAGCAAGTCATGTTTGGGAAACATTTCTACTAACATTAGCCCAAGATTAAGTTAAAATATCGGTACAGTAAAATAGTTAGTTTTGTAATGGGAATAGACTAAATTCAGATAAACATTCAGTATTGTGAAATATTTTCTAAAATCTACATCTAATGAAGCATTCAGTTAATCATTAGTACATAAAACAGACCATGTATATTATATATATCACTGGCATTTCCAGATAAGAAATGGAATGCAGCAGTGAATGTAATGATGAAAACTCATTTGAATTAATTTGCCATACTTACTGATATATTATGTCTTCTGGACAAAAATATTTTGTTTAGACACTTGTTTAATTGACTGCCTCAAGTGAGACCTACAATTCTATTAGCTAGAAAAGTTTATACACAAGGGTGGTAACTCATTACAATAAATATTACTGTAACTAGCAAGTACAATGCAAACATTCATCATGTAGAATGTAATCAGGTTACTTTTATTTATTATAGCAATAACCCACGCCTGGGTGTGGGTAATGCTAAATTTACCCATGGTTGGCGTGGTTTGGTCCCGGTGAGCCCCAGGGACCAAACAAAGCCAACCGTGGGTAAATTTAGCATTACCCACACCCAGAAGTGGGTTATTGCTATTATACCATGACATTATTTAAGAAAAGAAACTGTTACTTTTCTTAAATAATGGCATAGTATAATGCCTGTTTACTGCCCTTCCGCAGATGTCTGGCATCCGCGGCAGTTCTGATGTACTGCGCGCCTGCGCAGTACATCAGAGTTGAGCAAAAGCAACGGAGAAAGCAAGATCTCCGTTGCTTTTATGTCTCGCTATGTTAAATGAGTTTAACATAGCGAGACAGTTTTAAAATAAGCAACGGACATTTCTGTTGCTTATTTTAAAACTGTCTTAATATGTTAAACTCATTTAACATAGCGACATAAAAAGCAACGGAGATCTTGCTTTCTCCGTTTTTAAACACTGCCTATGTTAAATGGGTTTAACATGGCGAGACAGCTTTAAAATAAGCAACGGAGATCTCCGTTGCTTATTTTAAAGTCTCGCATGTTAAACCCATTTAACATAGCGAACAGTGTTAAAAACAAGTTATACTAATGGAAAAAAGTCCGGGCGACCGGACCTTTTTCCATTAGTATAACTCGATTTACAACGGGCACGCTGGCCAATCAGCGTGCACGTTTTGGGGGGATCATGGTATAATAAAACTTAATAAATCAGATAAATTAACTGATCCTTGGAGAATATTGGGAAATGACTTGAGCCATCTGGCATAAATAATATATGATCAAAAAGAACAAGTGGGTATACAATAAAAAAACAGCAGTAAAATGATATCATTTTCAGACATGCATAATTAGTGAACATTTCAATATCAGTCAAATGATTAGTTGTGGTAGCAAATAATTGGTCACAGTTTTCAATCTACTAAGTTAACAAGATTGTACTTCTCTGCTACACTTTCCATAACACATTTCTCGGTTTTCTTAATACTTTGTTAGTGAATTGAGCAGTTAATCTATTTAGTATATACTATGAAGTTCCTAGATTGTCTAATTTGACAGTAAAAGACAAAAGACATAAGGACAACTGTAAGCTACAAATAAAGTGGAAAAATATAATTTCAGAAATTGTTACAAAGTAGTATATGTGAAAGGGTTAAGTTTGGAAATATTCACTAAAATAAGCTAAAATAAAAACAAAAAAATGAGTTCTGAATTTGAACAAAATAATGTGCTAAGTTTAACCTGAATCAATAAAACATTTGTATTTGTATTTGCCTTTAAACCGCATACTGAATTGCCTTCAAAATTTCTGTGAAGTGTTAATTACACATTTCTGGTGTAAAAACTTATTCCAGGAAGCTGGATCAGTTTTAGAAAAGGCTTCTTCACTACTTGCTAGGGTATATAGATAACTTAGGAGCTGTATACTATATTTGCATCACACAACATAAGTGGAATTTGTTTAGTTTTTTTTTTACTTAGAGGGGGGACACTAGTTTTCATTAAAGGGGTTCTATAAGGTAGTGATTTAAGAATAAGTAACTGTGATAGTTACTGGGAGCCATTTTTTTCTCTTAAAATTATACAGTGATGCCCCCTATTGTGCTAAATGAATAACTCTGGAAATTTTGTCTTCTGCACTCTGTAGCACTGGACTGTTTTGAGAAGGCTGCAAATCAGTTTTTAGCAAGCATATTCTAGTCTAGGTAGCAGTGCATTAATGGCTTTTGCTTGTCTAGCTTTGGTTGTGAGCAGGTATGCAGTTATGTATGAAATGTTAAGGTGGGATAATCTTTTCTCAGTTTGCAGCTCAGCATGCAACTAAAATAAATTTTGAGCAACAATCATTCATAAATATATATTTTTCTTTTGCAAACGGTAGTAGCATGACAACTGGGTCTAATTTTTTTTAAGTTGTATGCTGAAGTTAGTAATTCTGGTATACACAGAAACATCATTGCTAAGGTCTGTGAGTTCAGAGTTAATCTGCTGTGAGCATACCAGTTCCAGATGAAGAAAAAATTAAATTGGAGAGTTTTGTTAAATGCTAGAGGTGATTTGTAGGCTTTTATAATTACAATGTCATCTGAGTGCATAATTGCAATTGATACACAGAAGTTCCTGGGTGTATCATTTATAAATAATAAGTATAACATTAGCCAACTACTGACCCCTGGGGAGCTCATAGGGTGAGAAAGCTGGTACCAGATTTAATTATGACTCCGAAAGTTCTGCTAAAGTACCTAGTTACCATTGTACAACTTCTTTGAAGAATCTGCAGCTGGACAGCTTTCTGTAATAAAATAGAATGATCTACACTTCTGAAGGTACATTTTAAACCCATAAAAACAATTCCTGTCAAAAGTTCTTGCATCATATTTCAACAATTTGATTTGTTATTGTGCATGTATCAGTCAGTGTACTGTACTGAGAATGAAATCCAGTTTTTATTTCATAAAATACTGTATTTTTAATACAATCAAGCATTTCTTCATAGATTTTTCTAATATTTTTGTTATTTGACAGATATCTGCACGTGGGCAGGAATTAATAACATTTGTGGATGAAGGAAATTTTTTAAGTGGTAGTAATTCTGCATGTATATGGGTCTATACAAAATAATGTATCTCCCATTTTTAGTAATGTAGGGTGTAGTATGCTGTAACTGATGTATTGTACTGGTACAATGGGTAGAACTACCACCTCATAGCTAGAGGTTCTCTGGTTCAGTTCTCAGGTGGGATGCCTTCTTTGTTGAGTTAGCATGTCCTCACTGTGTTTGTGAGGGTTTTCTCTGGGTGCTTTGGTTTCTTCCCGCATTCCAAAGATATACTGTAAGGTGGACGAGGAACTCTAAATTGCCCATAGGTGTGAGTGAGTGCATGTGTAATACATACGAAAGACCAGGCAACCTACTTCCATTTCATCTTGAAAACTCTTAGTGGTGACTGTCTGCAAGGTCAGCCTAATAGTCAGATGTTACTCATAAAATAAAGAAGTGAATAATGTTGTAATCATGGTTATAAAGGTAGTAAATATTTTTAGATGATATTCTTTTGTAGTCGGTTTGTTAATGGATTTAAAGTAAAAGGGAGAATGAGGTACAAGCTTATGAAGTGGTGAACTTGGAAACAAGAGAGAAAGGTCATTAGGAAAATATTAGTCAGAGTCAGTGGTGTAGATATTTTGTCTTTTATAGCATTTAAGCTGCCTGCAACTAGTGTACTAATAGATGCAGCCTTAGGAAAGACTGTGTTGGTACTGAGAGTTTTTACTCTTAGCCACAATTTCTTTGCATGTTCTAGCAGAACTGTTGGAAATTATCCAAGGTAAATGGCTTTTATTATGTTGGAATTAATTCTAGTTTAGATATTGATAAATTCCTAACATATCTGTGCTATATGGGTCTACTTTCCATTCTAAGCTTTACCATTAGATTTTAAAAGTTGATTTAGTTCTGCTATTGACCAAGTAACTGTGTTATCTTGTAACAGTTTTCTTTCTAGCGGACTAAGTCTATCTTGAATAGAGACAAACATATTGTATAAAATGCTGAGACTGTGTATATAGAGTCTGTAGACTTGTATAGAAAGGGCCAATCTATTAAATGCATGTGTGTGGGGGGGGGGGGGTAACAGATTGTATAAGGTGTTGACAGAGTATATATAGAGTCTATAGAGTTATACAGAAAGGACCAATCTATTAATGCCAGTTCTGTTAATAAAATAGGTTTTATTGTTTCAGCAATAGGTTGGGAAAATATTGTCCTGAAAAAGGGATTGTTTGTTTTAAAGTCCACCATAATGGGCAATAATATTTCATTGACTCTGGTAATATTTGTATGCAGTTTGCTTTGGCTGTGATGTTATTAATTATCACATCTTGTAAGGAATTATTATTTGTTGGATATGGCCAAGTACCTTCAATGACTATTTTACTAAGTTGTAAATGGCATAGAAAGTACAGTTGTATAAGTAAACCTACCATAAATGTAGATGTTTAAAAAATCACTGTTACAGTAGCCTTAGCTAAATGGGTTATATCCAAGCATGTAACACTCAGCTAGCTTCCAAAGCTTCAGGGCACCTTCAGTGTGCCTAAACTGCCTGACACCTCAAGCTGAGATGACTAAAAGGCAAGTTTGGGCACCAAGCCCTTCAGAGCTTTCTTGCCAACAGATAGAGGGAGGCTGAGGCCTGGAAGGACAATGCTAGGAAGAATACAAACTAAATAACCATTCCCTGGCATAAACAAAACACATAATAGGGGAGTGGATGGAAGTGAGTGGTTACTGCAGCAATGATCATTAGAACATCTACTGTTATGGTCATTTTACTTACTCAAAACAACTGCATTCTGTTCATCATATTGATCACTGCTACAGTAGCCTTACCTAAATGGGTAGATTACTCTAGCTTACTACATTTGGGAGGTGGATGGAGAAGTGTGCAGGAGCCCCTGGAGAATGGTCCTTGCAAAGCCTGATCTAGACCTACAGAAGGATTAAGCTTTGTAAAAAAATATGTGCAGAGGACCAAGTAGCAGCTTATAGAATACTTCTAGAATCCAACCCTTTCAGAAAGTCATAGATGAAATCAAGGCCCTGGTAGAGTGGGCCTTGACCCTGCCTGGGGACAGTTTTGTTGTGATGAGTAATAGTCTTTGACGGCCATTTGGAAATAGACTGTTATGACACTGGTTGTCCCTTCTTCTTACTTTCACAAGAAATGAACAATTACTCTGAAGATTTGAAAGATTTAGTTCTGTCAATATAGTACTTTAGTTGTCTGTGGACATTCTAGGTATGTAATATCCTTTCTCCCTCATTTTGGGTTCAGGAAAGAAAATTGGGAGATGGATAGCCTGACAAAGTAAACCTGGATACCTCTTTAGGCATAAAAGAAGAAAAAGTTCTCAAAGAAACTCTCCCTATTAAAAATGAGATAGGATTGACTCACCATAAGAGCATGCAACTCAGATAACTTCTTGCAGAGATCAGAGCAATCAGTAAAGCTGTTTTCCATGTTAAGAACCTCAAGTCATCCAGATTGGCTGATTCAAATGGAACAAGTGTTAGCTTTTCTAACACGAAATTAAGACTTCCAAGGAGGGGCCACCAGCTTTCTTGGGGGCACCTTAGGCAAAACCCTTTCATAAACATTTTGACATGAAACCACATTGAAAGATGAGGATTCATGGGCAGACATGTTAAAATGGGCTATACATAACCTTGATAGAGGAGTAAGAAAAAGCTAAAGGATAGTAACTCACACAAATACTGAAAAAACAGAGAACAAGTCCTGAATGGGTGCCAGTTATATTGTTGGCACCAGCTAAAAAAAAAGCTTTTCCATTTACTAATATATGACTTTCTTGCCTGCATTAGAACTTGATGAAAACACTCTGCAAACAGATGCCTAAAGGGAATTAAGAGCCTATCATCCAGGCAGTCCACCCATGTTCTTGTGTGAACGGATCTTTTGGAAATTGCCCTTTGCCATTTCTAAAAGAAGGGAGAAGCACAGTTACATGGGACAGAAGGGGGTCACCAGAATGATCCTGGGGAACTCCTTCTGAATCTTCAGAAGTACCCTGGATATTAATTGAAAGAGAAGAAAAGCATACAGGAACATTCCTGTCTAAGGAAAAGAAAATACATCTGTTTTCAAGGCCTTACTGCATGGAGTCCTGGAGCAGAATCTTCTCAACTGATTATTTAGAGATGAGGCAAAGAGGACTACATGAGGAGCTCCCCACAGAGGGATCAAATCTTGGATGACCCCCCCCCCCATTTCCATTCATGATGGCCTGCCCTTGTCCTGCTCAGCTTATCTGCCACACAATTTTGTTCTGATGGAATGTAGTATGCCTGTACAGTGAGACTCTGTTGTGAAAATATATCCCAAGCTAACAAGGCTAGTATGTAGAAGGGGTACAACATGGTTCCCCTTTGCTTGTTGATGTTCCACATGACAGAGGTATTGTCTGTAACAATCTGAAGAGGTCCTGGGGACCAAAGATGATTTAGTGAGCTTACTGCCTTGATCAGGACAAACATCTCTTTTATATTTATGTGCTTGTGTCTGTCCTTGGTGTCCCACACATATTGCTGTGATGAATGATTGCTTTGGAATAGGGATGGAGAAGTGAAGACCTGAATTTAGGGATATCTGCTGTCTCCACCAAGTGATTTCCCTTCTGACAATCTCCAGCACTGGTATCTGAAAAGACAAGGGGTGCTGGTGCTGGGACCAAAGAGACTTCAGATAACACTGCATCTTTCTCATTTGGAGTGTTGCCAGGGGTACCATGAGATTCATAGAAGCCATGAGACTCAAAATCCTGAGGTATTCCCTTGCAGTGACTAAAGTTTGAGTGGCAAACCCTATAAAAAGACCCAGATATGCAGCTATCCTTCCTGTGAAACAAGCTCTTCAAACTGTGGTGTCTAGATGACACCCAAGAGATGCAATTCTGTGAGGAGTCAAGAAAGACTTTTGAACATTCTCTTGGAATCTCAGCTTGTATAAGAGATTTCTCACCCAAGAGATAGATAGCTGACACTTTGAAACAGACTCTGCAAATATAAGTAAGTCATATGACTGTGGAAAATCATGAGTACCATGTAGCCTGCAATCAACTATAACTGGAGATAGTCACTTTGTGAACACTTCTGGTGCAGTGAATAGTCCAAAGAGTAAGGCAGAGAACAGAAAAATGTGATCTATAAACACAGAACTGCAACAATGCTAGAAGACTGGATGAAAAAGAATATGATGATTAGCATCTTTTAAATCTAATATTACAAGGAAAGCTGAATGAGGAAGAAGAGGTAATAGGTTGTGACGTGACATCAGTTTGAACTTGGGTGCTATCACAAACAGGTTTAGGAAAGAAAGATCTAGATCTGGTCTTCAAGCATTTTTTCTTTGGCACTAAAACTATCCTTGAAAAAAAAATTCTACCTGGGAAGCAGGAACTAGTTCTATCACTCCCTGGGACAGTATGTGATGAAGGACAGGAAGAATCAAAAGAGTCTGGTCTTGGGAATGAGAACTTATCTTTCCTCCCACTGCCATCTGTAACTTTGGTGAATGATTTTCAGAATTCATTTATCTGAAACAATCTGTTGTTAAACAGAAAAGTAGAAATTCAGAATTTCTGGAAGAAAAAAGGGGGGCTGCCAGGGTGGGGGAAGGGAGCAAAGTCTCATAAATAGCCATTCTGATTTACTGGAATGTCCTTGATTTGGGAGTTTCCAGAATAATTCTTGGAACCCCCTAGTCATTTCTTCCTAAATGTCTGACCTGTATTTTGAGACTGTTTATGTTGTTTCTTACCAAACTTGGATGAGGAGTTAGAGAATCCTTGGAAAACTTACAAAAGGAGGGCTGAGAAAACTTATGGATTCCCTGTATCAGACTACCTCTGTGTAACTCTTTTTTTTTTCATCTCTGCAGTAGAGGGACCAAATATTAAATCTCTATCCAAAGGAGAATTTATAATCTCACTTTTAAAATTATCTAGGAGGTTCTGAGAAACCTCCTCAAAACAGTGCCAGTGGCCAAAGCCCTGGAAGAAATATCTACAGAGTCACACACTCACACTCTGTATCCAATGGGTTGGGTCTTAAACAACAGAAGAAATGACAGCTAAAACTTAATTCTTCATTCTTTCACAATTAGCCAGGACAAACCTTTATATATGAGCCTGACAATTAAAAATTCTAAAAATCAGACTTGCAGAGCAAATACCTTTACCCCATACTTATCAATAATCTCCTCATACATACTACAAAGATTAGGATTGGAATTAACTAAGTGTTTAGTAGCAATAGGATTAACTAATGCTATAGTTTTCCTGGGTCAGGTTTGGGATGAGTTTATAAGAACTTAAATGACTGAGGAACTTTATACATCCTATCTACATTTTAGGGGCAGCTGACTGACTGTAGGCAGTAACACACAGATCATCCAAAGCTGACAGAACTGGAGGAATGGGTCCATGTTCTGGAAATTCATTCTTTACCATTTCACTGTATTTTCTGAGGGGCTGAGAAATGCCAGTGTTCTCCCACTGATAACACTGGCACATTCTAGTGGTAGTTTCAGAGAAGGAGAATCCCCCCATGTGTACTGTCAGAAACTGAGCTCTCCTCTGGGTCTGAGTCAGAAACCTCAGGAGAAAAATGTGCATCTGTTCTTTCATCTTCTTGTGCAGATTCAGAATCTTGAATCTCTTCATGAAAGGAATCTGTATGGAAAATAAGCTTGCACTTCTGCTGGTCAACAAGATTGCTTTGAAGGCCATCCTCGAATGATAAAGAGGTTTAGCTTCTAGAGAATTGGATCTGAAGCTGTGTGAGTTCTGAGCTCATCAAGACATGTAGAAGAAAAATTACTCACTTCCATGACTTCAGAATCAAGCTTCTCATCATTATGCTGTTCTGTGTTTTTTTTCCGGGTGATCTGGATAAAGTATCAGCAAGATACAGAAGTTTGCCGTTTGTGTAAACAAGACTGAAATTGTATTTCTACAATTTGAGCATCATGTGTTGCAGTGTAGCTGGAGCTGTATTCATAGGCTTTCTCAAACTAGTAATTAGAGGTTGATTATCAGTTTCGATCTGAATGGGTCGACCATAAATATAATCATGGAACTACGAGCAAGCAAACACAATTGCTAAGAGCTGAGAGATGGTGTGCTGGCAATTTTCTGTTTTAGGACATCAGATACTCTTTGTTGCTGTTCTGACCATGACCAAATTACATTTTTGCATGCTAGTTCTTGTAATGGTGCTGAAAGTTGACTTAAATCTGGAATGAACTTGCCTAGATAGTTAACCATGCCAAGAAAATGTAGGGCTTGGACATTGTCTGGAGCTGGCATCGTTAGAATTGCTGTTTGCTTTGAAGGATCTGGTTGTAAGCCTGAACTGGTAAACAAGTGACCAACATAAGTAACTTCTCGTAGCCTGAATTTGCACTTCTGAGGATTCAGCTTAAGATTCAATTCACGTACTCTTTCCAAAACTTTCTTGAGGTTTCTGTCATATTCAGTTTCACCATTGCCTCCTACTAGAATGTCATCTACTGTTATAGCACATGGATAGCTAGAAAAGACTTGCTCCATTGCACGCTGAAAGAATTCATTGGCAGAATTTATTTCAAATGGCATTCTTAGAGATCTGTATCTTTCAAATGGTGTACCGAATGTGGTTAACAATGAAGATTTTCAGTCAAGCAATTTACCAAAATGAACTCTTTGCATCTATGACAGAAAAAACAGTGGTGTTTGGCAAGAGGACTGCACCTCTTCGCCTGTGCGCATTGGATGATGAGGCATTTTTAATGCATTGTTCAGATCTCTTGGATCAATATTCTGATATCATCTTAGCTTTTCTTATGAACTACTACCATGAAGGATATCCATTCAATAGATTCTTCTACTGAACAAATTACTCCTATCTGCACTATTTTGTCCAGCTCAGCTTTAACTCTGTTCTGCATAGCTACTGGAACTTTCCATGTTGGTCTGACAACTGGGATGACCTCTGGGTATAACTTCATAGAGTACACAACTGGTAGTTTGCCTAGTTTGTCTGAAAAAGTATTAGCATACTCAGAAAAAATAGTTTGGGCAAAATTTGAGCGGTTGTCATGCAGGCTTACATGGTGAATTTCTTAATTAAGTGAAAGCAGTCCCACTTTTAGACTGTCTCTGAGGCCTAATAATGACTGCACGTGCCTTTTGACTACAAAAAATTACAAGTGATAGCTGTTCCTAGCAGAGTAACATGAAAGCATTACTAAGCCTTCTGTCTGAATCTCTTCACTACCATAAGCAACAAGCTTTGCATACTTTGTTAAATCAAGTTGTTCTTTAGCTTTTACGCTAGCAAATGTTTCTGCTGACTTAACATTGCACTTTGAGCCAGTATTTACTTTGAGCTCCACAGGACTCCCATTAATCCAAACAGTACAAAAGATTTCATTCTTTGCCCACAAATCTACTGCATTAACTGTTTCACCAAGCACAGACAAACCATAAAAAGTAGGGTTGCAGCTTTCTAATTGATCAACTTGCTTCTTGTAATACCCTCTTTTAGTAAAAGAATGCACCTTATTTGATTTACTAAACCTTTTGAAATGATTTCACTTATTACAAGAATGACACTGCTGAACAAAAGCTAAACACTTTTCTCTTTTGGGTTTGTGATTTCCACCACAATTACGACAGCTGACCATGAAGCTAGGTGGGGGCACATGTTTTGACTTTGCTGACTCACCCTTATGCTTCACTGAACATGCTCTGGAATTTGCAGGAAAGACTTGGGGGTTTCCCAGGGATTGTTACAGGACCTGCAGTAGCTGCCATGTGCTTGGGCCTGTTTCTTTTAACCACATGCTGCAAACTATCAACATGAGCTTTGTCACTGTGCCTTCTGCAGCTATTCTTATTTGTAAGCATACTTGTGTGCTTTTCTGTAAGCTCGTATATCTGATGAATCTCAATGGCCTTATTTAATGTTAAATCACTCTCTCAAAGCAAAATCTTTCTTATTGTGTCATTATCAGTACCACACACAAGCTGTCCTTTATCAGCTCATCTCTCAAATTACCACATCTGCACATTTTAGCCTTATTTCTCAAGTAAAATATATATGCTGCAAAAGTTTCACCAGGCTTTTGATCCCTTGTGTATAATAAGTGCCTTTCCATTGTAATATTTGTTTGGGGTTACACGGTTCTCTAAATTTACATTTCAAACACTCTAGGTCTTCCCTTGTTTCAGCCAGTACCACTATATGGCAATTTCCCCCTCCCCTGCAAACACAGCAGATGCATACACAAATGCATGTTCTCTATCTATGGCCTGTGGACCAGTTAAGTTAGGCAGAATAAGTTCCTTTGTACGTGCGTCTTTGTCAAAATAAACAGCCAGTATGAAAATATCATATTCCTACTCAAACGCTCTCCAATTTTCTGCAATAGTGTTATCAAACACAAGCAGTACAGGTCTAGTAAAAGCCTTCTGCATGCCCACAGAATATAGTAAAACACAATGCAAACTTGTCCTTGTAATTATGTACAAACATTCACACACACCAGGTACTTGTAATAATATTCAAACACACAATAAGCTCTTTGAAAAACTTTACTCTTAGAAATATGCCATGAAACAACTGTACTTTGTGGAACATGCTTTGAAACAACTTTACTTTGAGAAATATTCTTTGAAATAACTGTTCTTTGTGAAATAACTGCACACACATGAAAACAATTTGCACACCAGATATTTTAAATTGTTTTAGTTAATGCAAAAAAGTAGCATACAGCAAAAAAATACAGTTGTTTTCCTTGTTTTATACATTTTATGCAATTTGGATATTGTTTCAAACATTTTCGTAATTATTTTGAATAGTTTTATCAATATGTCACAGTTTTGGACATTTCGTTTAATAAAAAATTCATTTTGAGCATTCTGAGTGCTTCATTTTATATTTGTAGCAAAAGAAATCTTTTAAGCAAGTTTTAGTACCTGAAATTTGTTTCTGACCTGTTTTGTGAGTTGTTTGAGCAGTAGGGATGATACACTCCTATAAATTCCTCCAACTTTAAACGGTTGCCTCATGGCTGTAACTCTGGATCCTATTCTGACACCATGTCACTATTCTTAAGTGTATTAAGAAGATCTTGAGCTTGAGTGTTAGTTTAAGTATTTTATTGTATACAAATACAGCAGGATGAATGGCAGGAACATTAAACTTAAATAAACTGATTATAAACTTGCATGCTCACACACTGGCTGTTCACTCAAAATGGCACTCTTGCTTGCACATGCTCAGTATTTATGTGCATGTGCTGACTCACTAAAAAGCTTCTTAAAGGTATTTCACACACTCTGAGCTACAGTAGCCCTCTTTTACTATAAACTACTGCATAAGCAAAATTAATAGCCTGAATTAAACCCTTAGTCAGACCCAGTAAACTAACCCTAAGGAAATTGGAAGAGGAGTAGATTCATGATCAGTTTTTTTATTCTATTTGAAAGGAAAAATTGAAGCAACAGTGTTATTAATAACAGCAGCAGTTTCTCCAGGGATACATCCAACATTTTAACAAAACAGGGAGGCCTTCCCTATTCCCTTTCTCTGGACAACAAGACTAGCTCTCACTTGGCCACTGATGGGAACCCAACAGCAACAAAGGATGTGGCTAACCCCTGGTTCATAGTGAGTGTAGGTGCCAGATGAGATGGAGATAGGGCAAAAGATGAGTGCTCTGACATATAACTAATTGTCACATCACAGTCAACCACTTGCAGCTGAGGAAAATTGTTAGCCTGCTGTGATGGCAAAAGCTGGTTGCTTAACTTTTTTTTTTTTTTTGTGGCTGGAAGGACTGGTTGTGAGACAGACGGATTGCTTCATGGTCAAGCTGAAAACGGTGCCTCTTTCGTAAATAAAACTAGCAGCAAATGCCAGTAAATACTAAATGTCTTTAAAAGTCACTTTGCAGGGCTCACAAAGTAAAATAAACATGATTTCCCCACATAAAATATGGCTTTCATTTACTTAAAATAACTTTTAAACTGACAGGAAAAAAGAGCGCACCCGTTTTAAAGTACAATACAGTCTCACAGCAGTCTTTTAAACCACAAACTCCTAGCTTTCAAATAACCTTCCTGAACAGGGACATATTAATAATAAACAAAAAATACTGAATGGAATTTTTTTTCCCAAAGTGAACTTATCTGCCCACCAAAAGAACAGCACAAGCTGTCACTCGATCCTCAAAAGCCTCAGAGCAGCATACTCTTTGGCAGCAGTAAAACTCTGAAGAACCTGTCTTTCAATCAGCTCACCTCGAGCTGCCAAGCAGTTTGGACATGTGAAAGGAGCTCTGAAGCTTTAGAAGCTGGCCAGCTGTTATATCTTTGGCAAGATATAACCCATACAGTTAAGGCTAATGCAGCAGTGATCAATACGATGAACATCCTAGTAAAATGTGTCATTTGTGGTTCTTTCCAGTCTTGTTTATGCCTACAGATGTGATTAGCATATGGTGTTTGAACAATTCAAGTACTTCATATAACATTTATTGTATAACACTGACTGATGAAGGAGAGTGTATATTTAAGTATATAAGCAAATCTTGAAATGAAAATTTGTAGACACTCAATCAGAATCTTTAACTCAAAATTTGCCTAACCAAAATTCAGCCAGTCATATGAAAGGTAAACACTCTCCTTTTGAAATTAGTTAATTAAAAAATAAGAATACCACCAAACTTTGTACGAACAGTGGTACTGTTATAAAAAGGATTTTTATCCAAGGTAATATAAAGGGTAAGGGTTAGAGGCAGGATGAGAGCTTGACACATAAGTAGGATGAAGATATGCATCCATTACATACTTCTTTTGCTATTTTAAACCAATCACTTATTTCATATTTAGCTTCAACTGTTACTTCTTGTTCTACATACAAATTCCTCAGGAAGCAAATAATATGACCTAGTATTCTCACTTCTTTAAAAATGTATCATAATGTGGTATGATGGTGTTGTATGGACCACATAGTCAAGGAAACAAAAGGAGTGACAAAAAAACCAGCAGTAAAAGTAGAATCTTTTGCTGGAGCTTTCTTTCTGTATTAAACAGTGGACATTGGCATTTTGATATCTGGTGTCTCTGTTCCTTCTAAAACCATCTTATATATCTGGCAGTTATTGGTCCATTTATTGCTTGAGACTAGTTTGCAGGATCTTGAACAGTACCTTGCTAGCATTTGAAGCAAGTGTAACTGTTCAATAATTTGAACAGTCTTTTGCATTGCCCTATTTGGCACTGCAGAATAATATGTCATTTTCTAATCCAATGGCCGCATTTTTTCCAGATTTACTGGTAGATTCCATGCAAGTTGTTTGTTTCTAGATAGGAAAACATTCCATCATATGTATCAGTGTGGTTGAGGTCTTTCTTTTATAATACCTTGAAGTTTCCTTTAATATTGCCAATCTTACTGAAGACATATGTAGCTGATTTTATAAGGCACAATCCTTTTCACATGAGCAAACTTCACTGTACCCCCAGCTTTTAATATTTTGTTTTCAAATCAGCCTGAAAGTAACTGAATGATCTTACTGAAGCCTAGCCATTCAAGTGCAGACCAGTTTTACTGTCAGGTGACTATCAGATGAAGCAAATTATACCTTTCAAACAGGTATGATGGCAATAAGCATATAATGCCTTTCATATGAAGTCTTCATGATTCTGAAAGCCAGCAAATAATATTTAAAATGCTAATTAAAAACATATGGATAATATAATAAAACATCTTATTCTGAGAAAAATGCAATGCAGCAGCCCTTTAACATAAGTTGAACTTCTATAGGAAGCAATAAAATGTAAATAACTGCAGCTCAATACTGTACAATACTTCAAGGTGACAGATTTTCAAAATCAGCAATCATTAGTATCCCAGTGTACTGATTTAGAATACACATACACAGCTACAAGACTTTGATTCTACTTGTATATGAAACTTGATATTTTTTTGGTGGATTTTACTTTTTTTTTTATTCAAGAAATTTTATTTTTCCATACACGACTATATACACAAATATAGACAGATATGTATTTGAAGAAACAGCTCAGTCATTACAATTTAAGTAAAAGAATAGAAACAATCTCAGTTGCCAATCAATTATACAGTTACAATTTTCTAATGATATTTTTGGTTTTAACCAATACTTAAAGAATTATTTGTTTCTCGCTTTTAGTTTGATGGAATTCATATGGAGAAGAACAGTGACAATTCTGATAAAATCAGATAATTTAGATAAACAGGACTTTTCCCAGTTTGTTGTAATTACCTTATTTTCAACTGCTAAAGCTGTCCACAATAATTGTTGTGAATGTATGCATCCAGGAGAACACAGCATTAGTTATCGGTTACCATATAATTATCAGTTCAAATATCTTTTAGGAAATCTTTATTACCTTCCCAGTAATGCTTTTTTTCACATGCATAAAATGTGATACCAATCTGCCAATATACATTTCCTGGACTGCCAACAAATTTTTGGTTTTGAAAATGTTATGGGGAGTAAAGAATACAATATTCAAATATGTCCATGAAACAAAGATTCTAAGTAGTATATGAAGTTGATCCTATTGATTTTAATATTAATTCCTTACAACAATCATTATTCACCTCCATTAAGTTACATTGATCAATTAATATCATAAAATTCCCATATAATTTAGTTTTCAATTCTAAATTAATTTATACAATTTATATAAAGAATGTTTTATTTCTATTACCATAAACAATGAGGCATAAATAATACAATAATTTAGAATTTTGTGCTTTTTTCATAAATTGTCATTAATTTCATTTATTCTTCTAATTTCAGTCTGATGATGTAGATTAAAGTTCAGTTTGCCTGATCCAAATTAAAGCTAACTATAATTGTATCTGCTGTTTATGACTTTGCACCTTTCAAATACTGTATCCAGTACAACCTGTCATTTTTCATCATAGCATTTTATGATGCACATTAGAGTCAAAACAGGAGTATATACTATTTTTTTATAAATGATGTTTGGAACAGACTAATTTGCCACGGGACATCTTTAAGGGGAAGGAAGGTTGCAGTTGAGCAGGTAAATGAAGGTGGGAGTTAAGAAGTTTGGGTAGGAAAGACAGGCTTTATAGGGAGAGTGGGTAAGAAAGGGTTAATTAGTGGAAGGAGAAGGGAGGAAGTGAGGTATGGAAAGGGGAGGGTTTTTTGGGCTTTTGAGGTAGGGAGTTGCCTGCTGGGATCCAGATTTTTGCGTGATTTTGTGGCCTGCCCATCCATCCCTTTCTTTTATTTGGAAGTTGTTGGTGTTAGAAGCTACTGGTGTTTCACTGTGGTGAGTTTCAAGGGCGGAGAAGAGGGACAGGCTTGACTCTCTTCTGTTCCCTCTCTTGTGTATAAGGAAGGATGTTTAGAGTGGTGGATGCGGATGCTGCTTGCACCTGGTGGTTTGGATGGAAAATTAAGGTGAGCAGTTGAAAGCTGCCTGAAGGATGAGATTAAGTGAGCAGATGGAGTACGCTGCTTATTCATCAATGGTGAGTGGTGTTATATTGCCATTATGAATGGTCATTAATAAGTTTGTCAATGTGCAATAAAAGAAAGTTATGTTTAATAAAGTGTGATGCATTTACTTTTTATGTTTAAGCAATAAAGTTTGTCAAAGGTCTTTGGTGTTTGGTTTCTTTATTAAAGTGGAACGTGGCAAATGAAGTTCCTAAAATATTTAAATACAATATTAATATAATTAAAACTAGCATGTTCATATTGACAATCTCTGAAGAACATATTTTCAATGTAAACAGTAAGTTATTACATATGTGAGAATAAATCAATTTCCACTGAGCATCGCAATGAATATCTTACCAATACAAAATAGTCTTCATAACTGAGGTGTATAAGTGTAAAATCTAGTTATCCTTTAGAATGTAAACATCTGAAAATTTTTGTAAATGAAAACAAACCAGAACGAACAATTTTCATGGAAAATGAGTGATTCAAAGAACTGCCAACAAAAGGATACTATCATCCTGGAACACCTTGCCTGACTGAACACTTCCAGGAGTGGGCATGTTGTCAATTTGCTTTACAGATCAACTGACAGAGTTCCATCACAGTACCCTCTCTGGTTAATCAGTCATACTCAAAAGACAACACTCTCATTTTGCAAAAAGATAAGATTAGCCTGGTGAGAAGGAATTGCAGAAGCTGGTGTTCTCCTCTCTGCAGAAGAGGTGTAAAAGTGTTATGATTTGAATTAACCTTGTACCACAAGTGGACAGACACAGTTCAGCAGGAAGAGTTTGTTTAAAGTCAAGTCTGATGAGATGACCATTGTGCTTCTGTTCATGCTGAGTGACTCGGGATGAAGTGACAAGTGACAAATGCTTCATCCCACTGGAAGGATGCTAGTTCTATGGAGCATGATGATATGGCATAAAGTGGGGGAATATTCTGAAGACTGGGTTCAGCCTGTATACTAAAATCTAACCAACATTTTCTTCCATGTTATTTTTCCCCTCTGTGCCTGCCTACCATTAAGCCCCTTCCCACTGGTCTTGATCCTATTCATTCCTCTATACTGTATATCTGTAGCAGAGAGCCATGAGATGATTGAGCCAAGATGCTGTCATACATGCAGACATGATGACTGTTATCTCAGCTCCATCAATTAATGCAGGCTAAGAGGACATTTTAATGGATCAAGCCCTGCCAGTTGTTACTTGGTATGCGCACTTGTGTCACAAAGGTCTGCAATATATGTGTGTGTGTGTGTGTGTGTGTGTGTGTGTGTGTGTATGCTGTGCATGCAGTCTCACATAGAAAGAAACTTAAAGGCTGAAAAACAAGCCAGTAAGAGCTATTGCTCTTATGAACATTCTTTCACAACTGTATCCATTATAGGAAGTACTGGATGGGAATACATAATGAGACATGGTAAACTAAAGAAGCTAGTCTTGTTCAATGTCTGTGATTTCTTTCACTGGTTTATATGTAACTTACTCTATCAGAGCTACACAGGCAGATGTACTTTCACAGTAAAATCTGGATGAAACAAGAACTAATAAAACAATTTGATACTTTTCTGTTAACGGGGCAGCAGGCGAAATGTGTGGTTGATGTCAATGGACTGCTGTGTATGTTTCTCTGCTTTTAATGTTGTGTTCCTTTTGACAGTAATATTCGTCTTGCCACGTCAGAACTGTTTCTTTTTGGGTTCTGTACCGGTCATAATTTTGGATTAGTAGTCACACTACTACTTATTTTTCTTCGCAAATTAGTGAAAGTGGGGAGAAAGCAGTTAAGGTGACAGCACGGAAAATGTGCGTTTCCTGTGAACTCACTGCTGATTTCTTTTCTCCTGAGTTTAATTTTCTCTTCCTTCTGACACTCTTGCTGATTTTCTCACATCAGTACTGCATATGTAAATGTTCTGTCGTGCTTTGATTTCTGCCTTTCCTGTCACACTACTAAGTATGTCTCATTGCAAGTCACTGCAGCTTATGTTGCAGTTGTTTACTGGTTCCACGTTTCATTTTCTTGTGGGACTGTAATTGATATTGTCCCACTTTTACTAGGCTGACCTGCTCCTTCATAAATAGGGTGTAAATCACACACATCATATTGTGAGAAAAAAAAAAAGGAAGTGCTCCTGTTTCGCATCTTTGGATGATTTGTAACAATCGATGTTTTGACATCTGTAAACGTGTGAGGCATATCTGTCAAGCAACCCCCACTGGAAATGGGGAGAAAAGCCTTTGAGAAACAGCAACATGCTGAAAATGTGAACTGCAAAGGGGGACAAACAGCTTTCAAAAATAGGGACACTGGGTAAAGAAGTGAACATGTAATTAGGCTGAAATGTGGATGAACTTTTAGCTGCACATTCCATGGCAACATTTACACTTGCCAACGCCTACTGCCCCATTAACAGAAAAGTACCAAAAATTGTTATCCTCTGCAGAATGTGGTGAAGAAGAAGATGCTATCCCATGCATCTAAGATTACTTCATTATAAACTTTGATTCCACTTATTCCATGACATCTTTGGCTTCAATCTACGGGTGGTATCTGATAACTAAAACAGATTTTTTTTTTACTATTATGCATATTCCAGACGTTCAGTTTTATTCATCAGTCATAAACTGGTCTGTTTATCACAATGCTGCAGTAAAAATGCCAAAGCAGAAGGCAGATTCCTCACCTACAATATACCTACTCATCACAGCAGCCCAGACTCTCATTCCAAGTACAGTAGAATACAAAGTCATAACTTACTCTGTTCTTGTGTGCATTCACAGAAGCATAGCGAACAGTCCCTCTAAAGCCAGCAACATTCCGTGGCTGAAACAGAGATTAAGAAAAATAATTAATAGAAATAAACAAATATTTTAGTCAGTTAATTTTAACAAATAATAGCCAACACAGCTCCCATCCCTTCAAACACATGCCTAATGTTCACAGTGTGGAGGTGGAACAACACGGTGAAATGATTCTCTACTTTTTTCAACATTACATTTTTCAGATCTAACCAAGAGCAGTGGATTCCAGAATCAAAACATTCAATGCAAGGATGCAGATCATACTTGGATGCCAGTCAGAATCACTCATTCAGACTTTTTCCAGCAGGGATGTTATTTCCTTCTTCTCCCTGTTGGAAAACTGAATACTTAAGATAAATACACCCAGTAAACATGTCATCAAATCATTATAGAAAAAAAACACTACAACTTCCAACTAAAAAATCAAGTGCAAAACTTTTAATAAGTGGAAATATTTAAAATTTCAGTTTAAACTTAGAAGAAATACTTCACCATCTTGTCGTATCATTGGTTTCATAATATCCACTGAGCATTAAATAATATGTCTCCTTGCTAACAATATAATGAAACTGACTAATAATCTATTTTACCTGGCTAAATAAAATTAATACAAAGTTAAACAAATATAGAAATATGCAGCCTCATCTTACTAGATGAACCAGACTAGAGTATTAAATCTAAGTAATGTCTACTTTCATGAGTCAAAAAGTGGCTATTCAATCACGTAATCAATAAGCAGCGTACAGATGAGAGTACTCAGTGAGAACTTGACTCAAAAAATGCATTTTTAAAATATTTGAATTGAAAAACATTACTAATCGGAATGTTGTAGTTCTGGCTTCAGTGCTTGAAAGTTAATTTTTCACCCTCAACCATGACCAATCAGTAGTAAATTGCACCATAACTGCCACCACTCCCCCACATTATTATTTTTACATGAAAATGCATTTTCTTATAATAACAGGGTACAGACAGCGAGATCAGTGAAGTTCTAATCTTATTCCACAATGTTTTACCTATCCAGGGCTACCTAAAATAATGGCTTGCAAAGTTCTTGTATCATGACTGACACGGTTTACCATAAATAAAGCAAGCCTGACAATACATAAGTCTCACCAGTCAAATAATTAAGACAATCTTTCCCGGACAGTAACAAACGAAGTGTTTTTTGAAAACACGGATTCATGAACACCTATTGTACACTGTTCTGAGTGAATAGACAACATATGCATAACTCCCACCTCCTTCCTAATTTTAGTTTTCCAACAGATTTTCTTGCCTCTCAAAATACTGAAAAGGATTCACAAAAGTTACTACAAAGTGTAGACTATGTGTATATTTAGTGTAATTTTTCTGAGGGAATAGACAGCATAGAAAATGTGGTAGGAATGTCTTTAAATACACAAGGTGCACACTTAGTGTACACTTACTGTAGGCGCTCATGAATCCTGCTTAAAATTTTTAATGGCTGTAATAGTTTGATTTCACTCCTCATTTCCATGAATCTGCATTTTGGCTGAGGCTGTAGCATTATTTCAAATAGAAGAATAACACTAGTAAAATCTGCTACATATTTAAATATGTTCTTTTTTCTTTCCTTTACTAAAATAATAAAAAAGATGTGGAGCATAATGTAACTGACCCAAAAACTAATGCCTAAGAACAATAGAGAACTGACTCAACAGAGAAAGGACACCCTCCACAGCCTGAATAAGCAAAAGTAGATATCTTGTAAAGTTCTCTAAAGCCAATTACAAAGCTAAACTAGCATCACTAGCTAAGGATAATCACCAGGCACAGAAATCTAAAAGGGAAAGGCCCAGCTTTGTAGTGAACTAATAGTGGATGGTACAATTCATAATGACCCTGAGGACATAGCCAACCTGCTAGCAGACAGATTTGGTGCAAATTTCACCCCATTCCCCCCAGCCATACCTCAAAGCATACCTATCACCAGTCCTCTACCCAGTATCTCCAAAGAGCAGGTCATAACCACACTCTCCATGGCCAAAAACACAGCCTCTATGAGACTGGATAACATCCTACTAAATGGTCTAAAACAGGACTTAGCATAACCACTTGGCACTCTCTTCAACCACAGTTTAAGTACTGGCTTTGTCCCAGCAGAGTGGAAAACAGCAACAGTAATTCCCTTGCACAAAGGGGGTCCATCAACCGACCCTGGGAACTACAGACACATAAGTCTAACCAGCCTTATCTGCAATGATATGGAGAGAATCCTCATGGACCTTATCAACAAAGACATGAGTGACCTTCAAACTACTGACCCAACTCAATTTGGCTTTGTTAAGGGTAGATCATGCTTATTAAACCTGGTGGAATTCTTCAAGAATGTCACCAAAACCCTGGATGAAGGCAAAACAGCACATACAGCCTATCATGACTTAGACAAGAATTTTGACACAATCCCCCACTCAGGCATCATTGAGAAATTCACCCAGCTGGGAATTAACCCATATGTCACTAGATGGATAGCCAACTGTCTCACTGACAGAAAGCATACAGTCACAACTGGGGATTCGACCTCTACCAGCGACCAGTTACCAGTGGTCTAGCACAAGGATCTGTGCTGGCCTCCTACTGCTTGGAATCTATTTCTCAGAAGTCCAGGTGAAAATAGATGGCCTGTGATCATTCCTTGGGATTTATAAAGAACCCCACTGCAGGAATAAGAGCTGTGGCCAAACAGGTCAATTTCCATGATCATGGAAAATGCAATTCAGAGACACATTAGCCAGAGTGAAGAAAAACCTTATTATATGTTAATTTGTATGTTTGTGAAATGTACAGTGTTATTGTTGGGTGCTAATCAGCGGTCTCCAGTAGAAATCACAACTGCAGGTCCATGCAGCACATTGGCACTGGCAACCCCCACATATGTTCTCACACATTTAAACATGCTTGTATGCATGCACGTGCGTGCACACACACACACACACACACACACACACACACACACACACACACACACACACACACACACACACACACACACATTCCTGATATAGCCTCTTATTTTTCCTTTGTCCCTCATAAATCAAGGATAATTACAATCAGCAAATAAAGTCAGACATTAGAATGTCATTCTTGTGCTGCTGCTCTATTAAATTTTTAAGTGATTCTGAGTTTAACATTTAAAAATCCTCTCTGGTGTCATCTAGTGTTCCTCCTGGCTTTGTCTGGAAGTCTTGAACAAGGCTATTTAGATGTATGGATGCTCCTACATGGACACACCCCCATCTTTTACAACTGCCCCTGATTTTACAGAATGTCCCTGATTCTTTGCCATGTATATTTACTCTACTCCTTGTAACTCACCCACTATTAAAGTCAGTTTCATACTTCTTATTGTTCAGAATATACATCAGGTGCCAAGGCCTGTCCCTTTACAAAGTCTAAGTGCAAAAAACTAAACCTCTGCTTTGTTAATGAGATGCTTTCTGTACTGCAGGCAGGTTTTATCCATATACATTTTTTTTTCTTTTTTGAGTGGTATATATAAAGATTTAAAGAGTGTCCTTGGTGTCCAGTATAAGCAGAGAAAACTAAAGCTCTGCTTTGCTAACAAGTTGCTTTCTGTGCCAAGGGTGCAGGGTTCAAAGTCTTTCCCATTCAATAAATCTTTTTAAGTGACTTAGGATAACATTTAAATAGTGTCCCTGGTGTGTAGTGGTAGTGCAAAGGACTAAAGCTCTGCCTTGCTTTCTCTGCCAAGGGTAGAGGGTTTGAAGCTGACTTTTTAAAGTGACTTAAAGTAATTTTTAATGAGTGTAGCTGGTGTCTAGTAGTATCCTCCTGTATGTCTTTTGTGCTGCAAATTCTCCCATTGTTTTAATATTTTTTAAAGACACTTAGGATAATGATTAATGAGTGTCACTGGTGTCTAGTGTGACCCCTCCCCAGTATTTCAGGATTTGCTTGTTAGTCTAGGGTAGTTAAGAGGAATGGTAGCCACCCATATATACTTACACACTCTTGTTCATGCATTGCACACACATACACACACACACACACACACACACACACACACACACACACACACACACACACATATCATCACCACATGTTCACTGAACTTCCTACAAACTTTATGGCCCAGTAGAAACTAAATCAGCTGGCTGTGTTATCTTATGCATAAATGCTGAACCACAGGCATTTCAAGGGGAGAACATATGGCTAATTAGCATAGACTGATTCCCCAGAATGCCTCATTACCATGTAGCACAGCAGAGGAAATGGAACACTATTATGATCCCATAGACTGCATAGGATTACTGTGGTGGGCTTATCTCAGAACTGAAAGGGTCATTGCGAGAGGCAGCAGGTCATGTTAGGGCTTACTACTGGTGCTGGCCCTTTCTGAATCCCATTCATAAGTTCCCTCTAAGCTGAATGAGAGCATGGCTGCACATGTCTGATGAGAGTGACATGCATTTTAGCTGCATTGCTGTGCACTCACACCATGCTAAGGATTTAAACTGTCTATTTAAAAGTCATTTTTAACTGCAAAAATACATTGTTTACTCTATGAACAATACAAAGATATGTTAAACTGCAGCATTTATTCACAATTTAATAGATTTACTGCTTTACTTCTGTAGTGTACCTTAAGCTTACATTTCTCAAACAGTACAATCCACATGCAGACATATGTTGAGTATGGATAAAGCCCTTACTGTGCCCCAAAGCACCCATGTTTGATTAGTGGCACAGGACCTGGAGGGACTGCAAGGGTAGGAAGAAAGACAGAGGCCAATTTCATCTCACACATCATGGAGGAACAGAGGCAGAGAGAAAGAGACAGCCTAGTCTCACTGCAACATGCAGCATGCAAGCCTAGCCAACTCTGTGCTGCATGAGCAGTGAAATGGTCAGCTGAGTGAGGTTGCATGTTAGAAGTATGCATGCACCTCACAAGCGCAATGATTGCAGAACTGGGCAAGGCTGTCACAGGGCAGAAGTTAGGCGACAAACACACTCCCTGGCAAGCAGTTTGATGCTGCACCAATATGCTCAATCTTCTCACCAGCTCTGACAGGAAATGAGTTCAGCCCAGGGTAGACTAAGGTGGGTCCAGTAGATCTGGTGAATGAGGAGAGCAGCTGGTGGCAGCTGATGGTCAGTTGTGTGGAGGGAAAATAAAAACAAAACAAAAGGTACAATCCAAAAGTTAATGACACTGTTCCTTTCCTATCCTCACCCATTAGTGCTTTGCCATCAGTCTTTCCAGGAAAAATACTGTACAGCTACTGTGATGGCTAGAGTTGTGTGCATGATCTAGTAACAGACGGAGCTGATATGCGTCTCTCAAAGTATATTCTTTTTTGGGCACACAACTCTGCTTCATCAGTTTAGACTAAATATCCAACAGTGTTTTGTGCTGTGCTTAATCTTTTCCTAACATGGCATTCAGTGACAGATGAGGGATTGGGTGCAGCAGTTTCAGAAATGCTGCACTGACAAAAAAAAATCCCTGTATTTCCCTATGATATTTGCAGAATTCACACACATACACCTAAGCAGAGTTCATTTAGCAGTTTTGGGAAGGACTAGAACAGGGATATCGTGTATAACTTTTCTCCATCCAGCAGACTGCTACCCAGTCAGTTCAAACATGCTCATATAATACCTATACAGAAATCCCATAATGCCAGTGAGCTCCATGAATACAGGGCAATCTTACACTCGTACCCCCTAACAAAAATTATGAAAAAATCTAACCTACCAACAACAGTTGATCATATTAATAAATATGGTCTACTGACAGAAAGCCAGCATGACCAGAGCTGACTTTAGTAACATAGCGGTGCCCGATACATTCGCTTATACCAAAAGTCCAACATAAGCAATGCCTCCTTACAGGTGTTCTTTTCAATGATATTTCTAGTACCTTAATACTGTTAACTATAATATCCAAAAAATATAAGCAATTAACTTACAGCCCCAGTGTACTACACTGGTTCTCTTGTAACCAAACCTTTCATGTAAGCAGTGGCTCAAATTTGTCACACACAGGAACTCTCACATTAGGTGTTCCCCGTTCTGTTCTTGACCCAGTTTTCTTCTCTCTGTTTCTAAATGACCTAACCTTTAATTCCCCCCCCTTCAATGAGACAATGTATGCTGACGACGTGTTCATTCTAAAGTCAGATAAACTTGCCACTCCCTTGTAAAGTAAGCTACACAACAATCTTTATACCCTGTGCAACTGGATTTCCAAATGTTTGCTTAAAATTGTCTCAAAAAAAGCTTGTACGATTTTTAACTACTAATAAAAAAAATTTTAACAGCCTTACCAAAATACTGTAAATAAATGTTCCAGCAGATAATCCTGCCTCATGACTGTCACATCATAGATACCTTAGCTTAAACCTAGATGTTGCACTATCATTTCATTACCATACAGAAATTACATCCAATAAAGTTGTTAAACAAGTGAAACTGATATACTTACTTACTCCCAGAATCAAGAATGGCTATTACTAAAATTTATTAATTCCAAACCTAGTGTATGCACTGCCCATTTTTGCCATCCAGTCACTCACAGCAACTACAAACCACTATCTGTAAGACCTGCTACTTAATAGTTCTTTTTTTTTTCAAAACAGGTTTATTGTTTTAACATATAAGAGAAATATCATAACAATTTTATACAAGTAATTAAAATAGGTATTATTATAATATTCAACAAAACAACTAAAGTATTTACAAAGACATCCACTACAATCAGATCAATTAATTAAACTAAAATACTATTGAAATTAGAATTTTTTTAACAAATTTTGTAAATTATCCCATACAATATAATATGATGTTTTTCTAGTTGTTCTCATTCTAATTGTGCTTATTTCCATATGGCACATTATATTCATAACATTTTTAAATTCATTGAACGAAGGAGGTGTATCTGAAATCCAATTTCTAGTTATTATTTTCCTGGCCACTGCTAGGATAGACCATAACAAGGGAAGCTTAATCTTTTAACACATTGAGGTACAGGTGTGTTGAATAATATAAGAGACTTAGAAATAATGAAATTATCTGTAAAAAGAGCCTGCAAAAATTCATTAATTGACTTCCAGTATTCTTTCAACTTCATACAGTCATAAAACATATGAGCCCAGTCAGCATTAATTTCTACATTACATCTCTTACATAGATTATCTTTATTATTTATTTTATTCATCATCAAAGGTGTATAAAAAGATCTATGTAAAAATTTCCATGTATAAAGTCTCCAGACAATGGAAGATGTAGTTCTATAAGCAGATTCCAATATATATTGTTTATCTTGTTGAGATGGTGGGTCCCCATTAATAGAGGTGAAATAATTCCAGTATGAATCTACACTGTAAAAAGTTTCTTGTGTGATAATTTTATGTATATATGAAAGTTTACCTTTATCAGAAACTTTATGCTGTAAATTTAATATCAAGTAATCAATCAGTTTTGGAATAGATTCTTTAACTGTTATAGACATTAGATCTATTCTATCAATGAGATGTTGTCTAAAGATCTGAACCTCTAACCAGCAAGTTTCTCTTAGATCAAATTCTTGTTTTAAGAAATCAAGATTTTTAACTTTATTATCAGATATCAGCTGATACCAGTACTTTAGATCATTATCTATAGCTAAATGAGCTCCTTCAGAAGTAGATGACATAAGCATACCCTGAGTATACATTATAGGGAATACAATAAAATTCCATTCCCTATACTTAGGGTGCATGAATATAAAGTTACGATAACTAATAATAATATTTAATGGGTAACAAACCATATGTTTAGGTGTAATAGGTGAAGTACAAAATTCCTTTAGCAACCACAACATGGAGTTATTTACAATCATATGTTTATGTGTTAAGGAGATTTTCATGAAGTGCATACTAATTAGCTCCCAATAATCTTTCCATTTGATATATGACTGATCTATTAATAATGATAAAACTTTTATAATAGAAGAGATAATATATAATTTATAGACTGGAAAATAAAAACCCCCTTGAGACCAGCTATTAGTATGTTTCTTTAATGCAATCCTAGGTCTATTAGGTGCCCATAAGAAATTTAACATTAGTGTATTCAGTTTCTTGATAATTATTTTTGTAGGTGAAAGTATTATTGATTGTATTAAGTATAAAATCTTGAGGAATATTATCATTTTAATAATTGTAAGTCTCTCCTCCATAGTAAAAAACATATTATTCCAGGTATTAAAAAGATTTTGTATATTAAGAAAACAGGTATTATAGTTATTATATATAATAGATTTAATATCTTTAGATAGTATTATACCTAAATAAGTTATCTGACCTGAATTGGGTACATATTTAGTAAAATCACTAATGAGAATATTTTTTCGTGTATATATAGGTAGTATTTTAGTTTTTTCTTCATTGAATATTAAACCAAAAATACTTTTAAAATTCATCATTTTACTTAATAGTTCTCTCAGATCCTAGTATTATTCATTGCCTTCTTCTTGTAAAAGCTTACTGACTTCCTGTAACAGCACAAATAACCTTCCACTTGTCTACTTTTCTCTTCAAACTAGTCATTCAATATAAATGCCCACAAGTTTCTTTCTAATGACTATCAAACCTTCTATATAGCCCCTTAGAGGCACTAGTGAGGCAGTAATCTTATGTAAAAGATCTAACCTTCAAATCTGCTGCAGGAGAAAAAAGCATTCTTTAATATTTCACCTGCCTGTTGAAATAACATATCACTGGACATGAGAAAGGAGGAACCTCTGCTAACCTTCTCAAAAATGAATAAATTAAATAAATATATAAAGAAATAAAAAGCTATATATTTTTGCTGAAATAAATTAAAATGTTTCAGACATTCTGGCTGATATAATTTTAAATCAAACTTCTATGACCACACATAATTAACTACTGAAAGATCCTTTAGTATTAGTAATGTTTTTCATTTTATAACTAGTTTGTTAAGCATTGTTGTGCATTATTTGAATAGTATGCATTGTAGTACTAGGTATCTCTTTATTTGTTTGTGATGTTTGCAGTTGCTGCACTCTGAGCACAAGTCATGGTTGAAAAGGGTCTTTTGGCCAACTTTGTTGCCCAGTTAATAAATAAATAAAAATAAAATAAATAAATCAGCATGTATCTGCTGTGTATGCTAATAAGCTTAAATTATTTAGAAGTGGGTATACCAGGTATTGCAGAAGTCTGTGGCCGTGTACATAGTAATATATGATTGTACTTTATTTTCTTCCTTTCTCTCAATTTTTTTTTCTTTTCTAAGACACAGATAGTGTATGAGTAGGCCATATAGAAGTCAGACCTGCTTGGATTGCGGGTAGCATAGCCGGGAGTCATACAGTTCCAAAGTGTGTGTAGTCAATGATGGCCAATTCTGTAATGATCAGATGTTGAATTCTTATGGAAAGTCTGTCTTGTCAAGGACAGCAGAAGCTCTGAGGTTGCTACAGAAGTGGCGTTTGCATTTATGCGTGGGACTCTGGGGGCTCTCGCCACCAAAAAGTATATGATTTTTAATATTTCAATAAATGCCATTTTGTTTATTTGTGTTAATTTTGAAGAATCTTTCTACATCCAGTATAGCTCCCCTATGAAAATTCTGTCAGTAAAATATCAGTTCCTTTATGCTTACTGTTAAGCAAACTTTTATTTAGAGAAGGTATCTCATCAAATTTCAAGTCACTACTTTGCAACTCGGTAATTTGCCCCGAGACATATAATAATAATATTACATGATATCAATAAACTGCTGGGTAGATTGTATGCCACATAAAACATACAATGAAAGAAACATCTATAGTTTTAAGTTGGTCAACAGAAACAGATGGTTTACATCTGTGCAAGACTGACAATCCTGGGTATGGGAATATGCCCTTTCTCTGGGGATTTTTTATTTTTGGAGTTAGCATATACAAGTAGCAGGAGGAGTTGGGTCAAGGGGGGGGTTGCACCCCCCCCCCACACACACACACACCTGAAAAACACTTGCATTTGATTTTTTCTGCTCAGAGGTTAATCCTCAGAGCATGCGCAATAGCTGTTGACATTCTGTTTTTTGACATTTTTAAGTCAATGTTACTGATGTTGATGTATATTTATTTATATATATATATATATATATATATATATATATATATATATATATATATATATATATATATATATATTCAGATCTGAAGAAGCTTGTTTAAGGGTGAAAGTGATCATCTGTTTGTTTTTTTAATAAAGAAGTTTTGATTTCTATACAAAATATAATTGCTTCATTACTCTAAAATCTCAGCTGAGGCTGTCTATAGTGTATGGTTCTTTGCTCACAAGTACCAGTTTTCCCCTGTGGTCCATATCTAAGAAAGAGAGAGAGAGAGACACCCGGTGATGTAAACATTTGGCCGTAGATGATTGTCACTGTTGAAGTGACACCATGACTCCATGTGCAAAAATGAATTGTGAATGGATGGACAGATGTGTGTATCTATATATATATATATATATATATATATATATATATATATATATATATATATAAAATCTGGAAACGCAGACAACGAGAACACAGACACCGGAAGATCGACAACAGAGATGACCGACAGTTGAAAATCCCGACACTGACAACACCGACGTGTCAAACGAGTGCTAGTGTGTAAGTATGCAGTAGTGACGTATGGCAGGGTTAGGGTGCAGGTAAGGTAAGTGTGAGATAGTGACGGACTTTAGGATTAGGGTGTGAGTAAGGCAAGTGTGCAATAGTGACGGACTTTATGGTTAGGGGCGGATTAAGTGAGTTAGGGTTAGGGCGCGGGTTAGGTGAGTGTGCGATAGTGACGGACCTTATGGTTAGGGTTTGGGTTAAGGTTAGTGCATAGATAGTTGTGTTTGTAAGGTTTAGTGTAAGTTTGTAAGGTTTTTGGTGTGCTTGTGTTGTGGGTGTGCTTTTTGGACAGGGGATTTGTTTTGCTTGTTGACTGTCGGGATTGTGGTTTGTCAGGCATATGAAGTTTCGTGTTTTTGAACTTTCAGTTTTGTGGTGTCGGTGATTTTGTTGTTGGTGTTTTTTGCATGTCGGTGTTTTCAGGTAGACCTATATATATATATATATATATATATATATATATATATATATATATATATATATAAAATGTTTTATCAGTCCTGTTAGTCTCATCATCACAATATAAGGAGACATAAATAGGAAGAATGTTGAACTGATCCTACCGGTGTCCTTCCCAAGTTTTGGGCATGCATTTTATCTCTCGTCTCTTGAAGTTATTTGTAAATTACCACCTACTGCCCTGCACTGTCTCTTTGAAGGGTTTATCTCACTATGGGTAATGTACTTGGATTTGTTTGATATGCCTATTCTACCTGCACACAAAACTTGGCTCCTTCTTATTTACAGGTTTTAAGGCCTACATTTGCCTAGTGAAAATCACTAGGCTCTTGTAAGTCCAGGATTTAATTAACCAAAGTTATAATATCAGCCATACTAATAATGCTGTATGTTGTGTCTTTCGGCTTTTCCCGGTTAGGGGTCGCCACAGCGGACCTCCAGTCTGCTAATGACTGGCAGCAGATTTTTATGTGCCGTGTTGCCAGCTCTGACGCACAACCTTCAATGAAGGTACTCCCATTCCCGCATGTCTTCACACAGAAGACGCTGTAGCTGAGAATCGAACAGGACGTCTTACTGTGAGGTACAACGCTACCGCAGCACCACCACCGCAGTACTAATAATGCTGTATACCACTACTGAAAGACTGAAAAGCAATATAATCAAATGTAATTGTTCAGTTATACAGTATGATTGTTTCCATGTGTTACAGCACTGCACACCTGTTAGACTATCCTTAACCAGTGTCTGTCAATACGTAAACGTTAGGCATCATGCTTATTACCTGTAATTTTTCCCATGAATAACAGTAGTAATTTCGTATTTTTATTGTTATTGATGATTGTTACTTTGTAGATTGCTTGCAATCACTGATGAATTTATTCTTATGTGAAGTTCAGTTTCCAGTATATAACCAGTTGCTCTCTGTGTGTTTGTTAAAGTTCAATAAACATTGCATTACAGTATATATAAACTTCATAAATGACAATAGAGCATACAAAGATTTTTTCTTACATTTGCAGAAATCATGTTGATGGTTAGGAATATAATGCAACCTCAAAATAGCAAAACAGAAATATTTCAACAAAACATTTTTAAACAAAAGAAGAGGCTACATTTAAAAGGACACTGTCAGCTTTTCGCATAATTAATTTTGATGAAAAAAACATAATATAAACCATCTACTTTGTTAGATGCTTTGCTGTGTTTCTTTCCTTAATGGTACTGAAACAAAAGTTACAGCCTACGGTTAAATGACTTTTGTTTTGTTTAATTTCTTAGCTTTCTCCTAAATAATACTACCAAACAAAAATATTAACTGTGGCACCCCTTGTAATACAGCATCATATATTAACTCTGTTGATATAAAAGATGGAGCCGAATGTACATCAGTGATTTTCCTTAAGCAAGGAACAATGCACAAGGTGTTAATCATTAAGTGCAAATTAATATATTTTTTCTCTAGATGAATAATCTTGGTAAATAAAAGTCCTTTTAAAAATAAAATGTAAAAATGATAAAGATACTCTCACCACAACTGTTAATGCTTTAAAATACCATCTTCGAGTAATTCCCTCTTCTGTGACTGAACTGGTGCTGCACTGACCAGTAACAACACTTGTTCAAGATAACTTTGGTCAAACAAACTGTATTCAAACACAACACACTTAAATTACCCATGGTTTACAGTAGGCAGAGTAGCGCAGAGTTCCTACCTGGGCAGCAGCCTTTAATTACCATTTTACCTTTCATAGTAAGGTGATATATTATTACTAAGTTAAAGCCAAACATCTAAAACAAGATAGTCCTCCATTTTACCTCTATAGGAAACATCAGCAAAACAAAGTAACGTCTTCAGAGTCTGCACCAACACCAAAACAACAAATTTCTCTGAGACCTGCAGAAATTATGTTGATGGTAAGGAAAAGCTTCAACTAAACATAACATGGATATGACTGATCACTCCTAATACAGATCCCACATTCTAGACATAATTATAAGAAAATCCCTGAATGGCAAACAGTATACCTTCCTAGAAAAGAACTAGAGTGTCAGGCAAGGCTAAATGCATATAACAAATTAGCCTAAATTAAGGATGTTCTATCAAAAGCATACTTCAACTGAAAAAATTCAACCACAGAACATTTTACTAAAATCTATGCAGCCCAACTGTCTGTGCATATGAATACAGCACCTAACAATCACCTGACTGGCCCACACCCTCTTTCATCCTGGGCCTAGTAGAATCTCCACCTGGCTCACAATAATACCCCACCTACTCTCCAGATGTGTCAGCTACTGAAAAAACAAACAGCTTGTTCCTTTTTGCATGTTGAACCTAGAAGCAACACCAGGGGAACCAACACCATAATGAGAGGAACCGAATACAGCTCTACTATTACATTTTTATTGGACACAACCCTGAAGAACCATCTTTGACCACTGTTTACAGGTAAGGTACAATATGGCTAGTGAAAGTCCCCACAAGAAGGAAGGCTGGAGTACAATCTTTTGTGTGATTTACTATCACAGGGACCCTCGCCCCGGATGGCACCTAGCCCTCCTATTTGGTTTTCCTGATCACTTTCATACATATTAAGTAAATATTTGTGGCATGGCACAATTACTAACCCACCATAGGTCTTACAAAAGAAAATAGCTTAAAAATGAGAGAAAAAAATATATGAAATTGGAATGTCTTGTGTCAGGGTTGATCTCAATCGTGTTTGCTAGACACCTTACAGACATCCAGTACAGCAACAACACAACGCACTAGCTAAACACAACCAAGATCAAGCTGAACACATGACATTCCTATTTCATATTTTATAGCACAAGAAGAACTACAAGGATCATTAAATGACAGACTGAAAAAATGCAAATTAGAATGGCAGATCAGACTAGAACCATGTAAACCACTAGGACTTAACACTCAGATTTCCATCACCAGTGTTCTCAACCTAAGGAGACTTCATCACCACGCTTATTATTGATAGCTGAACTCTCTTGTTTTAATTTGACTTTGGTGGAGATTTATACAATTTATTATAAATTTTTAATTATTAATTTATTAGTTTATTGTACTTCAGTGCACAAGTTTTCTTTCGAATTAAAAGGTTCCACCCAAGAGGCACATCTGAAGAAGTGTGAATGAAAGTCCTGCAGACAAACTATATTTATTAATTTTTAATATACAGACACATTTTTAAGTGGGGTTGATTTCCTAATTATTTAAATTATCCTATTTATTTAAAAAAATTTACTGTAATTTAAATGATAATTTGCAGTACAACAAGAACAATATTTAGTTTCTATTAAAAAATACCAATCATACACAACCCAAATTACGAAGTCGTCACTGGTGTTTGTTATTATAATACTTATAGCAGATCAGCATTTCAATTTTTCACCCAGTCAGATTTTACTTCCTGATTTCCCACATACAGTTTCTCTATCCTATCACACAGACAATGGATAGTGTAGTATGTGTTTTTGACAAGTTATCCTGCATAGTTGATTAGATGGTTAACACCTAATGGTATACATTATGTATCTCTAAAACCAACAAACACACGGACCCCAATTACTATATCCTCACAGGTGCATTTATAAATCTTATAGCACACCAGTTTTCAAAGTTCTCTCATTCAAGTTTCCTACTGAATTTCCTGGCTGCAAACATTACATTCAATCACATGGAAGCTTGAAGCAAGATAACCACTGGAATATTAAAACTACCTGTATACTAATATATATTCTAAGAGATATTCAAGTCTTAACCAATCACAATTATATGTTTATGTTTCTATAGAATTAAGTAGAATGTTGATTTTTTTTCTTTGTTTTTTGAAATATGTATAAACACAAGATTTACTTCTAGATGTGAAGTTGTTAAATCTCGCCGTTTATTCTCACTGATGGGTTCGGAGCCGATCCTCGGCTCCGACACGGCTGATAGCAAAGCTCAAGGTTTGCCAGTAGCTCGAGACCAAGCCCCTTATCCCATGATGCACTGCTGGAATTACCTCAGATCTAGTTTGCCACGGCACAGATCTCGGTGTTCCAGATAGCTCGGACCAATTTTATTGGATAGATTCGTCTATTTGCAAGTCTTAAAAAATGTTTTTTTGACTTTCTTGTTAGGATAGTTTTTATATATATATATATATATATATATATATATATATATATATATATATATATATATATATATATATATATATATATATATATATATATATATATATATATATATATATATACACACACATATATATATATATATATATATATATATATATATATATACACACACATATATATATATATATATATATATATACTATATAGTTTTAGACTTAGGTTTAGATTTAGACAAGTGTTGGCTTGCTTTTTTCTATAGAGTTGGCCAAGTAGTTGGCCTTGTATTTAACCACATTCTTAGCAGTGGTTGTTAGATAATTTCTTGAGTGTGTTTTTTCAATTGTTTAAATTTGTCTAAATTTAAAATAGAGATGTCTGATGTGAAAGAGAAGCCACATCCTAAATCTGGCTTCAAAAAATGTCCGGATTGTGGACAATGTCAGTCACTGATGGGCACGTTCAGTGTGTTTATTGTCTGGGGGCATTACACCTCCAAGACACTTGTAGCATGTGTCACTCCTTCTCTTCCAGGGTACTTTTAGAGAGAAGGAGGAAATTGGCGGATAGGGGTTTACTTCAGCACCCCTTCTCGGAAGCACTGGGTGACCAGGATGGTGCTAGTAAATCCTCAAAGTCATCCAAATCTTCAGGTGACTCCAAAGCATTGAAAAAGGCTAAAACAATGGAGGGTGTAGGGTCATCGGTTCCACTGCCCTTGGAACTGAGTGCCCCTTCTGTTCAAGCCAGCTCACAACTTTGGAGCCAGTTTCTGAGATTCCCTCATCTCCTCTGCTCCAATCAGCACCCTTGGTGCACTCCTCAAAGTCTTCTGTCAACCTCTCAGATCTGGATATGGACCGGTTGGTGCAGAAGCTTTTACGGGCACCAGGCCTTGCCAAATTGTTGTTGGTTCCAACGCCTTCGTCGGAGCTAAAGACCATTAACCCGGACTTGACTGCTCCTCCTCCAAGCTGTACTGGACTTTTGGAGCCAGAGGAGCACGACCTTATGGTTGTTGAGCCCGTGCAGCCGAGACCCACTCCAGTGTTATCAGTTCCATCTACTCGGACGTCCTCGGTGCCGACTGTGGACTCTAAGAGCCGACACTCTCCTGTCGGGTCTGGAGAGGATAGCTGTACCGATTTGTCGGTGTCAACTCTTCCTCTCGGGGCTTCGGCTCAGATGAGCTCAGCTCCTACATCGGGCTCGGAGCCCATGGCCTCGGTGAGGGAGGATCAGACAGTCCCTTTGGATCCATCTACCCTTCTCGTCGGAGTCATGGTGCGTTCGATGCCATGAGGAGAGTCCTGTCTCCAAAGACATCATTATCAGGTCTGGCTACCTCCTCCCCTCAAGCACCTGTGTATGCTCCTGCTTCTACCGGTCAACCCAACCATAGAGACCCTAACTTTCAAGTGGCCTCACAGGGTGTCCCCTGCTCTTCTGAGACCTTCCCAGATGCCCCCACTGAGGAAGTACCCAGGAAGAGACTGTGCAAGAGGAGGCACTTGGACTCCCCACAGGAGTCTTTGACATCTGACACTGACTTGGATGAGTCAGAAGGGTCCCCTCGATCCCCCTCTGAGGATATCTCCTTTGCGGAGATATTAGAGATCCTTAATCAGAGGGGCCGTTGGAAGTCCAAAAGCCCTACTGAAGATGAGTCAGTGCTCTTGAAGGCTTTCGGGTCTCAACCTTCCACCTTTTGGGTGTCTCCGCCTTACGATGAGCTCATGGAGCTGATCTCTCATAAGGCGTGGGAGTCTCCGGAGGCCATGGAACCTGTCCCTCAGAAGCCAAATAAGTTCATCTCTGCCCCAGTGGACAAAGCTTTTTTGACTAAGGGAGTGCCTGTTGATGCCATGGTGGTGGCGGCAGCCACCAAAAGTTAAACGTCTGAGCTGTCCTCATCTATCCATCCTCCTAACAGAGATTCCAGGATCATGGATAGATATGGGAAATGCATGTTTAGTTCAGCGACTTTTTCCCTTCGATCACTGAACTATTTGACCCATTTTATGAGACTACAAAGAGATCTCCTGAAAGAGCTAGGAGATACTCTCCAGGGTACAGTAGCTGCAGGGGTTGCCGACAAAGTTAACACCCAACTCGCTACCCTAAACTCGATTGTGATCTCATCCATGCGTCTCATATCTTACGCAGCTGATGGTTCAAGTAGAACCACTACATCAGGCATTGCCCTGCGTAGACAAGCCTGGATGCATCTCTGTCCCTTTGTGGAGCCTTTCAAGTCTTCCTTTATCAACACCCCATTTGATGGCTCATCCCTGTTTGGGCCCAAGGTAAAGGAAACTCTAACCAGGTGTAAGCAGGAAGGCAAGACTATCTGCCATTGGAGTCCATTTTCCGACCCCTACTCGGCCCTATCCCAAGAGCCCTAAGGGCGGAAAGATGTGGTTCCAAAAAGCACAGGGAGTCTTTCAGGACACATGTGGAGAAACCCCCTCTAGAGGCAGAGGAGGGGGTTATAATGGAAGATACTACCCGCGTGGCAGGGGGGGGGGTCCGTAACAGCAGGGTGACAGAGGCCAGTTCTCTGGTCAGCCCTACCAGCACTCCTGAAAGGAGACCCGGCTGTCCGGCTCTGGAGGCAGTCGGGGGTCGCTTATCTTTGTAACCAGAAGCCTGGTTAAGAATAACATCTGATACCTGGGTACAAAGCATAATTTCCAGAGGGTATTTCATACTGTTCTCTTCCCCTCCTACTCCTGTCAACAGAATCCCGGATGTTCCACCCAGTCTCAGGGAACAAGCAACTACAGAGGTCCGCAAGTTGCTAGGAAAAAGAATCATCCAGCCAGTCCCAGTAGACCAAACTGGATTCGGAACTTACTCAAGATTCTTTTTAGTTCCAACGAAAACATGGGACTGGAGACCTATCTTGGACCTCAGCAGACTCAACCAATTTGTAAAAAAAGGGAAGTTCCAAATGATCACGCTTCACTTCCCTTTCTAGGGAAAGGCAACTGGATGTGCTCCATTGATCTCAAGGACACGTACTACCACATAAAGATGGACAGACACTCCAGAGATCACCTGCATTTGTGGCTGGGAGCCAATCACTACCAGTTTTGTGCCCTGCCCTTTGGTCTCACTACAGCCCCCAGAGTGTTCACCAAATGCATGGCAGTGGTCACAGCTCACCTGAGACATCTAGGATTCCAGGTGTTTCCATATCTAGATGACTGGCTCCTCACCACTACCACCAGGCATCAACTGATTCAGGCAACACAATCTACTCTGACACTCTGCCACCACTTAGGCCTTACAATCAACTTTGAAAAGTCTGCCTTGTCGCCATCGCAGCATACCATCTTTATACGAGCAAAGTTAGATACCTCAACCACCACTTTACGTCTTCCAGTCAAAAGGGTCTCACTTCTTCGCCAACACGTCAACTCATTGGTGTTAAAGAACAGAGCTACAGCCACAGAAGTCTGGAAGTTACTAGGTTTGATGGTGGCAGCAATTCTAGCCATTCCACTCGCATGGATGCATATGCAAATTCTTCAATGGCTCCTCTTCGCTCAATGGTCTTACCAGAAATTGCCAATGAACCATATGATTCTCATCACAAACTCTTGCAAGAGGGACCTTCGGTGGTGGTTGACGTCTCTTCATATCACAATAGGAAGACCCTTTGTGCTCCCTCCCCCAGTAGCCACTGTGACCACAGACACTTCCCTGATAGGGTGGGGGAGGGGCATTTTCAGGGAAAGACTGTCCAAGGCACATGGACAGATAAAAAGTCACATCTGCATATCAATGTTCTGGAGTTGAGAGCAATAATTCTGGCATTGCAGTACTTTCAGGACTCTTCCTCTAGGGACAATTGCAATTCAGACAAACAACATGTCAGTGGTCTGGTACTTGAACCAACAGGGCAGAACCAAGTCTTATCCTTTTTGTCAAGAAGCCCTCAGGGTATGGCAATGGGCTGTGTCATCCCAGCGTTTTCTGTTAGCAATGCACATCCTGGGAAAATCCAACGTGATAGCGGACAAGCTCAGCAGGGCAATCCTGTTGCCTCAAGAGTGGTCTCTCAACCAACATGTTGCGGACACGATTTTCCGCAAATGGGGCCAGCCTTGCTGTGACCTCTTTGTCAGTCACATCAATACCAGATGCAGAAGCTACTTTGCCCTAATACCACCTCCGGGACATCCCCCAAGAGACGTGCCTGTACACGATTGACCTCCTATATGCATTCCCTCCAATTCCACTGATACCCAGGTTTTTACAGAAAGCAAAGTCACTGGGAAGGGCTGTTATCCTTATAGCCCCCCATTGGCCTCGACAGATTTGGTTCCCTTTTCTTCACCATCATCTGCTGGAGGATCCATGGATCCTGGACCCAGTTTCAGACCTCCTGACACACCCGTCAGTGGACCTCCATCCTTCATTGCAGTCTCTAAAGCTGACTGCTTGGCTAATCCACTTCCCCAAATAGCCAGGCTTCATTCACTCTCAGATGACACAAGACAAATTCTACTGTCTTCTCATAAGCCATCCACCAGAAAACTATATCGCAGTAAGTGGAAAAGGTTCTCCATTTGGGCCAGTATACAAAAAATTGACCCTTTCAAAGCTCCTATGTCATCCATTTTAGAGTTTTTGACAATGATTTTTAAGGAAGGAGCAGCAGCTGCCACAGTTTGGGTTCAGTTAGCCGCCATATCTAATTTCCACCTTGAATTGGATGGGTTAAATTTTATGGCCCATAAGTTATCTAAGGTTTTTCTCAAAGGTGTTTTTCACATGAGACCTCCTGCCAAAATCCCTTATTCTCCCTGGAATTTGAATTTTATGCTATCTCAAATAATTCTTCCCCCCTTCGAACCAGCATCATCTTGTGATCTCAAATTTTTGTCTTAGAAAACTATTTTTCTAGTGGCCATTACTTCTGCCCACAGAGTGTCAGAACTTCAAGCATTATCTATCAGACCTCCTTATATGATTTTCCATGCTGATAGAGTATCTCTCAGAACAAACCCCTTCTTTTTGCCTAAAATCTGTTCTGAGTCTAATATCAATCAGGTCATTGAGTTGCCAGTCTTTTTTCCCAACCATTCCAACAAATTGGAATACATGCTGCACAAAGTTAATGTGCACAGGCAACTCAGATTTTATCTTGATAGAACTAAGGATATTAGAAAATCAGATCAACTCTTTGTATCCTTTTCGGAGGCCAGAAAAGGTAGACCAGTGGCTAAAACAACCCTTTCAAAATGGTTATCGGATTGTATCTCATTTGTTCATGCAAATGCTAACATACCTTTGCCACACAAAGTAAAGGCTCATTCAACCAGAGCCATTTCTACGTCTTCTGCTTTTCAAGCTAAATTGCCCCTTGATAACATTTGTGCTGCAGCCACTTGGTCTAAGCCTCATACCTTTATCACTCATTACAAAGTAGATAAGGCTTCCAGGGACAGGTCTTCTTTTGGTTCTACGGTCCTGAAAAATGTACTCCCGTGAGCCACCCAGGATTGCAGGTGCTAGGGACGCTACTCATCAGTGAGAATAAACGGCGAGATTTAACAACTTCACATAAAGAAGTTGTGTACTCACCATAACGTTCCATGTGAGTTGTTTATCTCACCTTTATTCTCACGTCCCTCCCTCCATCCCCCTCCTGGCTGATAGTTGACCTAGAGGCTAGTATCATCCTGGTTGTTCAATGCTTCTTCTTCCTTCTTGGGGAGTGCACTCCTTACAGGGGTATATATACACGCAGCAAACAAGATCTGAGGTAATTCCAGCCATGCATCATGGGATTAGGGGCTTGGTCTCGAGCTACTGGCAAACCTTGAGCTTTGCTATTGGCCATGTCGGAGCCGAGGATTGGCTCTGAACCCATCAGTGAGAATAAAGGTGAGATAAACATCTCACATGGAACGTTATGGTGAGTACATAACTTCTTTTTTCTTTACATAAGCACAGCACTTATCTGACAATTTATTTAAGTTTCACCAAATAAAGATTTGTTATTTTGCTACTAAGAAGTGAAGCTATTTTTAATCACAACAAGATTTGTTGTTTTGGTACGTAGAATGTAAAGCTGTTTTTATTCACAAAAGTAAAGAAATTTTGATCACAACAAGATGTTTTGCTACAGTTTGGCATTTAATTTACAAATATTTCTTACTACTGCTTGGTGTTTTAGCTTAGCTCAAATATCTCAAAAGGCTATTTTTTGGTCATGGTACATAATTTCAGATAGGAGGAGACATTATAAAACAGGCTCATAAAAGCAAGTCACACACAACTTTGAGGTGATTCTTACTTGATTTTCCCAGGAAGAAAATAAACATAGAAAACAGCCCTATAGAAGCAGGCTAGGCAGAGAGATAGTAACGCATACAGTCTTCAGTACAGATGAATAGGTTCTGCAGGAACCTCAATCAATTCCTCCACCTAGACCACAGGCAAAGAAAAAAGCTACAAAATCACCCTGTTCTTGATTTTCCCTGTTTATTATGTAAACAGATTTCTTTTTCTTGATTGATGTAACCATGTGTTTTCAACTCCAATAATCTGAAGAAGCTTCCTTTTTGGAAGCAAAAATGTAACTAAGACTTCCAAATGTTTTTTTATATCTTCCCTGATCATATTCAATCTCTAAATAAAGGAGTTGCAACAAATCTGACAGAAGGACAGAATTTTTTTACTCTGGTATGTGCACATATATAAAAGCTTTATACAGTGTATTTTTCTGCTTGTAAATAAAATGCTTCCTGAAAAGGGGACTAAAGGAGTACAGCTGCCACACCAGTTAGTCTACATATTCAAATAAGGGACTTTTTTCTCCACCAACCCAAAGCATATTTTTCGGTAATTACGTATTATCGCAGCCACATTTTGAAGTCGCCCTAACTGGTATAGTCAGACCGAAACTACTTCATGTTACGGTGACATGGGATATGTAAACTCCTAATTACTGATCTGATGTTGTAAATCTTTGTTCTTTCATTACAGCTAGGACCTCGGTTCCATCCTCAGAACTGATACGGCCGTTTCTTAGCTCACGCAAACCAAAAACTCTCAGCTAAGACCTACCCATAATGCCCCTCTCCTAGTTACTTATGGTTGCCACCCGTCCCGTTGTCAGTGGGACACTCACGGGTTGAGGCCTCTCATCCCGCTTCCCGCAGTCACCAAGCATGGGACTTTAAAAGTCCCATTTTTTCCCCTTTTCGCTTCGCGATCGTAATTCAAATCAATTGCCGTGGAAAAGCCGAAAATACTTCCGGTTTTTCCACGGCAATGCGGCTACGTCACTACCCGGACCTGCAGTTAGAGGGATTCCCTGCTAGGTCTGGGTGGTAATGCAGCACAGTAATTGGCTGCAGGGATTGGAGGAGGCAGGAACTTGTTCAGAAGATCCCCATAAAGGTCGCAGCTGTAGAGCACTAAGCTCTATAGCAGCTGCGATTGAACAAAGATCTGATTTAATTTCTATCTCCAGCCAGCCCAGCCAGCCAGGATTGAAGCCAGCCAGCCAGCCAGCATTGAAGCCAGCCAGCCAGCCAGGAAGGAAAGAAAGAAGCCAGCAAGGGAGCCTGCCTGCCAGCCAGCCCAGCCAGCCAGGAAAGAAGCAGCAAGGGAGCCTGCCTTCCAGCCCAGCCAGCCAGGAAAGAAGCCAGCAAGGGAGCCTGCCTGCCAGCCAGCCCAGCCAGCCAGGAAAGAAGCCAGCAAGGGAGTCAGCCAGCCCAGCCACTGCTTGTACAACCAACTAGCCATTCCAGCAGGAAGGAAGCAAGCTAGCCCAGCAATAACTGTGATAGTGGTAAGTAGATAATTGCATTTTGTGGCTTTAGTTATTTAAAATGGGAATAGTGTGCTTTATTTAAGTTTTTAATGTTTAGAGGTAGATGGGGATGTAGTATGCAGTATTTAAATCTGTGCAGTGGTTATTTTGAGACTTTTGAGTACTAGTTTAAAATGGGAATATATTGTGGTTTAATTTTTTTAATGTTTAGAGGTAGATGGGGGTGCAGTACGCAGTATTTAAATCTGCGCAGTGGTTATTTTGATATTTTTGAGTAGTAGTTTTTAAAGATATAAAACCTGAATGTATATGTAATTGTTATTATTCTTGGGGGTATGATTTGGAAGCATTACTTTTAAAAGGCTGAACTGTGTATAGAAGTTGTTTGTTTCTCTTGGGGGGCAGTGAAATATAAATTTAGTGTGACGCATTTCTATTGTCGTAGCTTTTTCTGGGTATTGTCTGTTTGCAGATAGGAAATGTTCGAGCATAGCTTGCACTTTTTTGTATGGAAATGTGTGCACTTTAATGCTGTTTTCAGGAAGTTACGATATACTGTTTAGGTAATTTTTCTTGTTCCTGCAAGTCCATGTTTTTGTGGTACAAGTCTACCTTTTGAGGGGGAATGTTAACAGTTAATGTAATTCATTTATTATTCTAGTAGGTACATGTTGCCAATTTGCCGAAGCTGTTTCAAGATTGTTTTCATTTATACTTGTAAATGTGTGCATTTAATTTATTATGGATTTTTAATAAGGTTAAAATGTACTGCTCTGCTTGTAATGTAAATATGGGTTTGTTGCTTTTACTTGGGCCTGTTTATTGCATTACTGTGCTGGATTAATTGCTATGTTTTGAGGTAAAAGGAGCCCATGGAGTCTGCTGTACATTGTAGTTTATGTTACTTCTCTTGCAAGAAGTATTTTTAAAAGTTAAAATGTTTATGGACTTTTTTCCCGTTTATTTTTTTTTTGTGGATGGATGCTCAGAAGTTAATGCAATGTATTTGAGATTGTGCTAAACCATGTCGTTGTTACAGGGTAGCTTGCGTCTATAAGTAGCAAAGTTTGTATTTTGTGTTTTAGTGATGTCTTCAACATACTTATTTACTGTTTTCATTATAATCCGATTACGACTAGTGCTGCTGTTGGGCATGTTCATTAATAGATCATTGCTGTGTAAATTAGTGCCATACATTTCTTAACTGCTGTGGTCAAAAGCTAAATTAGGTCTATGGTATCCACTGTGCATTCTCATTCATTTTACTGTTTTTTGGTTCAGTGAATGTGGTTAACTTTTTTTTGTCTTGAGGGGTGGGGTGAGGTGGGCATGTTCAGTGTTAAAATAATGCATTTCATTTTCTACAAGCTGTATTAATGTTAGTTTTCAATGGCCAAAATGCCCCCTACATTACCTCATTTACTATTTGACCTTTTTCAAACTGTTTGTAAACTCTTTTTTGCTCCATTCCTCGGTTATTTCGCATGCCAATGTTTTTCAAGTCAGTTCTTTTGTGTGCCAATGTTTTTTCAAGCCAGTTCTTTCACATGCCAATGTGTTTCCAGCCAGTTCTTTCACATGCCAATGTTTTTTGAGCCAGTTCTTTGGCATGCCAATGTTTTTCGAGCCAGTTTTTTGTGTGACAATGTTTTTTCAAGCCAGTTCTTTCGCATGCCAATGTTTTTCGAGCCAGTTCTTTCGCATGCCAATGTTTTTAGAGCCAGTTCTTTCACATGCCAATGTTTTTCAAGCCAGTTCTTTCACATGCCAATGTTTTTCGAGCCAGCTCTTTCATGTGCTAATGTTTTTCAAGCCAGTTCTTTCGCATGCCAATGTTTTTCGAGCCAGTTCTTTTGTGTGCCAATGTTTTTTGAGCCAGTTCTTTTGTGTGCCAATGTTTTTCGAGCCAGTTCTTTTGTGTGCCAATGTTTTTCGAGCCAGTTCTTTTGTGTGCCAATGTTTTTTCAAGCCAGTTCTTTCACATGCCAATGTTTTTCGAGCCAGTTCTTTCACATGCCAATGTTTTTCAAGCTAGTTCTTTCACATGCCAATGTTTTTCAAGCCATTTCTTTCACATGCCAATGTTTTTCGAGCCAGCTCTTTCATGTGCCAATGTTTTCCAAGCCAGTTCTTTCGCTTGCCATTGTTTTTCGAGCCAGTTCTTTTGTGTGCCAATGTTTTTCGAGCCAGTTCTTTTGTGTGCCAATGTTTTTCGAGCCAGTTCTTTCGTGTGCCAATGTTTTTTGAGCCAGTTCTTTTGTGTGCCAATGTTTTCCGAGCCAGTTCTTTTGTGTGCCAATGTTTTTTCAAGCCAGTTCTTTCACATGCCAATGTTTTTCGAGCCAGTTCTTTCACATGCCAATGTTTTTCAAGCCAGTTCTTTCACATGCCAATGTTTTTCAAGCCAGTTCTTTCACATGCCAATGTTTTTCAAGCCATTTCTTTCACATGCCAATGTCTTTCGAGCCAGCTCTTTCATATGCCAATGTTTTTCAAGCCAGTTCTTTCGCATGCCAATGTTTTTCGAGCCAGTTCTTTTGTGTGCCAATGTTTTTCGAGCCAGTTCTTTTGTGTGCCAATGTTTCTCGAGCCAGTTCTTTCGTGTGCCAATGTTTTTCGAGCCAGTTTTTTGTGTGCCAATGTTTTTTCAAGCCAGTTCTTTCACATGCCAATGTTTTTCGAGCCAGTTCTTTTGTGTGCCAATGTTTTTTCAAGCCAGTTCTTTCACATGCCAATGTTTTTCGAGCCAGTTCTTTCGCATGCCAATGTTTTTAGAGCCAGTTCTTTTGCATGCCAATGTTTTTCAAGCCAGTTCTTTCACATGCCAATGTTTTTCAAGCCATTTCTTTCACATGCCAATGTTTTTCGAACCAGCTCTTTCATGTGCCAATGTTTTTCAAGCCAGTTCTTTCGCATGCCAATGTTTTTCGAGCCAGTTCTTTTGTGTGCCAATGTTTTTCGAGCCAGTTCTTTCGTGTGCCAATGTTTTTTGAGCCAGTTTTTTGTGTGCCAATTAAGCCAGTTCATTTGTGCTGTGCAGCAGTATGTTACTGAACCCTACTAACAGTGTTGGTAAATATGTTGCATATCAGGTAAGTACAGATTCAAGCATGAAGAGACCAGCAGTTTCATCACAGTCAACCAGCAGCAAGAGAATGTGCAAGTGGCAGGACGTTTGGAAAACAGAATTTGACTGGATCGAGAGATGCACTGATGTCAAAGCACGGCGGAAGAAATGATGTCACACGACATGAGGCAACTGAACAACATAAGACTGCCATTCTTCAAGCTAAATCCACTCACCTGATGACAAAGTAGGCAAGGAACGCAAACCTTGAGGGACCAGAACTTAGGATCATTGCAGCAGAAGCCTCTGAGGTTTTCCATGCTGTTAAGCACAATATTTCGTATAACAGCTTGGACTGTGCAGTAAAGTTGGCCAGCCAGTTATACAGTGACTTAGACACTGCAAAGAAACTATCTTGTGGCAGAACCAAGGCTGAAGCCATAGTCAAAAATGTTTTGGGACCACACTCATTGGAATGCCTCCTGCATGACCTTCAAAAACCAGGTACTTCATTTGCAATTTCATCAGATGCTTCCAACAAGGAGAACATAAAATTATTTCCCCTTGTTGTGAGGTATTTTTCTAAAGAAGAAAGGGTGGTGAATGGCCTTTGGGACTTCTATGAAGACCCTAATGAATCGGCACAGGCTATTTCACAGCAAATTTCCAACATTATGGAAAGGCACTCCTTGCCCTGGAACCATATTTCAGCTTATGGGGCTGATAATGCCAGTGTGAACTATGGGAAGAAATCTGGTGTGTATACCAGATTAAAACAAAAGTGCCCATCACTCCAGAAGGCTAACTGTGTTGCCCATATCATTCACAATGCAGCCAAAAAAGCTGCAGCACAACTACCATACGATGTGGAAGCATTTGTAATGAGACTTTTCAGCCACTTTTCCGGTTCTGCCACAAGGACCAGAGACTTGAAAGACTTCTTTGAGTTTTGTGGCATGGAATTTGAGAGTCTGTTAAGACATGTGCCAACAAGGTGGCTGTCACTACTCCCAGCCATTGAAAGAATAGTGAAAAATCTCCCAGTGCTCCAGTCCTATTTCCTCTCTCAGGGAGAAGATGAGACCCCCCGGCAAATATGGCAGTACTTTTCAGCTAATGAACATGGTGAGAATGAATTGCCTATGCTGCACCAGTACTATTTGCACTTTCTCTGTGCTGTTCTTGTTGATTTTAATGAACATATAAGTACATTAGAAAAATCAGCACTTACTGCAATGGAAACTTTTTGTGTAATGGTCTCTCTGAAGCAAAAACTGCAGGCAAGAGCTGAAGGTGCTTTCTTTGGAGGGAAACTTAGGGCACTTATGAGCACATTAGACAGCACTTCTGCTAACAAACTGAAAAGAGACTTCATTGTGTTCTTGGAGACAGCAGTGAAATACCTGGGGCAGTGGTTTGATTATACTGAAAGCAACTACTTGTTTACATTATCTCTAAATGAGCCCTTTGCCTTCAGTGACTTGCTTAATGTGACCACTGCCCTGAGTCTGCAGGATGTAGATGAAGATTATCTTTTTAGGGACTACTTGGCAATTAGGCCCTCTCTCGAACAGTTATGTAACACAAGCTTGACCCCAGGAGAGAAGTGGCTGAAGCTTTTCAAAGAAGGGCCTGAACTGACTACACTCTATCCGGTAATTGCTAGGGTTTTATCTATACCACCCTCAAACGCATTTGCAGAAAGAGTTTTTTCATTGGTGAAAGGTAAATGGACAGATGTGCAAAACCGATGTAGTGTGGACTTGTTAAAAGCTGAACTAATGATGAGTGTAAATTACCGGATGAAATGTTGTGACTTTTACTCAAATATTGTTTCAAATCGGGCCCTTCTTCAAGCCATAAAATCAAATTCAAAATACACTTTTAAAAAAAGTGATTTATTGTACTAGTGTGCAGTATAAAGTACTAGGGTGCAGTTCGTAATTTTGTGTTTTTCTTTGTTTAGCATTAATTTGCTAGGGTGCATATGTAGTACTAGGGTATGTAGTTTTGTGTTTGGTCTTTGCTTTAGCTTTAATTGACAATAAAAAGTCTTAATTTTATACTTGGCTTGTATGTGGTATGTAGATTTTTTTAAGTTTTCTTTCTGAATAGCAATGGTTGGTTTATGAATTTTACTTTTTAAATAAACAAGTGTCTGTTTAATGAGTAGTGTGTTTTTTATTCCTTTAAAGTTTATTTATTGTTACAACTGATTAGTGTGTGTTTGCAGTAATAGTTCACTTCATTTAAATGGTTTGAGTTTTCAGTATGCTGTAATGTCACAATGTTGCATCCATAACTAATACTGCATCTCCTTTAACAACTCTGGTGATGTCGGGGTGGGGGTGTGACCAGTGTCATGTTGGCCACACCTCTATCCTGTTGACTACACCCCCATGTCCCACTTTGCCCTTGTTAAAAGGTGGCAACCCTGTAGTTACTCCAGATCTCGTTTGCCATGTTCCTAGTCAGACGTGCTAGCCATCTCTCACAAAGCTAAGTAGAAAATGGTTAATTTTAAGACAGTTTCTCTTCAAAATTATTTAATTTTTAGTCAAGTTAGCCTTTTCTTACTGTCACCTATAACCTAAGCCTATTTTCTACCTTTTTCCTTGGTAATTTAATATTTTACCTTTATTGGTACTGTCCCTCTCTCCTGTCATTGACAGGCCTTTCCTTTCTACTAGTGGTATTTTTTAAAATAACGTCACTGGTATTTTCTCCCTTATTTTTTCTATAGGATAACCCTGTTGCTTTACTATGTCAGACAAAGTGACTTTATCCTCTTGGCTTAGAAATGTCATTACCTTTATCTACCAACAGAATAAACTATCCTTACCCTCCAGAATGAAGGCTCATTCTACTTCTGTAGCTTTTCATTCCAGAGCCTCTATGGATGATATATGCGCAGCAGCCACTTGGGCAAGACCTCATACCTTTATATCTCCTTACAAATTGGATTTGACCTCCACGGGATGAGCATCTTTTGGATCTATGGTGCTCAGGAATATCCTTCCTTAGGACCACCCAGGACTCAAGAAGCTGGGGACTCGGTCCTAACTTTAATGAAAGAACAAAGATTTACAACATCAGATAAAGAAGTTATGTCTTACCATAATGTTCTATCTGTGTTGTAGATCTTTGTTCATTCATTACGTCCCGCCCTCCTTCCCCCTGCCTGGACTCCTGGTGTACTTTAGGAACTCCTGGTTAGGGTATTTGCTCAGACAGAGCCTCCTACTATCTTTTCTATTACTACATCTTTTATCTAGGGCGGGCAAACTCGATCTGGAGTAACTAGGAGAGGGGCATTATGGGTAGGTCTTAGCTGAGAGTTTTTAGCTTGTGCGAGCTGGGAAATGGCCGTATTGGTTCTGAGGACGGAACCGAGATCCTAACTGTAATGAATGAACAAAGATCTACAACACAGATGGAATGTTATGGTAAGACATAACTTCTTTTTTTATCCTATTGCTTCTGAAACAGGACCAGGAGTAACGCAAAGATGTGTCTTCCTGGGTACCATCATTTAGCACCATGACTGGAAAAGTTCATTAAGGCATATGGTGGCAGCTAT
>NC_056725.1:412731558-412994058 GCF_019279795.1 Protopterus annectens
TCTTTTACTTTTCTCATTACCCAAAAATAAATGCATAGCTACCAAATGCACAAATGGAGGTTTTTAAATTCAAACCACTTTTTACTATAAATTAGCCCTCTTCTCACCAGATTCAGCCTTGAGCCCCACATGAAGCTAAAAATATCTCTGATATCTCTTTTTCTACTTGACTGGGAAAAATATATATTCCCCCTAAATATGCTATTTTTCCTAACACCCAAATATTCAACATATAATAACTAAAAAAAATTCTACAGTTTTGTATTGAAATATCGGCACTTGTAACACTGTGGAACAACAAGCTGAAAACCCAGGAGAAGCATGAATCTCACACTGAACTTATATATACCAACTCCAAGATCACCATAACTTGGAGAAAAGGGATTATTCTGAGAAATGCCCGTCTTGAACTTGATATAATTTGTTCAGCCAGTTCCATATTTTGGGACTCGCTCTAGCAGGTTCTAGTATTTCAAATGGTTACCATTTCCACCAAGCTAACAATTTTTTATCTGTTCCAGTATTTATCTCCACTAATTACAGTTTCATACTTACTAGATGTCACTCAAAAATATGTATTAACTTCCATGTGAAATATAGTGCTTTTATTGTTTTTATCTCACCAATTCCCTTAGTCTTCATTTTGTTTAACTGCAGACCAGGTTTTAACAGCTTTTGATCTTCATTACAACTTCACTTACCCATCACCTACTTTTTGTTATTAGAACTAAATCATATGCATATGACATACATATTGGTGATGTGATGTTTCTTGTCATCTCCCATCTAGGCTTGTTCATTTCATACATACACGACTGTACAACTGCATTCATTACTAATCCAAATAAACACATACTCATTGGAAATCCCAGCTTTAATCTTCTCTTAATACTTATTTTTTCCCTCCATCTGTTTATAATAATTTTATGCATGAGTTTTCATAACATTTCCTTATTACAGGGCTTCCATGATGGCTGGGCAGTGATTGAATGCATGTTATACTATAAAACAGGTTTGAATAGGGTGTAATTAAATGTATTTTAAATGTCGGGAGAGCCTTTTAGGTGACTGTTGTATGTGTTAAAGATATTAAATAAAGTAAACAAGTATTTTAGTTTGTTGTAATAAATACAGGCTTTACAGCATAACAAGAGAAGAAAGGCTGGACAAAAGCAAGATTAAGTCTATATGCTCTGATCTGGGGCTGCTGGGGTGGATGGGGTATAAAAGTGCACTGACTATATTATATGTAAACCTAAGATAATTTCACTTATTTTTACAAGAGTGGATGCCCAGATTAATGCCCTTGGCTTAAGCTATAAACAAGTATTTTGTAAGAAAGTAGGCCAGCAAAAATAAGACAAAGGGCCAGATTCCAGAGGAGCTTCCTTCAGTATTAAGTTGGCCATGATTTTGAAAGACTTTCTTAAACTATAAGTGACTTACTTTGATATAAATCCTGTGTATAAACAGGCTTATACTGAGGGCACTTATTCAAACCATCTGCTCTCAGTGTACGTGGTCACTTACACTGAGAACAAGTCTTTTGGAATCGGCCCCGTAATGATGAAAGCCATGAAAAATGCTAAGTTTCTTCCATCTGCAAAAAACATTAGCTTGTTTTTTTCCATTGCCAAATGTTCTCCATGAGAGTCAAGAAGTCAGCAGCTGACGGTGATTGCAAAGGGAAATTCTACATATCCTGTTCTGAGAGAAATTTACAAAGATGCCTTCAAGCATCTGCAAAGTTGCTAACTGTCTTTTTTTTTTCTTTCTTTCTTATTACTGCCTACAGTTATATCTTACTGGGGTTCATTATCACTGATAAAGCAGTCACAACTGTATATCATAAGTCAGCCCTACTCCATGTAATTCTCACACTACATGCATCCCTTCCTCACAGATACTCTCTCTGACCCGCATCTTAACTTAAATTCATTTTTTTAATTAATGCACATACTTTCTCCATGGCCTCTCTTTCTGCAAAAAACTTATAATCATGTTTATGCTTCCCTTTCTGTGTTTTAACCAACAAGTCTTATTTATATTTTCTCTGTCCATCTGACTACCTTCCATTTCCATGGTGCTTAGGTTCTAGACTTTACTTACTGTTACTTCTCCCATAGACTGAACTTTTCTCTGGTGGCTTAAAACTCTCTGCAGTAGTCTTCTTCCTTCTCAATTTTGACATCAGATGTCATTTGTAAATCATTCCCTTTCCACTCCTCCAATTTGTCTACCATGCATTTATACACCTCCTCCTCCTCAACTATTCCTCTTAAAGTAGTGTTTTCAAATTTAACCAATGGCAATTTACCTCTTAAAGCTTATGAACCTCCCCATCTGTGGCTCATTGCACCCTTTCCAACTACCTCTGTACCCCTTGTTCATTCTTTTATTCACATTCCGCCCACCTGAGACTTTTATCTTTTAACCATCTAATTCTTTCTACTGCCGTAACTGTTATGGTATATCTTTGAAAGTCCTGCATGTGCTCCCATAGGTTCTTCCATCCTTATAAAAGCTTTAATAATCCCATAACAGACATACATATCACATATCCTCTGCATTGAGTAACACATTGTAATGGCAACATGTTGAGTCACAACAAGTATAATACCAGTGATAGGTTCATAAGTCCATAGGTAGGTACTAGGCTATTGGCCCTAGGGCCTATATAAGCCTAGCCAAATGGTACCCTGGCTTTTGCCACCCAAGAAAATTATCTTCCTGTGCTCCTGTCAAGCAGAGCCACAGAAGTGATCTGCATGGTAAATTTCCTATCTCCCATCGAATCATCAAGATTCTTCTTGAAGAGTGCTAATGAGGAGCTTTGTTTGATACAGATAGGTAGTTTGTTCCAGAGTAAGGGAAGTCTCTGGGACAGGAATCTATCCCTCCAGCATGTTCTGTTTATTATGGTGACAAGGTTTAGGTGCCTAGATCCCTAGATAGCACTAATACTCCCTCTATCTAAACCTTGTCCCCAATGATGCTACTTTTCTTCAACATTTATCTATCATTTGACTATTATTTTAGCTCCATCCAATTCTGTTTCCAGTACTTCCTTTACTGAAGGGTACACTGTAACTCATAAATATTTCTTCCCTCATAAAGAAAGTGGAAGTTGTACTGCATCTGCCCTTCTCGCATCCTAATAAGCACTAATTTTTGTGGATGAAAATGCAGCCTTGACTCAACCCCAAAACTCCCAAATATATCAACATACTCTATTCAAATCATGAAATTATCCAAACATTTAAGCTCCATAGCTTCACTTCCCTGCTACTTTATCTACAAGGAACTGCTTCAATCTATACTCCTTTTCAGTTACCACTAACCACTACAAAAGCCCTGGTGACAGTAGACATCATTACTGCAATCCTTCTACTTAAATCTTACCTGCCCAAGATGCCCCCATTCCTAGCTGGCTATGCATGTGCCAAATGTAGATAAGACTCTGGCCCTGAATACAATCTTACCTTCAGCTAAAATGACATCCAGACACAGTAAATAGCTGGTGTCATTCTAGGGGGATCCAGCTTTGTGTATTCTTGGGACAAGGTGATTGAAAACTCTCTTTCCAAGGATTTCACCTACTGGCCAAAGAATTTGCTGCCCTCATAATGCCTTTCTGGGCAAATTCGATGATCTGGACATTCCATCATAATAGAAGGGTCTGCAGTAGATTTCAATCCAGACCACATCAAGTTTGTTCTACTGAATGAGAAAAATTAATTTCTGCATCTTGAGACTTTCTGATATCTTGAACACATCTATATCGGTGTAGTAAGAGAAACCTGGTTTCAATATAAAGACAGCACTTCCATTTTCCCACATTTCAGCACCTATCCAACATTCAGACCTGCTGGACACTGTAGGCAAGTATCAATATTTGCATGAGACCCAATTATCTCTAGACAGTTTCCATGTAAACCACAAATAGAACTTCCTGAACTTCAAACTTCTCTAAACAAGACAAATTACCAATATTCATAGGCTGCACTTGTTTGCCTTTCATGTCTCCAGGGGACCAAGAAAGATTCCTAAATGTATATTTTGAACTACCAATAAATAAAAATACCTTTCGGACTTGTGACTTAACTGTTTAAAAAATCCAGACCAGCAGACTGTGGCAAGCAAAATAATTTTAATGTAGTGCTAAAACGCACATAACAAAGAGAATGTTAAACAGGCCGGTTCCAGCTTAGATAAAGGTAGCCTTCTTCAGTGCATACAAATGACAAATGAATCATCCCTTTGCTCTTATATAACCAGCAGTTGAGGCTTAACTGATACAATTAGTATTTAAAGGTGCTTATTCAATCCAGGAGGAAATAACCCCCCCCCCCCAATTTAATAATCCATTTCTTCTCCATATTATTAAGGATCTAATGCCATCCAAACTTATTAGATCTATTACTCCTGATCCAATCAATAATAGTGAAATAAAAGGATGCATTAGTATGTGAAACAGTATGTTTATAAAGAGCGTTGGTAATTCTCTGATGTCTGATGTCACTAAAATGCTCTGCAATCCTAAACTTGACCAGACATGAAGTCTGCTGGTCTGGATTTTTTAAACTGATTCATTTTGGGACCTTGCAGTTGCCATACAGGCAGGGGCTGTTCTATTTTGTGACTTAACTGTCCCATGATTAACTGGACCATCTATACTATAAAGGTTTGGTATGCTCAAAAATTCTAAGACTTAGTAAATGCTAACTCCTTTCTAGATATACAAAACACTAGGGGTCAAAATCTTCTTGACCTTGTCACCTTCTGTTCACTATATGCTTCTCAGATCTCATGAAGTATCTTTTTCTCTTATCAAATTCAATTACAGTTCAGTAATCTCCTCCTTTAGAGTATCTAAACCCACCACAATGAACACCTCTGAAGTCAAGTACTTTAAAAAGACAGCCCTATAAAAACTATATGATGATCTCCCACAATCCAGCTGCAAGATTTTCAGGACCATGTAGCCTGAGTTGCTATATATACCAATACATTTTGCTCCCATTTTGCTAGCAGCATGAAGAAAGTTGTCCCAGTCAGAATCAAATATATCAAAGAACATAAAAATAAATTACCTTGGTGGAATGCAAAAAAATACTTGATCTATTTTTAAAACAGTAGCAAGCACATTGCTTGCTACAACTTATACTACACATGAAGCTATAAAGCATTTCACTCCTACCATCATGACCACAAAAGAAATATCCATTCCTACACCAACATACAGAATTTTCCATTACAGACATGAATATCGGTAGTGCACTACAAATCAGTCATCATCTGCCTATTCTGTCCCCTAACATTTTGTGCTGGGTAGTTGCCCCTTCCCCCCACTCTAGCTATGTCTCTGGCCAGTATTAATAAACTATATAATGAAAGAAATAATAATCAGGGTACATTATAAATGAAAATCAACTGCTATTAAAGACTCTATAAAAAACTTAAGTAAAAATTTGAACAATAACATAAGGAATATTAAAGTAGAACAAGAATCTAGAGTCAAAAGTAATCATAAATCCTTCAAAGACTATATCACATGATTATGAAATAGCACACAACAATGCTATAAATTAATTCCTAATAGTATTATTCTCACTGACTGTAAAGACATTGTACTTGCTAATAAATTTAATACCACATTCATACTAGAAATGATCACTGAAAGTTCCACAAGTTCCCCTACCAAGATTATTATGAAACATGTCCTAACTATACTCTCTCTAAAAATACCTTTTCTCAGGCCCTGACAAGATTTCTGGCTGCTTAATCAGAACTGCCAAACTCACCTTCACTGAACCTCTCCTAAAACTGTCCCTGAGTACGGAAAACAGCTTTCATTTTGGTGCTCCATAAAGGAGGTCCACCTCAAATCTTGGGAATTACAGACTCATTAGTCTGACCCATCAGTCTGCCTAGCCTAATCTGTAAACCCATGGAACATATTTTATCTGATTTCATAACGCCCAGTGCAAAAAATATTATTGCTCTAGACCTACAATATTCTTTTTTTTTTCCAAAGGGAGTCCTTGTCTACCTAATTTAGTAAACTTTCTTTGAGAAAGTTACTGAAGTTGTAAATAATTGCCATGTTATTAACACAGCATACCTGGATCTGCACAAGGCCTATGACACAATTCTCCATGATGAAACTTAAATGTCTAAGTATAGACAACTTTATGCTGTAAGATGCATAGCAAACTGGTTGACAGACATAACCCATGTAGTTAAAGTATGAGGTGTCACCTCAGAAATAAGGTGACTAGTGCCATGCCTCAAGGCTCAGTAATTGGACCCATTTTGTTCACAATATGTTTCTCAGATCTCCAGACCACAAACCATGACATACTACTAACTACATTTGTGAAGAACTACAAGCTAAATGCTGCCATTCTCTTAGCATCCTAAATCATACAACTCAATGGTGTATTAGAAATAGGCTTAAATTAAATGACAAGAAGTGCAGTATTATCTTCTTTGGTAAACAAATCTGCAGAGTAACGTACAGTACAGAGAGCACCCCACTCCAGACTGATATGGTCATCAGAGGTTATCCACGCCTCCACAGACATCCTATCATTTAACCAGTGCATAACAACAGTAGTCAGGAAATCCTTCTATCTAGCCCAGTTAATAACAAAAGGTATCTCATCCAGATCAAAAGTTGTCATTCTCCTGTACTCTGCCCTGCTCAGATGAATTAAACAAGATAATGTCACCTTCAGTACACAACAATTCAAACAAATTGCACAGCTAAAAAAGTCCTAGTGGTTCCTAACTAAGAAGATCACTGGATTAATGTCCCTCAGCTATAAAGACAGGCTTAAAACTTTATGCTCATGTGCTCTGTCTCTTAAAGACTCCTGTGTAGGATTTATTGTCTACCATGCTATGCTGTTAAAGACCCAGCCCACCTTGTTCTGTTACACCTCCCTAACAAAGAGTGGTACCACAAAACACTCAAACTAAAGGCTCAAACATCCCAAAAATTAATTAATTAATAAAACATGCTTGAGAACAGAATGATCATTCAGAGCTTTGCCATTTTTGGAACAAGCTTCCGTTGTATACAAAACAAAGTGAGAACCCTGCTTCATTTAATTCCTTTAAGATGAACTAAGTCAGTTGGATGGATGCCCATAAATTCATCCTTGGCCTGACTTGTTTTTCCCTCCTAGAGAAAGGAGGTGCCCTATTATGATGAGACTGACTCTGCCTTGTAAACCCTTTGAATCTATGAGTAATACTAAGCTAATAGCTTCTATACATTGCTCTGACACCTTGCAAGTATCTGCCATCCATTATTACTTGCTGCATTTTCTAAAAGAAAAGATGAGCTAACCATGCTAAAGGCTTTCTTTATATCCACTAACACAATACCTGCACTCTCAGCCTCCAGTGCGCTGTGAAGAATATCTGCTTTATAAAGCCCATCTGCAAAATACCTACCACCTTAGACAGCTTCTCTTCATGCTTTGTATCTACCACTCTGGCCAAAAATTCTGCATCAGAAGACATTTGCAGAAGTTCGTAGTCTCTTCCTGATCCCCCTTACTCTTTAATAATACTCCCAGAGGGGTAGCTACAGTAGGGCACAAGGTGTGAGGGAGCACAAATGGCAAATGATGATCAGATGGTTCAGTAGAGGTCTAAAGCACCTCAGGTCTCTGTTTGCACTAGAGCAAAATACTAACATTCAGAAATGAATGTTACTACTACTTTGTGTGGTATTTAGAATGTAGCAAGTCACTTTTTATATTTGTAGCAAGTAGCCTTGAAAGTTGGAGAGAGGAGTTTTCTTTCTTTCTTTCTTACTTTTTTTGCACCTCAAGTTGGAGAAGGGGGTATGAGGTGAGAGGTCAGTTGTTCAAATGATTACTGCATCAGTAGCCTTAGATATATGGGTTATATCCTGCTAAGGATATAACAGTTGGCCAGTTTCAAAAGCTTCAAGGCACCTTCCATGCACCCAAACCATTAGTCAGCTCAAGTGGAGTTCACTAGAAAGGTTTGGATGCCAAGCCCTTCAGAGCTTTTCTGCCACCAAAGAGTGCTCTTCTTGCGTCCTTTTTGAACATCGATGGTCAGCAAACACTTTCCATTGCTGGGCAGGAATGTTCTTGTATATTTTTCCACCCTTTCCACCCATGTCCAGTTTCAGAAGGACTCCCCAAAGTTCATTATGGTGACTCCCTTCTAGCTGAGGCAAAAGTAATTTTCCTTTCTTCTGGAAATGGTGAGGAGCAACTTCACTGCCACAGGAAACATAACTCATCCATTACCAAGTCCCACCTGCACAGATGAGCTAACAGAAGATAGGGAGGACTGAATTCTCCTATGTGGCAAAAAAGTTTATCTCCAGGGCACCCCAACTTCTGAAGACCTCTGCCACAGAGCACTAAGTGCTTCAGTTCTAACAAGAAAACAAAATCCTCTTCTTTCATTTTAACTGTAGCAAACTGATTGCTACATTGTATCAAGCATCTGCTGCAGTTTATTGCACAAACACAGCACTAAAGTGCTTCAGTTCTTAAAAAAAATCTCCCTTTGCTTTTTAAACTACAGAAAACTGCTTATTACAGTGCAACTATCAGAAGCATAGTGGGCACAACCAGAGCCCTGTGCCAGCACTACAAACCAGCACCCTACCAACTCAGCTCTTCAACTGAAAAGCAAAAAAGCACTTCACTATAATTTGTGATCAACTTATTACAGTAATATCCACACCCACCCCAGCTTTTCCATGGAAGAGCAAATAAAAAAAAACATTTTAGCACCATAAAAATAAATACATGAATATATATATATATATAGTATATATATATATAGATAGATAGATATGTAGATAAATATGTAGATATATATATATATATATATATATATATATATATATATATACTGTAATACGTCAATCACTACATTGTAGCAATTGGGTTATTACAGTTAGATCCTTGCTGTCCTGTATTAAGTCTACTGATGCACTGTATTACAGTCACATACACTCCCCCCTCCCAAGCTCTTCCACCAAAGAGCAAAAAAAAAAAATGTCCATTCCTTCTATTGGCACACAAAGTGACCAGATTCATGAAATGCCCCCCTGCCCCACTCATTCAGGTTCCATGTCTGTGCCCTGCCCTCGACCCTCCTTCCACACATTTTATTTAAAAAAAATAATTTCTTATTTTAAACTGTATTCCCTGCCTGCACTGAACATTTCAGAACTCAGGTTTTAGTGCTCCATTGTTACAGTTTATTCCCTGCAGCAAATTGCCTGTGACAATGTAGCAAGTAGTTGTTACACTTTAGATCACACATGTTGCTCTACAGTGCTCAGGTTTGACTGCAAATGCAGTACCAGACTGCATTAAAGACAGATGCAGATTGGCTGATGGTGCCCCCCTAACACTTTATGTCCTAGGTAGTTGCCTCTCTCCTCCCACTTTAACTATGCTAGTGGTAACAATGTACAGTTTAAACCACACATGGAGCTCCTAAGTATTTTGGTTTTAAAAACTCTAGAAAACTGCTCATCATTATATGTGCAGCAAGCAGCTTCTTCAGTTTATACCACACACAACATGCTAAATGCTTATGTTAGTGCAAGTGTAGAAAATTGCTTGATATGATGCAGTGAAGACTCATTTGCAACTGCTGATTCTGCCCCCTAGTATTTTGTGCATGGAGAGGCTGTCCCCTTTGCCTCACCCTATCTATGCTACTACCATCTGTTTATTTGGTTCTACCTGACATAGTCGAAACCACACAACACCGACAACCACATCACCGACACCACATATTCGACAGTCCATAAACACGAAACCACATAACGAAATAACCGACGGTACACAAACACGAAACCCCATACACTGCACACACCACAATAACAATTAAAAACAAAACACATCCCCATTCCACAAACCACACACACAACACAAGCACACCAAAATCCTTACAAGCCCACACTAAACCTTACCTAACCCTAAGGTCCGTCACTTAACCCTAACTCACTTAACCCACCCTATAACTCACTTAACCCACCCCTATCGCTCCTAACCCTAACTCACTTAACCCACCCCTATCCCCACAGACCGTCAATCTCCACACTTACCTGCCTCGCACCCTAACGTCCGTCACTACCGCATACTCACACAGCCTTTCCCCATGTCGGCATCCTCGGCGTTGGTGTTGTCATCCGTCGTGTCGGTCTTCTGCATTGTCGATGTTCTGCCACTCGGTCTTTTTCACTTTCGATCTTCTGGAGCTCCGGATTCCGATGTCGGTCTTCTGCGCTGTCGACGAAGTCAGGTAGAACCGTTTATTTACATACCATACCATACCATACCATACCACAGCCTGCCTACAAGACTACAGTAGGAGGGGCCCTGATATCAACTTCCCTTCTATAGTTTTTATCCAAGGGGCATTAATGGCCTAAATTGCTTAACTGAACCCCCTTGTTATGAGGGGGGTGCAATTTCCATTAAAAAGGGTGGATTCCAGTTGATCTTTTCTAACATCTTGCAATGTGTTCATCATTAACAACTGCAAGCTGTTCTTGTGGGAAAGGCTCATATTTCAACTGGTGAGATTAACAACTGCTGTAGAGCCAAAAACAGGAGTCTGGTACTGAATGAAGTTTCATGGGTTTGGAAAAACTTTGTAGCCACTGGCACTGTGGTACATTCATTCTTAGGTATATGAATGGGCACCACAAAACCACAGAAGTGCAGGAGTGTATGAGGTTTGACCCTTTGCTCTCCACTGATGTAGGTTTCTGAAGGCAAGATTTTCTGAGACCCAGTGATTTCCAATATGGGATGGAAGTCTTCTATCCATGAAAGCCGTCAACCCTCTTCAAAGCCAGGAAATCCTAGACATAGAACATTTTGTCCTTTCCTGAAGGACAAATGAGATTTGCAACCCTTCTGAGGACTACAGTCTGGGCATGTCCCACAAGCCCTGCAGGTACTGATCGGTTCCCTAACTATAGTTCCTTCTGGATGTAGACTTAATTCTAAGATACATCCATCTGTGACTGCATCAAAAAACAACTGCTCCACGGTGATCATTCTCCAAACTGAGGTAAATTCAAAGAACTCCCCTGCAATGGGTGGTCCTACAGTATGACCAGGACTGGGAATACTGAGCTGCTATAGTCAATTTTCTTGAAGTTTTGGCTGGTGTAGCCAGGGTACAAAAATTAGTTATGTACTTACCATAAATCTGGGTTTCCAACCTCAGTAACAGAATGTTGAGCAGTTGGACAAATAAAACTTTCCCAGGCTACTGAACTATTCCTTTTTACTATAATGCTCTGTACCAAGACTACCTTCTTCAGATCTCTGGTATGCTGCACAAAGGTAACAAAGTATGAATTTGACCTATAAACCAAGACAGCAAAAACAGAGAGAAGGTTGGCAGGTATGTTACTAAGACAGGACCAACTCATCTCAGTCTGTCTTTATGGTATGTACATAACTCTCACATCCAGTATGAAGAGAACACTCATGTAATACAAAGACAGAGTCCCAAGCTCTTCTTCCTGGTTGGTATCCTTAATGGGAACGCAGCCCTAGTTACTGTGATCCCAAAAGAAAACCTGGCTCTAGAGGTCACATTCAGGTTTTATTGTCTTAGAATGATAGTTATACCAAGTAACTGCTGCACAAGTGTCATTCAAAGCTGCATTATGCAAAAAGGCTTGTAAGGTAGCCTCTGTTCTAGCAGAATAATTACTACAATTAAGAAGCAAAGGCATATTATATTTTTTTATCAGACTTTAATGCAGGCAGTCAATCAGATAATCTTACACATTTCACACCCATTTGAGCTGTCTGTGGATATTCATGCAATGCAATAAATATTCTTCACTATTTCAATATTTATTGACAGGCATTAATAAGTAATTGGACAGATTCAAGTCAGGTACAGTGGCTACCTTTGCATGAAGGAAGGGTCTGTGTACATGGAGATTCTATATATGTGGAATAACAAGTAAGGGTCTTCTACAGGAAAGACTTGTAACTTGGAAATTCTTCTAGCTGATGTTAGCTGCATCTATCCCCAGCCACCCCTACAAAAGAGAGAGTCTTCTGGGATTAAACCTAACTCTTCTGTATAGGCTGGCTGCAATAAGTAGAGAATGAGTATCTCTAACACAAAATATAAATCCCACAGAGGAAGAAGATCCTTTAGAGGAGGTCATGCAAGAAATGTACCCTTTAGAAAGACTTTCAGAATGACTAAACAAACAGAATTACAGCCTTGTTGGAAATTAGAAATATTGGCAAGGTGCTCCTTAATAGAAGATAAACTGAGGTGTGTGATAAAAATCTGAGGTTTAATTGTCCAAAACTGATAGTTTATGAGCAGTAAGAGGATCTAGGCACTTTGATAAAGTCCAGATGGAAAACTAAGTTCAATTGCTTGAAAGTGTTTCTGGCACTGAGATTTTGTGCAGCGATCAGAGTCTGTACTACCCTAAAGGATTAGGCAAGGTGTTTAACCAGTGTGACTGGAGAACTCAAATTATTACATGTAGGGACTGAAGATCCAGATTAGAATTGCTGGAGGGGTGTGACAAGGTGGTCCTAAAGAGTTGAACTAAGAAAGGCTTTTCCAGCAGATGGGTAACCAGACTTTTTGAAATCAAAATTAATTATATGAAAATTATTCTGGTGTTGTGCTGCTTGGAGTTCTGAATAAACTTTGGAAAGCTTCTCCCACTGACAAAACATCTTCTGTGATACTGTTGGTCTGAGGATTCACATACATGAATCAGAAGGCAATGAGATAGTCTGACCATTAGAAAGTTAGCTTCCACACACATGCAGTTTGTAGTAAAAAGCTGTTGGTCAATGTAGCCCATTCCCATAGCCTCAATTCCTCTTGACAAAGGGGGTAGGAGGAGGGTCTCCTCTGAGTTTGATATACCAAACCACTGCCATGTTGTTATTATTGTGGATGGCTATTGCAACTTGAAGTCTTGGAGAGCCTGGAGCATACGAAAGACTGTCCTCATCTCCATTACACTGAAGTGCATCCTGGCATCTGGCAGTGACCATACACATTGTATATTCTCCCCTTGCCCCAAGACAGATGGATCAGTGGTGATAGCTACTAGAAAGGTAGGGACTAGAAAGACATATCAGATTTGGAGTTGGAAATCACCATTTGAGATATATTTTTAAGGTCTTAAAATTCTAATGTGTAGATTTATGTAATCTGAAACCTCATACCACTGCCCTTCCACATCAATTAATGAAGTCAGGTTTAGGGATTTGACAAATTTTAAGAGAAGATTTGTCAGAACTCATGTTTAAACCTGACAGTAAGTTCAATAGTATTAGGCAGATACTTTATAGCATGATCTGGAGAAGGTCTGCATTCCTTCATCAAATGATCAGATTTCCACTTCTGAGGTTGAGATGAATCAACAGATATGGGAATAATTTTGGTCTTGGATCCTGATGTTAAGGTTTAGGTAGCTATCTCCAATAATGAGGTCAACAAGCCTGGCACTGAATCATCCTCTGATGTCAAAGGCTTGTTGGCCCTGATAAAAGTCTTCATCAGAAAGTATTTTAATTTGTTTCCCATCCCTGAAGGCACTAGGTGCAAATTTCACATTTGTATATATTTTGTTATCCGTCTAAACAATATAAACATTCAGAATGCTTGTCTTGAGGAGGAAGGTATCTACCATGTTTACATTTCTTAATGCATACTTCATTTGTACTGAGTAATAATGCTCACAACAATATCATTAGAAAAACAGGAAACAACAGTGCTACAACTTTTTTTTACTCAAAAACAGAAAAATGCTACTGATGAGAATGACTTGAAAACCACCAATACTGATATCACAGATGTCAAAAGTAGTACAAGCTATGGGTGAAATTTATAATAATGGCACTGAACAAATACTGATGAAATTATGCCAAAAGAACATGAAATCATTAACAGTGTAAAGAAAAGGAAACATGACAAAACATCTAGTTCTTGAGAGGGTGAGGGAGAAGAACACAGAATAGACCAAGCGTTTAACCGAAAAGTAAAAGAACTGACCAAAATGTGGTACTAGAAGGTGCTAGCACAGAAAAGAAAAACTTGAATGTACAGCACTTTAGCAGAAAAAAAAGTAAAATACTACAAAGTGATACATTTTAACGTAGGGCACACTCAGATGTAAATGTTTTTTCAGTGCCGCAAAACAGGTGTAGAGACAGTGATCCTGGCATACAGCAATATGGATAAATGGGAGGGGTTTACTAGCTTATGAAAGATTTAGATGCCATGGTAACTCATCCCTGATGGCATTTATCCTGGTATTACGACGGAAAGACATCCACATAGCAGGTCTGCCAGATACTCAGAGACGACTTCTTTCCACATGGAATCTTTTCACTGTTGGGGAAGTGGGGTGCCGAGAAGAAGAAAAGAGTGAGAGGAAGAACTGTGTTCACTGTCAGGTTCTATTTTGGAGGTCACTGAACGGGCTCCTGACAGGCATGACCAAGGAGGACATTCCTCCTCAAAAAACTGCCTTTCTGTGTTCATCAATAAGTGAAAAGAGCTTAATATACATAAAGTATCAGCACAGTCAAAGTTATAGCAAGAATATGAAAGTCTCTGGAACCTGTGCTGAACCACATAAATCAAAGAGGCACCCACTCTGAGATGGTTAGTGAGGTTGTTACTCTATGGCATCATGATACTATAAAGATGTTTGCTTTCTTTGGAGCAGAAAGACCTGTATCAGATGCTTACAAGCAGCAAATATGACATCCTTTGGAAAAGGTTCCACATGGGGAGGATCCAAGATTTCTCATCCTTTTCTAGGTACTGACTGAAGTGTTTCTGCAGAGAATGACATACCATAGTACATGTTAGCTACCTAAGAGTCTCACTAAATGAAGGTCATCTAGAGGAGGGTGCTATAAAGAGGGGATGTCTCATTTTCCTTGTCTGTCTTAAAAATAAGGACCTCTAAATCTTCAGAATCCCTTCTCAGGACAATGAAGGGAAATAAGCACTTCCTCTACTCCTAGTACCAGATGGAGGTGGCCTGGGTTTACATAATGTGTGAGGCAGAAGCTGCCAACAAGCAAGTGTTGGCTTACAGGCAGTGACACTCAAGTAAGTGTACACCAGAGGAAGAAATAGGTCATGAGAGGCCTGTGTTTAGACTGGCACTAGTCTTTCTAAAAATGGGCTCCTGTACCTACAAAGGCATGTCCCACGAGGTACTGAACAGTATGCAATTGTTGGCCCCACTGGGATGGCCCATGTGTTCAACAGGTGTTGGTAGATCTACAGGAGTCCTCTTAATCCTACCCATCAAGTTTCAGTTGATTTTTTTGGGAGATCATGGGAGTAGACTCCCTATTCCTGAGTTCAACCATGAAGCCTTTATTGGAGCTTGAATAATTATTCTATATGATCTGTCTGGAATGATCATGACTCAGGCACCTGAACATGACAAAAGTTGATGCAATTTCTGAGGTGGTTAATAAGGGTGAACCTCGCCTGCACTTCTTATCACCAGTTGATACTGGCTACGTGGCTGGTACTCTATCAGTCAAAAGAGAGCTCATGAGTCATACTGAATGACATATAAGCTTACAAATGGACTTACTGTGACTACACTTTAACTGATATATTGTCTCTAAGTATCTTACCTTCTCACGTATGACTGATGCCAATCCAGGCTTGCATAAAGGATCAACTTGCTGGTCACTAAGCACTGCACCTTCCAAAGCCACTATCCTAGAAGACTGTTGCCCCTGTTGCAGTGCCATTACATGTGTTCCTTTCCTAGATAGCAAAGGCAGTGCCAGTGATGGAGCAATCATAGGCACACTTAAAAGGTTTTGGCATTTTATACATTAAACATTGGAAACTTATTACAGCAAGCATTAGGAAAAGTGAACTCTACTGGCAGCATAAGGAAACTAGGGCGTGCACAAGATGAACACATCCTGATAGATCTACATATGAAATCAGGGACTGTACTTGCCACAGGAATGTGCCCCCTGGGTGACAAGAAAAAACTCAGAATTATGAGAAGCTGGGAATGTAAGAAAAAGTGTCCAAAGTTAGGACATATTTTTTCTCTGATAGACACTTACTAGACAAGAGTGTTAAGGTGCAGATACCACACAAAGTTTGGGTCAAAAATGAGATGTAGGACATGAACCTAGACACCAAAAGGTCATCTTTAAGAAGTAAAGGTGCCACATTGACCAAATGCAAGAAGGCCATTTTCCTTTGAGTTTGGACTACATCTCTGTAGTAGTAGCCTAAGAGGTTTGAGGGCATATCTGAGGTGTCTCCATATATAATGTTTTTGTGCCGGTCTGATAAAATCCCTTTTACATGATACAAACAGTTTTTTATGTGATCCATCTAACAAAAGTAATAAGGCCAACTAATAAGATCAATGAAATTATATTCAAAATGTATTGAAAAACACAAATTAATTTAATACTCCACCTGCTCAGAACATATCTGTCAAGAACCTGAATGTCTGCAATATACCTCCATTCTCTCCTTCCTTCCAGGTTATACAAACAGCTTTCTTCTCAACATATAAGGGTTCAGATACAGACTTTGCACTTAAACATGACTATAAAGGATATGATGTGGTTGCTGCTCTCACCTTGTTAACTTTCACTAGCCTGTATCAGCTGCATTACCTTTTAGGTATGTAGGGTTTAGAAATGCAAAGGCGCAGTCTCAGTTTCACCACCTCTCCCTTGCTGCACATCTCTTGATCTCCATGTTGAATGAACCAGCTTTATCCATGAACATCCCACTTGTTCACCTATGGGTTATATTTACTGCCATGTTACATTTGTCATTCAGCAGAACTCACTTTATTTTCTTCCTAGCATGGCGGCTACTTGCATAACTCTAACCTCAGGCCCCATTGTACTTTCTTATGGTTTTGTGTCTTAAATGCTTTTAAAGTAAAAGTATTGCATTGTCTAAAACAATAGACTATCTGATGCCTACAAAGCTGACAATGTCCCTTTAACATAATGCTGTTTAAGCAAATAAATTACATGCATCAAAATCAAGAAAACATAAAAAACTTGGTCATTGCACACTCACAACTCTGTGCTGTGATGATAACAAGCAGGCAGATGAAAAATCAAGGCAGCAAACACAGGCGTCAAAACAATAGCCCAAAAGAACTGCAAAACAAAAGACAATCAAATGAAACAAAAATGATAAAAACTAAAGAAAAAAATGAGCTTATAAACTTTACAAAGCAAATTATTCATTTTACAAGTTTAGCATTTTACCTTCTGTAAAAACCTACTCGAGGAAATTATTTAAAAAGAAATTATGTTCAGTTGGTGCACAGCACTATAATCTGCCCAACAGCATACTATACACTTACCCAGCAACACCATGCATCCAGTGTTTAACAGGTAGGGACAAAGCTGAGTACAATGCAAACTTGATAATGCAAGTGAGGGTGTGGTCTCTCTCCCACAGCATTAGATAAATTCTTACCATATCAGATGATCTACATGTTGACCCTCCACGATGGATCAGTAGTTAGTTCATATTTTCTCCCAGTTTTATTTCTTCACTTTTACTCAGAGCCTTCCATGCTCAGGGAGCAGATAATGAGTGAATGCAGTAACTTAAATCAATTTATTTTACCAACCCAAACATATTAAACAACTTAAAATTAAAACAATATCTACTAACTAGAAGTAACTATGAATTCACTCTACAAAGATAAAGGAAATATAATACAATCTACAAAATTAATCAAATATAATAATTTTTCAAGAATAAATAAATAAAACTAACAGAGATTGTCATTAAAAATGCCCTATCAAATAAATGCATTTTAAATGACCTCTTAAAGTTTTCTATGGCTCCCATACTTTTGCTAGAGTATTAAATTGACTGTCATGATCCCCATAGAAAATAACCACTGACATAGTTTCAATTTGCACACCATAATGTGATTCAGTGTTTTTATCTGTTCCTATGGTATTGTGACTGTGAAGTTAGTATTTATAAATAAATAGTAGTGGCAGGATGAGACTCCACAAGGAGGTTACAGGAGGCTTGCCCACCCCCTGCAAAAATGTTTTGTGTTGTTTCTTTCATATGCTTGAAGGTCTGACTAGTTTGTTTTGTCAGGCTGAAGCTTTAGTTGGATTATCACTAATAAGACATAATAACACTGTTTTCCACAGTAGCTGCTTATAAACCAAACACTTGCTACTGTGAGTCCAGACAAGGGAATGAGTTTGCTATGCTCCTATAATTTCCGATTTTTTTCATAATTCACAGACTCTCAGTTTTGAGTCTTGGAATAACAAAAGACAGCAGTTCTAAATAGCTGCCTTACAGTCCTAACAACACAGGTCGTGAATTTGACAAGTAAAGAGCTCAAAATAATAACAATGTCCATCTAAAAAGTCTGATAAGTAGCAGAGATCTACCATTAGCCCCTTGCATACTGAATGAAGTCAACATGGCTTGTATGGAGACAGCATGTCCTTTATATAGTAAAAACTACACACAGTGACATCAGCAGCAGAGAAGTTCTCACTACCTGTAATAATCTACAGAGGAATCTTTACTAACCTCGCTGCAAATCTAGCAGTCCAGTTATTGCATGCTACCACCACAGATTAAACTGCGTATGCTAACAGTAGTAACCCAAGCGAACTTTTTGTGGCATTAACTGTATTAATTTTTATACAGTACAGAATAAAATGTTTCAGCCTGTATCCAATAAAACAAATCTTACAGCAATGAATAAGCAGACAGTGAACAACTGTTTTCTCAGTTACAAAGGGCTATACCCTTCATTTTCCATTAAAAAGGCATTCATTATAGTAAAGGACAAGTACTCAGTAAACAAACATGGCCTCAATCATGAAGGACAATTGGCCCTCCCAATATGCCTACTCAGAGTAGCAGAACACCGGAATCATTATTCCATATTGTTGCCCAATCACACCAATTGGTACAAACCAAAATACCTGTATAATCCACCCTACCTCTCTACACATGCGCGCGCACACACGCACACACACACACACACACACAAATGCACACACACACATGCACGCACGCACGCACACACACACACACACACACACACACACACACACACACACACACACACAGGCATACACATCTGATTTTGAAGGCTTCCTGCATGTTCTCTTTCAGCAGCACAGCCTGACAAAGATCTTGATATTTCTAGTTCCAGTGTTCAGGAAAACCTGTGCATCCATCCAGAGCATGCAGTGACATCATATTCTTGATTAGGAAGCTGTGCCCAGTCCAGTATACTCTAGTTCTTTTCTGTTGATTGTTTAGTCTGTAATCCTAATGTGCAACTTTAGAAAGTTTCTATTTTTGATACTGAAATTACAAAATTCTCCAAATTATTATCAGTTGCCAAAACATCAGGCAGGACTCATATTACCACTACCCTGTATCTCTCAGTTTAATTTCTCCAAGCCGTTTGAGTTTCTAATACCATGATGGGAATGAACCCCATTCCTAAATCACGATATGATTGAAGTTCAAGAAATTAGCATTGTTTCGGTCTTTGATGTTCACTAAAAGTACTCTTCACAGCACCTGCAATGTCCTCAGAACTGACTCCTTCAGTAATTCATATGGATTTATATGTGTTGTAGGAACCGAGGGAACTTCTTCATCCACCTGAGCAGGTGGGGCCTCGGTTGAATGCCTCATCCAAAGGACAGCACACTCAAGAGTACAGCATTCCCTTATGCTGCACTACAGTATCAGCAATCAATCTGCATGGTGTGAGAACAGAACCCACAGCTGTCTGCATCAAAGGTGAGTGTGCTACAAATGTGCATATTATTCCATCAGCTGCCATATGTCTAAGTATGACTGTAAATTCTTTTTCAATAGACCTGTTGCTTCTTCTACTGTTGGTATTATTGGTAACTGACTGGGTATCCTTTTTCCACATTGGTCTTATTTCTGCCTGCAAACCCTGGTATTTTATGACTTTGTTTTTCTCTGTACATAAGAGACTGTAATCATTCAGTGTAGCAATTTCAAAGATCAATGTTACTTTTGCCTTTTTTTTCCTGCATTATTATATCTGGTTTTGTCACATCTATTTTTGAATTGTTGAAAATAGGTGATCCTATGTGACAAACTTTTTAGTTTTCTGCTATTCTTTGTGATTCAGGTGTCTAATGCTTCTCAACTACTTCAATATTTTATTGACTACACAATGCCCAATTCAACAGTCTTGCCTTATTGTGCGCTTCAGTATACAGGCCTTCTGCCGTAAGTATATCACACCCAGTAACAAGAGTTGCAACTGTTTCTATTTCTTCTTTACAGAACCTGCATTTGTCCATTCGTCCAACATGTTCAAAGAACTTTGTAAACCACTACTCTGCCCCCCCCCCCATTATTAACCTTTCAACTTTTGATTTCAGTTCACCTCTGCTTAACTATTCCTGCATCAAATCCTGATTGGCATCAGGTTGTTATAGGAGATCTCTGTACTTGCCACAACATTTATGTCTTTTCCACATTCTTTCCTCCTCATCTGTTCCTTCACTAATATTCTTTCTTTTGTTTTTTTGGCAGTTCTTGCCTGATTTTTGTCTACTTCTTGTTCAATTTTCATTCCAACTTGACACTGATATGCTTCTGTTAAACTAAGCAGGGAAGTCATTTTAGACTTTGTCTTCCTCCTGCTCAAGTTCCTTTATATCATATTCCTATCCCAGATTGATATGTTCTTGGTCCTGTAGCCTTCCTGCTTTAAATGTTGTTTTGGGGCATTTTTCAAGACCAAATGACATTCTTATATCTTCTGAGAAAGTTGTAACCACTTGCAGTTGTGTGTGCAATCCCTCATCTGATAAATTACATGGTTTTAAGCTGTCAAAAAAAAAAAAGATGAAAAGTCTTTAAACAAGATTTTCTGTGAGCCAAATTGCAACTATGGCGTAATCTGTTAAGTAAACAGTTTAATGGTCAAATGTAAGACAGACATTGTCTTCTCTTGCCTTTCTCTTTGCCAAGGAAGGGCCACTAGCTGAACCGGAGGAGAATAATGTGGGGCTTCCCTTGCCAGCTGGTCTGATGAAAATGTCTGTGGCACTGAATATGAGTGTTTTTCAAATCTACCAGGATCCTTATGTATATGAGAGTGTGTGCATAGAAAGTACTGCTTTATGCCAGAGCAAAGCCCAAACCAACCTCTCACAGCCTAGTGATATATCATCTGGGTAAAACTATAATTTGCAGTGGGCTAATTCACAACACCCACTTCTTCTCATTTGCTCATTGCTCCTCATGTCAGGCAATCCATGTTGGAACTAAGAACTGAGGAACATCTTTTTTTTTCTCTCAGTCTCCCCAAGAATAGGATTTCTAAGCAAATGGCTTTCTTCTGAGACTGACAAAGATAAACAGATCTCCCTTCCCTCAGGATTACTCTTTCTTTGGAGAGATATTTGGGTTTATAGAGTCTTCTATGGCCTGATCTACATCTCTTCTGCCTTCTCTCTTAAAAAGTGAATCAGTACTTGGGGGAGGGGGGGATAAGGCATCTTTGTATATCCTCTCCATGGAATCTTTCCAGAAAACTGTAATTTATATGGGTTGGAAACATCCAGATTCCTACTCTCTACTAGTGAATCACACTCTATAAAGTCCTAGTAACATGACATAATGTTCTGAGTAAGCATTCCAGGGAAGATTCCTAAGTCATCTCAGCACAGGTCTCAGAAACAAGAGCCCACTTATACACTGCTGCTGGATAAGAAGTATAAACCTCTGGAAAAAGCAGGTAAGATAATGTTCTCCTCTGCTACTTTCATCCTTAGGTTTCATAATTTGTCTCACCTGTCCCAGTTCCACTTCATCCTTGTAAGTCAGCTGCTAGGTCCTCATTCTAGGATAAATGAGTCTCTAGAAATGACTCCTATGATATTTTCATTAGTGGACTTTCATACAATTTATGGTATCTGTCTTTCTGCTAATGATATGGACAAGGCAGCAGGCTTAGAAATGTGTTTATGCCAGGTGTCATGGCTCAGCATCTTCTCATTTAAGGATGAAATGAGGCAGGCCATTGTGGATGCTTCTAAGTGGATTGAAGTTCTCTTTCAGCAAGCTTTCTAGGACCTAGAGGAAAACTTACAAAATGGGAAACTGATGCTGATCACCACTTATGGGCTTTCCAGTGCACCTCAGCATTCCCTTCTTCTGTGCCAACAGAGCCCCCCCCCCCAAAACAAAAAGCATTAAGCAACTTTGTTCTGCCAGCTCTATCAGCAATGTGCCCTAGGAAGCTAAATAAATGGGTGCCCACACAACAGTATTGTTGATCACTTCAGATTGCCTGTGGATGGCTTGTCGTCTTTATATTTTCAGTATGGAAAATTATAACAAATATGTGGCAGTTTTGGATACATCTTTCAGTAGCCACTTCTTGGAGCTTTTAGGTCCTATGTTAGAAGCTCTGGTAAAGGACCAGCCTGTTTCCACTGATCAGTTGGATCAGGCCTTGACTTTACTCCTCACAAAGGTCATAAGGTCTGTTCAGGGAAAGCTAGAAGATTGACTTCCCATTGCTTCCTCATTCTAAATGGAATGGGAGGTTTTTTTTTCTCATCGTGGACCTCAAAGGCTTTGACAAGCACATGTAATATGCTGAATTCTGGATGGAGACTTTATAGAGGGTAACTCTTCTACTACTGAAGCACATGCTGGACATGATGGATGGTTCTTGAGGTCTTCAAAGTAGTTTCCTTTGGCTTATTCAGACTTCTACATAGAGTTGGATCATTTACTCTCTTCTCCACATCCAGAGTATGTACAAAGGCCCTTGCTATATGAGAGGAGGTTGGGCATGTGGAGTTGCTTCTTATACCTATTGTGTTTATAATTTGCTGCTGGTGTCTCTTTTAAAAGACTCTCAGGTAGCAGCCTTTGCTTGGGACTTTGTTCATATCGTGTTGAGGGTGATCATAAACTTGGAGAAGTTATTGCTTTTCCCAGTATACAGGATTTCATTTATCAGGATATGGTGGGATACACCCCAATGTCAGCCATTCCTACCACAGAGAAGACCCAAGATGCTGTAGCCAGATGCACAGGTCTAGCCTCTCATTGTAACTACTGTCTTCACAAGTATGTTCATTAACTCCTGATAAGGATGCCTCAGTAGATGGTGATGTCTCATTGGTTGAAGACCCGTCATGCCCTTGCAGAGCAACTAGTAATGCCAAACCACTGTCTGCAGGCTGAAAAGTAGTGGTTTGCTTTCACTGCACAGGAGTCCTTTCTCCACCTGAATCTATCCTAAATTCTGATAACAAATGGTTTCTTTTTAGATTTAGGAGCCTAAACTGCATTCTGCACAAATGCAAGGAAAATGCAGCCCTCAAGGTAGAAGGCTTCACTCAAATCTACTTGATCTAAATGCAATGTTCCCGACCTTCTAAGCAATGTAAAGGGGTGTGAGGCAGGAGCCCTTTGCATTCCACTCAGGCAACCCAGGCTATGTATGATACATGACAAAAGAGGTTGGAACTCACTTATATCCCCCTGTGTGGAAAGGTGACATGGAACTGACAATAGGTCATGACATCACTATACAGCTGATCACACCTAGGGAAACTAAAAAGTATTTTACATATAATAATGCAGTCTTCCTCCATTTTTGCTCAGTGCGGCAGGGCAAGGTAGAGTTATTGGTGGATGTGATCTTTTTACATTGTAGACCATTCCTTGTATGACTTTCCAGCTTTACCTCTTATTCTGCATTTGTTATCAAAATTGGAAAGCAATGAGAATGTATTCAGGCTTTAGTGTCCCACAGAGAACATGAAACTTTAGTATTAGCCTATGAATAGCCTTCAACTGAAGCAATAATGAGGAAATAAATAGACTTCACCACTAGGAAAAGGTGTTCCCTTGCTGCATGTGTGCCTTCCAAACCAGACTAGGTGAATCAAGCTGTCAGTAAGTCTAACATCAAATTTAATCTGATAAGTAGAAAATGGTTGATGAGGCATTCTGTGCTGCCTTAGGTTGTTTGTTCGTGATACTGAACCACTGCAGGCACCTATTTGACTCTTAACTGAGATATACTTTATGAATTCTTGTCACTAAGTTTCATAAGCAAAAGGGAAACTGTGGGTGGATTGCCAGTCTTGCCAGTCTTCTTAAGGTGTTTACTGAGACTGCTTCTAGAAAATGTACCACATGACATGCAACTGTCTAGGCATTAGCATATTTAAGCTAGATACTCCCCACATACTGCAAAGGACCCTGGGATAAATTTATTGGGAAAAATGTTATAACTGAAATGAGATTGAGCAATTTTAGATATTTAGGAATGATGGGGGAAAGGGTAATAATGATGGTGGAACGCAGCTAATGAGATCAAAGATCTCTAAAACTCTACAAATGTAACTGAGGTGGTCCCTGTAGATTGCTAAATTGCAGGCAAGCAAAACATAATTCACCTAGTCTGTTTCTCTGAACTATGTCTGGATGATAAGTTTTCTGAGAGCGGTGGGTGACACACCATGCAGGGAAACAAAAAACCCTTCTCAACTTAATAAGGTCAGAGCCGCTTGCATTGGTTCTGGTTTTATATGTAGGGCTGGCAATCAGCTAGTTCTTTGAAACAGATTTGTTACTCATATTTTGTAAAAATAATCATTTGGTTATTTATGATACTCCTGGACTATTCCCATGGATACCATTGATCATCAGGGTCAAGCCCTAGAATAACTTTCAGAGGAGTACATAGATTCCATGTACTATCAAGTGATTCTTGAAGATTTCTGGATTATTATTATTATTACTATTATAATACACCTTTTTATTTAGTATTTATTTACTTGAATTTGTTGATCATGATAGAGTCCTGATCACAACAGACCAATTTCTGTGTCACCCAAACACTAAGAAATAAAATAATAAAGTCAGTTGCAGTAAGAATTAAATACAATATCATGTTCAGATTTTACAGTGGCACACTTATAGTAGCAAACAGATTATTAATGCTTGAATACAGTACTTTCAGAATAAAGTTCAAGTTCATATTTACACATATACACTATGTACAGAAATGGGAAGAAGGGGGGCAAAGGAGGAAAAACTGAAGGAAGAAGATGTTGGGGAGGCAATTTAGGAGGGAAAGTGGATGGGTGTATTGGAGGCTGAGTGGCTGGGTGTGGTGCATACCTCACAATGTCTTAATGAAAGAATCAAGGACAAGGTCAAACATAACAAGGGGACAAAGGACCAAAATAGGGACAGAATTTAAACACTGCTCTTATAAATTTAGAAAGTTGATAGAATAACAGTATTATCACACACCTTCTGAAGGATATGAATCTACAACTCAAATGTGTGTCATTATTTAGTGACTGCAATCCTCATTGATTTGCCAGAAAAACCACAAATTTTACAAGAAACACAGAAAAAATAAGAAGCAAAAATTCTGGACACTATGCAAAACTCTTGACAGTTGAGAGGTATGGTGCAGTGGAGGTAGGAAGATGGGGAAGATGAAGCAGAATTATTGGAATTTTTGACTGGCAAATGGATATCATTTAGGAAAAAGTGTTATTGGACTAGGAGAATATTATTACTATGTTATGTGTCATGTTTGAAAGCAATTGTGTTAAGACTGGTGAAAAATGTGTAGCTAGGAATGAAAATGTATGTGTTCACATTTAGGTATATAGTTATCCTGGTTTTGAGCAAGAACAGAGACAGATTTTGGCTAGGAAGTCTTTTTAGAGTGGTTTTGAAGGCTGGGAGGGTGGGTATAGCCATGATGGATACTGGTAAGGAGTTCCAGGGCTTAGCAACCTTGTACGAGTACAGACAATTCCCAGCAGATTTGTTAGGTTTGTAGACAGACAGGAGTTTTTGGTCACTGGATCCCAAAGACCAACTGGGAACATAGTTGTATAGAATTGTTTTTAGTGCTGGACAGGCAGATGGATGCTGGATAATGTTATAGGTGGTAAGAAGCTGTGTATGTTTTAGTTAATGTGGCAGCTCTAACCAATTTGGGCTTTTCAGTGCTGAAAGGGGTATGTGCTGCAAATTTAGCAACTTTGTTATAACATTGTTCAAGTTTTAATTTTTGGAAAGCCTGGAGGTTAGTAAGCACAGGAGAGCCATAAAGAAGAGTGGGGAGGAGATAAGTAGGGGTTAGTGTAGTTTTAGTTGCGTCGGTAAGCAAGTTTTTGGTTTTGTAAAGCATCCCTATTTTTTAATGAGTTTTTCTTATGCAATTTTGTATATGCAGGTTGAATGTAAGATTATCATTCACTATCACTCCTAATACTTTGCTATGAGAAGTGACTTCAGTGGTCGTACTATCAAGAGAGAGGACTTTAAATTTTGCTTTTTTCATGATAGAGGGATTTAGGAAAAAAGTAGTAGTTTGGTCTTTTTTGGGTTGAGCATGAGTTGCGTGTTACAAAACCATGTTTTAATGGCTACTAAAACTTCCTGAGTAATTTTTTGGTGGTGTACCATGTCAGATGTGCAAATGAGAGTGGAATCATCTGCGTATTGTATTAGGGTGGCTTGTTGTGTGAAAATATACAGAGTGTTGGTGAAAATGTTAAATAGGAGTAGACCAAGGATAGAGCCTTGTGGCCTACCGGTGGTGACTAGGAGGTAAGGAGAGAGCAGAGAGTGCCATTTTACTAACTGATACCTATTGGACCTATGTTTACATGTCATTTGCCATTAAACAGTGGCTTGGTGGGTAGGACACTCACATTTGAGGGCCTCAGTTTGGATGAGATGTTAAACTGAAATCCCATCTACCTGACATGGTGGCAACTTACATGGATTTTAAAGATCCCATAATGCTTATTGGATGAAGACAATAGTAAAACATATTTGTAACAATAATTTACAAAAATAGACAATATACATACTCTACAATGTTACATTGCTTACAATGCATAGATTTGTCATGCAATAGTAAAATATATTTGAATACTTATATATACTTTATTAATTTATTTTCTTTGTTAACTGGGTAAATGGATTGGTCCTAAATGCTGAACCATTTTCAATCATGACCTGGGACAAATGTAACAAGCATGCAGCAGTACATACTTAAACAAGGACAAATGATACACACAGGAGTGAACTATATATATACAGATTTGTTAGCTCAGCATTTCTTTTACCCTAAATATACATTTTCTAATATAGTTGAGCAATAAGAAATCCATTCACTGAAAAATAGAGCAAAAGAGGAAAAACTAACAATGATGATAGGGATGAATATGGTGATGATGAAGATGGCAATTATCCCCCAATATGTAATATTAAACATTCATAAATTCATTACAGTTATCATTGCATAGGGCCTTCAAAGTTAGGTATAACAGATACATAGTCACCATATCAGCTTATCTATAAGAAGACCCTGTTCATTGCCTGCTCATTACCATTACACATCCATCTGGATATCACTTCAAGTCAGTATTACTGGATGGATTATCCTGAAACATGGGCAAGCATATAATTTCATATTTTTGTTTGTTTGCATATTTCACATACTTTCTCAGTGCATGGAAGTCAAACTGAGAAACAAAGCAGATGTGCTCACCTGTGTAGTCCTAGAATTGCCATGTGTGCTGGTCAGGGACACGTACCCCCGAGTTTGACACCCAGAAATGTCAATAATACTTTCAAGCTCAGACTACCAGAAGAGTAAACATCAACAGCTACTCAGTGCAGATAGCCTTCTAGCAGATTAACTGATATGATGATTCCAAAACTGTAACCTTCCCTCTCTGTTAATACTGGCACAATACATTTAGCTATTAATTTCAGGAGTAGGACAGAGAGCTAGTTTTAAACTACAAACCACTGAAGAAGACAGTTTAAATTATGCTTATGTCCATATACAGTGAGACCTGCCTGATTAAAATCTATGTTTTTTCTCCTGTTCTCACCCAGGTCACACGGGTTTGTTTCTTGTTTTCCGAGACATCTACAATGACATACACAAGCAGCCATTTTCTTTCATTACCAGTTGCACCACCTCTTTATATTTAATCCCAATGTTATCACAAAGCAGGCTGGAATATCAGGCACTTAACATTCTTGGGAACTCTCTGCAACATATAGGAACCAACTTTTAGGTAAAGGAAGAGAGTTATTTAAACAGAACCATTTCTATTCCTTCTAGCTACTAAGCTGAAATCACTAAAGCTGAGCAAACAGTGCTCATAACTGACAACCTGAATACATAAATGCTCAAACCACAACTACTAACTTAAGTTAGTAGATTTACAAGTAAATGGGTCACATTAAAAAGCTCTTGAAAAGTATTTTTTTTTACTGATGGTAACACCTAGCTTTACTTTCCAAATGAGAGGGTAATACCCCAATTTATTACTTTCAGTCTGAGGAGACTGTACTTTGTAGAAAAAGAGAGATCATTGACAGCCAATGGAACCTTTGTCCTGATCTTTCTCTAAGAGAATGTGAGCTCAGAGAATGTAAAATACGTATAATTTTGAGAACTACAGTATTGCTCCTGGGTAAAGCAAGCAACAGAGCATGGGCAACTGTCACTCAGCATCTATGTTCAAGCAACTATGGTATAAGCAACTACTTGTTTGAACCGAGCTAAAGTGAGGTGGGCTACCAGCCACAACACTGAGCTGAGATATCAGATGGCTAGAGGCTGTTGAGCTTTCCAAACACCGTAAGATGCCTGTTTTTTTTTTTTTTTGCTTGTTTATACTATTTACTGCACTATTTATTGTGTTCTGCTTATGTAATACTTTATTTTAATACTGTAAACTAAACTGCACCATTTGTACTGCATTTGTTTGCCTTACTGTGCCTGTTAAATTGTATTTTGTTGCTGTTTTCACTGTTTGCAAAGCTCTTTTTGGTATTTTCACTGTTTTGAGTTTTTTAAAAAAGTTTTTTTAAGTTTTTAGCTTCTGGTATTTAAGCCCCACATTTCACCGGGTTTCTGCTTGTTTGTGAGTCACGAAGCACCATGCACTACAGCGCAATTGCGTACCATAGCCAGATAGATAATTTCAACAATTTTTCCTTTAGATACAGCTGTAGCACATTATTGTAGTCCTCATCTTTAGTACATCTTCAGTGAAAGAAGTATTGTGAGTGAGTTGTGACCTGTTAAACCACCAGCCAAAAACCCCGTCAGAAATAAGCATCTACAGTGCACCTTCTGGATCAGTCCTGAAAGCACCCCCTTTGTGATAACATTTCTTCAAACCTAACATTATAGACAGTTGGGCTACCCTTGTTGATTTGGCTCTCCTGAGGCAGTATAGCAACTGCCTCATGTACACTGTCAACTCTACTAATAACTCACTCTAGTACAGAGTGCGAGAGATGTATCCACACCATGAATCTTGAATCCTTGCTCTTTCGCACTCAAAACAGTAACACTGAAGAGGTTGTCAACTCACCCACCACTACAAATGCACATAGTACCACTACTCATATATGGGTCTATATTATAGGTCTATATTATATATTCAGAGTTTCAAAACTTCGAACCTCATATGTTTGACAACATATGAGCGAAGTTTGAACCATCAAAAATATAATAAAAAGTTTTTTTAAAAAAAATTATCTTAATGCTCTGAGACAGGGGAGCAAGCCCCCCCCTGCACCCCCCCACTTAAATATACCAACTTCAAAATCGCACTTCAGTGCAGAAAAGAGAAATTTTCCCATTATATGCCGTATGGAGCTGTTGTTTTTCACCTTTAAACTTTTTAAAGTTCGATCATATGGTGTTGACCATATCACATTCGAACTTTAAAACGTTTGAATAATTAATAGGGACCCTCAAACACATAGTATGCATCCAACACATAAATCAACATACATGGAGGTTCTTTTAAAAAAATTATCAAAACACCAGAGACCTCCAAAATAAAAGACTCCTACAACTAACATAGTTCCCACAGCACCCAAGACACATAGCAACACCCGTGTCTCACCTATCAAGCCCTTAAGGCATAACACTCAAAAAAACAAATTTTGGAGACTCCACAGTGAGACACGCAGATGTCTCACTCACCTGGTTAGATAATGAGAAACTCATGAGCAGGATTCATCAGATCACACATGCACTCAGGTCTCTGAGCAACAAAACCATTATAACTCTGTCATAGCTCATGTTGTTCTGAACAACCTGAGAGGTGCCTCACTGGACTATTATAAGAAGAGAGGCATGACTGATATGATTGAGCTCTCTGAGTATGTATCCCAGGCAGGTATGTCCCTAGCGCATATTACCCTCACCTAGAATAATGCCACAGTATAAACAAAAATGATCAATTTCAATAACTGGCTTAGTTTCTGGTGTCATTTAAAGGGGATCCAGTTTCTGTTAGCTTGGGATGACATGGTCAACAAACCTCGCTGCTTTGCTACAGATGGTTGCACCTGGAACCACTAGACTTTCAGCTGCTGGCAAAGACTCTTGCTTCCAAAGGTCTCAAAAACAAAACTGCCAAAGTGAAAATAGCCAACAAAATAAGGGTTATCCTGTGAAATGCTAGGAGCTTAAACCAAAAACTGCACACCCTGGAATCACTTCTATCACTGGAAGATGTAGATGTCTGGGCAGTCAGGGAAATCTGGTTCAAGGCCTCAGAGAGTACCCCAGCCTTGCAAGGCTACAATGTGTTCCACACCTTCAGACTGCAAAACGAATGTGTGAGAACTCACTAGCACAAACTTTCCATGCCTTTGTTAACTCAAATGCCCTGGAACAAATTGTTCAAACCCCAACAAATGGAACAAACATACTAGATCTGGTCCTCACTAACATGACAAACTGATGCACTACCGCAACTGTCAGACCCTCATTAGTTAAATCTGACCATAAATCAGTCACCTTCAAACTGGCACTAACACCAGAACTCACAAAGGGTGAAGTCAGATTAACAAACTTCACCAAAGCAAACTATACCCTCCTAAGTGAAGGTATAAATGCATTCCAAGCCCCACCCCCAGCTGGAAGTGGTAGCTACACCAAAGCTTACACTAAAGCCCTGTTCAATCACTTATAGAAGTGTATAGATTCGGCTGTTCCAGAGAGATCATCAAAGCCAGAACCACAAGTAAATGAAGCCACCCTGATGGACATCCAACATCAACAAACTTTACAACAAACACAAAACATTGCTGTCTAAGACAACTATAATGAAAAAGCACCCTCCTGAGCCTCAAAAGGCACATAAGACAACATGTCAAATCTTCTTAGAGTAACTTATCAATCACAGCCAAAGATAACCATAAGGCCTTTTACAGCTATGTATGCAGCCTAAAAGGTAGGACCCAAGCATGTGCCAAACTAGTGACTATTGATATCACACACACTGATCCCGCAGAGATAGCAAACCTGCTAGTGGAAAGATTTGGTGAAAATTTCACTCCCTTATCCCCTCCAAACTTATCAAAAATCTTGCCCCCAACTTCCCCTCCACCCTACATATCCAAACAGCAGGTCATTAAAGCCTTGTCTAAAGCAAAAAATACAACCTCTATGGGACCAGACAGCATCCCAGGCTGTCTTCTAAACAAACTAAAACATGAACTATCATTACCGTTAAGTACCCTATTCAACAGAAAACAGCAACAGTTATTTCCCTCCACAAATGTGGCTTAGCAATAGACCCAGGGAATTACAGAACCATACGTCTGACCAGCCTCATCTGTAAAGCCATGGAACATATAATCATGGAACTCATAAATAAAGACAACTAGGTGACCTCCAAACCCTGGATCCAATCCAATTCAGCTTCGTCAAAGGCAGATCCTGCCTGTAAAACCTGGTGGTTTTCTTCAAAAATGTGTCCAGGGTCACTGATGAGGGCAAATCTGTGCACACAACATACCTCGACTTGTCCAAGGCCTTTGACACAATCCCACACTCAGGCATTACCAATAAACTAAGCAAACTGAATGTAAACCCCTTTGTTGTAGGATGGCTTGCCAACTGGCTCACAAACCAGTCACCCACTATCAAAGTGGGTGATTCCACATCAACGAGCTCACTTGTCACCGATGGGGTGAACCAGAGGTCAGTGCCGGGCCCCCTAATGTTTGGTATATACCTCTCAGAAGTTCAGGACAAAACTAAGGGGCTGTGGCTGACAAAGTTTGCGGATGACTGCAAACTGGGTGCAATTACTGAATCCCCAAATGATGTCAGTATACTTCATAATGGTCTTACACAGACCAACAACTGATATCTTAGTCACAGTCTCAAACTGAATACAAAGAAATGCATCATCATTCCCTTCTGTAAAAACAATCTCCCTTCACTCTCAAATTAACAATACCCTATGTACCTATGAAGTGGTAAGAGATCTGGGATCACAAGTAGACTGCAACCTTAACTTTGACTACCATGTGTCTACTGTAGTAAGGAAGGCTTTCTATGTCACACACTTGATTAGCAAAGGCATGGCCACTAGAGCAAAGGAGGTTATAAGCCCTCTATACTTGACGCTAATCAGGCCCATAATTGAGTATAACATCCCTTTCAGCATGTACCGTACAAACTACCTGCAGAAATTGGAGACCATAGAGGTTTCTAACTAAGAAGATCAAGAAACTACAGCACGTGCCATACACAGATAGACTAAAGTCCCTGTCACTATACTCAGTATCATATAAACTTCTTAGGGGAGAGTTATGTGTGGCTTCCAGAGTAATCTCTGACCCAAACCTAATGAATTTGCTGCACATCTGTAAATCAAATGGGACTAGAGGTACCTGTTCCAGTGACCTAAATATGGCCTGTGAATTGAACAGAATTTGCTGGAGGGACAGTCTCCCACTGACTGCTGCATCTTTGGAATAGGCTGCCAATTCATGTGAAGCACAGCATCTCTATGACACTGTTCAAAAGGAACCTGGACAAGTCGATGGGGCATCGCAAATTCTTATCGGGGATAGTGCCCACAATCCTCCTGGACATGGGCAGTCATTACTAAATACAATCCTGGGTATTGACTAGAGTATCTATGGTATTACACTGGGATGAAATGGATAGGCTTGAAATGACCTCCAGGTCGAGAGCAGTTTTTCCATCGTTTTAAACGTTCTACCTTAAAAGCTTGCATTTGCGCTTGTTTCCCACCTTTCTTGTAACTAGTCTAGTCCAGATACAGATTTGCTGTATCCGGGACTGTTTGTAAGCTTTTGAGCCCCAAAAGCCTTTCTGTGTTGGGGGGAAGCCTTCTAGCTTATCAGTGGGAGTAGTAAGCACTAGGTAGCCTATCTACCACAAGAGTGGTTTCTGGTCCAGAAATTGTAGTTTATTGGCTGTTTGGGCAGCTTTTCCATCTCTTTCAACTTTCTGGTTTAAAAGCCTGCATTTGCACTTGTTTCCCACCTTTCCTGTAACTAGTCTAGTCCAGATACAGATTTGTTGTATCCAGGATGGTTTGTAAACTTCTGAGCCCCCCCTCCCAAGCCTTTCTGTGTTGGAGGGAAGCCTTTTAGCTTATCAGTGGTAGTGGTAAGCACTAGGTAGCCTATCTAGCACAAGAGTGTTTTCTGACCCAGAAATTGTAGTTTATTGGCCATTTGGTACTTTCTCCATCTGTTTCAACTTTCCAGTTTAAAAGCCCGTTTTTGCACTTGTTTCCCACCTCTCCTATAACAAGTCTAGTCCAGATACAGATTTGCTGTATCCAGGACTGTTTGTAAGCTTCTGAGCCCCCCCCCAGCCTTTCTGTTTTGGAGGGAAGCCTTCTAGCTTATCAGTGGGAGTGATTCAGCTTCATTTTATCAGTGGGAGTGTCTAACTAGGTAGCCCTATCTACCACAGGTGATAAGTACAGGTATTCTGCTTTTAGCACTTGAATCTGCTTATTTGTGCTCAGCACTTGTTGTTAGCACTAAATAAGCTACAAATTACTACAGCACTCAACCTTCCTCTTTATCTAGAGGAAAACAGTTCTTATATTTACTTTCCTCACTTGCCTAGAGAAAAACAGCTCTTATACTCACTTTCCTCACTTGTCTAGAGGAAAGTAGTTTTTTATTCAGACACGTCCAAGGGTCAGCTCCCAGTGTTCTCTCCTGTCTATCTGATGAATCTGGGCATCTTGGAGCAATGTAGCAATTGCCTCCTGTACACAGATAACTCTCTCCTCCTACCACCCAGCACCACAACTTGTGAGAGATGCACTTATCTAGCCAAACTGGAGGTAAAGCTCTCTCCAACTAAGACTAAACTTGAGAGTCAAGAGGAGAAGGTAAACAGTTGCACCACACCACACTCATCACATAGCTACACCACCAAAATCCAGACATAGAAACACAAAAACATTCATGGAGGCTCTCAATAATAATCTGCTCAAGCAACAGAGAACTCCAAAGCAGAAACGCAAGCAACCTCCAGCCCCAACACAGTCCAAATGACACATAGCCCACAGACTCAGTGTGCCACTCAACCACAGCCCGTAAGGCAAAACAACATACTGAACACACTAATCATAGGTGACTCTATAGTCAGGCACACTGATGTCCCACTCACCAGGCTAAACAAGGAGAAGATTACTGTCAGCTGCCTGCCGGGTGCCAAGATCCGCCACATAAACCACGTACTCAGGTTAATCCACAAGTACAAATATGACTCTGTCATTGTCCATGTTGGTGTGAATGACCTGAGATGTACCTCCCTGAACTACATGAAAAAAGACATGGAAGAGCTCTCCGAGCTTGTAGCCCAGGCAGGTATGACCTTAGCCCTGAGTAGCATCCTGCCATCACCCAGAATTATACCGCAGTACAAGGACAAAATGATTGACTTCAACAATTGCTAAGCTTTTGGTATCATTCTAAGAGGATCCAGGATCTGTCTGCCTGGGACAACATGGTCGACAGACCATGATTCTTTGCCACCTGTCACCCCTGGGATTCCAGATACTGCCTAAGGCTCTTGCTGCCCCAATACTGCCTTTTTTAGGCAAGGTTCAAATGACAAATTCACCACCGTAACAGGAACAGGCAAGTAAAAACTGAGGGTAATGCTGCTAAATGCTAGACATCTAAATCTCAAAATGCACTCCCTTGAGGCACTCCTTAAAATGGAGAACATTGATATCTGTGCAGTGACTGAGACCTGGTTCAAGGATCCAGAGAGCACCCCTACATTACCAGACTATAACTCATATCACACTTTATGGCCACCTAACCTGGACAGAACACGAAAGGTGGAGGTGTGTCCATATTCATTAAGGATATCCACACCTCCAGGCTAGTTGCTCAGCATAATGCATCCGAGGTTATCCAAGTGCAACTAACTCTGGGCAAAACTGCAATCCAAATTGTAGCTTGCTACAGATCCCCCATCATAGCCCAGAATTCCCACTCCTCTTTTCTTGATATACTGGAAAATATTACAGTTCAACCAAACACCCTAATAATGGGCGATTTCAACTACCCCACCATTAACTGGGAAAACTACTCATGTACCAACTCCTTCACTCAATGCTTTCTGGAATTCATAAATTCCAATGCCCTGGATCAACTTATCCACACCCCCACCAGGGGCAACAATATCCTAGACCTAGTCATTACCAACATGAGTGACCGGTGTTCACACCTGAAGTCAACTCATCGTTGGTCAGATCCGACCATAAGCTAATCGCCCTTTATATCCACATTCCGCCCCCACCCCCCCATTTAGGAAATCATGGTAAAAAATTTCTCAAAAGCCAACTTCATGCTTCTTAAGACAGAAGTGGCGAACTTCATGACACCCATGCAGATGGACAATACAGTTACGACTGCTGAATCCTACACAGATGCACTCTATAAGCACTTACACGAGTGCATGGATCGTGCTATCCCAAACAGAACAAAGATGCTATCCTCCAAAAAAAGGAAGCCAATCTGGTGGTCCCCTGCCATAAACAAACTCTACAACAGAAGGAAGAAACTGTTGCAAAAGAGAGTAAAATCCCATGAGTGGAGGAGTTCCCTGGTCAGCCTCAGTAAGAAGCTGAGATCCCTTATAAGATCCTCCAAAGCTAGCTAAAAAAACAAAATCGCCACTGATTCTAGGGACAACCACAAAGCATTCTATAGCTATATCAAGAATCTCAATGGCAACACCCAGCTCTGCTCTGAGTTACAGCACAATGGCATGAAAATTACAGAACCAACTGATATTGCCAATATCCTGGCAGACAGGTTTAGTGCTAACTTTACCCCCCTCACCCCCTAAAGGGCCCATAACTATACAGGAAGAATGCAGAATCCCTGTAATCACAACTATGCAGGTAAAAGCTGCACTGCCTAAAGTCAAAAACACAGTATCCATGGGACCGGAAAACATCCCAGGCTGCATTTTACACGAACTTCAGAATTAACTGGCTTCCCACCTACGTGCCATGTTCAATCATAGTCTCACATCAGGCTTTGTGCCCAGTGAATGGTGCACAGCAACAGTTATCCCACTCCACAAAGGGGAAGCCATCACTGATCCTGGGAACTATTGCCCTACTAGCCTGATGAGCCTGGTCTTTAAGGCCATGGAACGTAGCATCATGGAACTCAAACAAAGACATTGGTGTCCTCCAAACTCTGGACCTTACCCAGTTCGGGTTTGTGAAAGGCAGATCATGCCTCCTGAATCTGATCAACTTCTTTGAGGCAGTCACTAAAGCTGTAGACGAGGGTAAGGTGGTTCACACAGCCTATCTTGACCTCGCCAAGGCTTTCGACACCATCCCCTAGTCTGGAATTATAGCTAAACTCACTAAACTAGGTATAAATCCCTTAGTCACAAGATGGGTTGCCAATTGGCTCACTGACGGAACCCACACTGTAAAAGTTGCAGACTCCAAATCTGACTTCAAACTAGTGACAAGTGGAGTATCACAGGATTCAGTCCTGGGACATCTCCTGTTTTGTATCTACTTCTCTGAAGTACAGGCTAACACAGAAGGCCTTTGGCTAATGAAGTTCACAGATGACTGCAAACTAAGAGCCATAGTTGAGTCCCCAAATGATGTGAACACCCTACAGAAGGGCCTCACTGAGACAGATGCCTGGTGTCAGAGCCATGGCCTCAAGCTCAATGCCAAAAAGTGCATTGTCATCCCCTTTGGTAAAAACTCTGTATCCATGAACTACCACATAGGCAGCAGTCTACTTAATGCCGAATGTGTGATAAGAGACCTGGGGACCCAAGTGGACAGTAGTCTCTACTTTGATAATCACATCGCCACAGTAGTCAGGAAATCCTTCTAAGTGGCACACCTCATCACAAAAGGGTTCTCGTCTAGGAAAAAGGAGGTCACTGTTCCCCTCTACTCGACACTCATTAGACCCATTATAGAGTACAATGCCCCTTTTGGAATGTATCTCACAAGACATCTGCAGTGGCTGGAAAGGCCACAGAAGTACCTCACAAAGGGAATTACTGGCATAAAACAGATGCCCTACACTGACCGTCTCAAAAAACTCCAGCTTTACTCTCCGAAGTGATCTCTGCCTAACATATAAAGCTATGTCAAACCCAGAGCTGTTGGACATGCTACACCTAAAGAAATCCCAATTCCTCTGAGCTACACGCTCTAGAGACCTAAACCTTGTCACCACAATAAACAGGACATGCTGGAGGGATAGATTCCTGTCCCAGAGACTTCCCATACTCTGGAACAAGCTACCATCTATGTCAAGCAAAGTTCCTCATTAGTAATCTTCAAGAAAAATCTTGATAAGTGGATGGGAAATAGGAAATACACCCCGGGGATCATTTCTGTGGCTCTGCTCGACAGTGGCACAGGAAAATAACTTTCTTGGGTGGTGTAAGCCAGGGAAACTTGTTGGCTAGGCTTACTTAGACCCTTGGGCTGATAGCCTAGTACCTACCTATGAACTTATGAACCACCTATGATCCTAAGATTTAAGCAAATGGCTATAACTGTTTTAGTGGATTAACTGTGAGGTAATATCTTCTTTCCCATGACATAACTTAAAATGTTTATATACAGTAGTAGATGTATAAGTTACTCCTCTTTGTTATTCAGTGTTGCTATATTTTTAGCACTCCTTTGTTTTGATTTATACTGTAATAATCAAGTTTTTAACAAACTATTTATATTCTGAAATAAATGTTTCTGTTATATAATTATGAATATAAACCATGTCTATCAACTATATGGTTTAATGACTTTTGCATGTGAATGTTAATCTTTTGAAAATGACAGTGTTTGCATATTATGTCCTTGTTGTGAGCATCAGGGGTTACTGGACCAGTTAATAAATGTAATAAAAAATAAATAGCTTTAACTAGAAAGGCATTACCTGTTTTATTTTATATGCCACAATAGTGAAATGAAAATTGGTATTTTCAGTGATATTTTCTGAGATGGAGAGCTTTTCACCAGATTGGATTTACAGAACAATATCTTTCTAAGAAGTGATGTAGGAGGCACACCTGCCTGCATAAGTAGTGTCTGCAGGGCTCTGCATCCACATAAAAAAGAGGTGAAGAGGTTTGATAAGTGTTCACTTAACCAGTTGGTATCCACTGAGTGATAACTTTAACTCAGTGGTCATTGCTAAGATGGCCATGATGCCAATAACTACCAGCAAGATGATCAAAATCAGGAGGGCTCTGGTGCATAACAAACAGGTGTAGATGGAGGCCATGTAGCATATGGTTTTAATTTCTCAGCAGCTATGTTATTCAGTCAGTAGCTGGAAAACGATGGCAAACTTGCCCTTCTTCTCATAACGGATCTGAGAATTCTCTACCCTCGTGGTTAGCCCAGGTTCTTCTAGACAGTAGGACCAGTGTGAAATTCTTCAGTCATTCCTGATGCAAAAATATTAGCTTTCCAGAAGGACATTTGTAGAAATCTAGCACTATGAGAAGAAGCAGTAATAAACACAAATTTTGCTTTGGCTTAAAACAATTGCTAAGAACTGTGCCAATCTGAAGAGCAGTATTGTATATGAAGCCCTTACTTTATACAGCTTTGAGCATGGCACTATCGTTTTTTTTCTTTATCATATATTACCACCTAAAACTTTTGTCCCTTACATGCATTTCTTTGACATAAAAACTACAGTTCATTTACTCATAGATGTATTTAAATCATTACTATACTCTAGAATATTTGTATATTGCCATGGTATGTTTAACAGATTTTTAAATATGCAGGAGTTTCATCCTCAAAGAAAGACAAATAATGCATATCTATGCCTGCATTAATACACACAACTATAACCTACCTTTTACTAAAATGCTTTCTGTAACAGTACTGATTACCAAGCATTAATTGACTGAACATATTCTGTAAGTGATGACATTTTCTGCAGGAATTACTCAAACACTGATATAGAGATATGTTTACCAAGCAGGAGTTTTAAAGCATACATGCATTTGCACTCCACACTACAAAGATTTACATCTCTCTTCCTAACTGTATCAAGGTCAACAAGAACACTGTCTATGTTCAACTCAGCTTTGGCTTTGACTGAGAAAGAACATGCAATGCAAGCAAAGTCAAAAGGGAGGTAGGGCAGATCAATATGTTAGAGAAGGCTCAGCAAAAGCTGTCAGGCTAAAACATATCACAATGTAATGGCTGCAAAAAGCATTCACCCAAAAACACAAAGGTCAGACAACAAAGAATATACACTGGGAAAAATTCAGAGCTCCAGAAGTTAAAATGAATGCACAAAATGAAAGCTAAATGCAAGTGTGTGTGTGTGTGTGTGTGTGTGTGTGTGTGTGTGTGTGTGTGTGTGTGTGTGTGTGTTGAGGGGGAGAGAGAGATGTGTTAATGATATTATGTAAAGGCGAAAAGGTCCACATAAAAAAAATTAAGACTCAAAGGGCAGTCGTCTTCTTCTTTTAGCTTTTCCCGGTTAGGGGTCGCCACAGTGGATCACCTGTCGGCTCATGATTGGCAGTAGAGTTTTACGGTGTTGAGTTGCCAGCCAGGTGCCCAACCTTCTACAGAAAGCACACACACATGCACGCAATCTCGCCTAGGGCCAATTTAGAGTGTCCAATCCACCTACAGCATGTCTTTGGGATGTGGGAGGAAACCAGAGCACCCGGAGGAAACCCACACGACAACAGGGAGGACATGCAGACTCGACACAGAAGGCACCCCAGCTGAGGATCGAACCAGAGAACCTCCTGCTGTGAGGTAACAATGCTAATCGCTGCACCACCGTGGCCACCCATAAGAATCAAAGGACAGTGACAGACCACAAACACAGAAATACTGATATGCTTAACAGAAATGTGTTTGATTTAAAACTCCAGCTCATTCATTCAGTTGCCAAAGGCACATATACAAAAACGTGTATGTGTTGGGTGCAGCAGAAAAGTCAGGGATCAGACATAAACATACAGATGTATATACAAGCATGTAATTAAAATATTAATATTAAAGCTCTGTTGCTTTGACAATGCTGAAGTTAACATAACAGTTTTAAAAAAGGCTTCTGCAGTGTGTCAGGGGCCACATCAGCAGCAATGGACAATCAAGTCAATACTGTGATTGACTCTCAGTCTTAGATTGCATCAGAAGAGATGCAGCACAGCGGGGAAAACACAGCCCTATAGGAAATAAACAGATACTAATGACAGTTAAAAATTGCTTGAACTGGCTAATCGGCTCATTTTCTTTTCTAACGGATAAGCTGTACAGCCTACTTAACCTGTAGCTTACTCTTCTCTTTCCCTAGTAGCACACCCTTACATTTGTTTCTGACCCTTTTACACCATCTTGATGGGTGATTTAGTCAATTACCACTCTTTCTGTGATAAAAATTATTCCTTACATGTCTCCTGAGTCCTGAATCATACACATAATCACTTCATTCCATGTCTTGCTGTTCATATATATGTTTTTGAAAGACTATATCCATTTTAAGGTAAGATGCTTCATTTGGCCCCACTCTTGAGGCTTCCTTTGTCCCACACTATCCAATCCATTTAATAGGATTTGTATTGCTAGTAATAATTCCTGGTACAGCTAAAAAAAAGATTCATAGCTCACAGTGACCCACAGTTTTCCCACTTTAATTAAACACGCCAATATTACTCCTCCCCTGCAGTCGTCAGCCCCAAAAAGTGCTGACAACTATTACTCCACTGCCAGTATTAACCCCGTAGCTGAACTGCTTGAATCGATGATCTACAACTAAACATAATAGGCTGCTCAGCTTTAGGGCTTTATATAGCATAACTGTTATCTTTGCTGTAACCATCCGGGGTAACTCCAAAATGGAAGATGGCAAGCTCACTGTGGCTGTTTTCCTAGATCTCAGTCATGCTTTTGTCTGTAAGTACAATGATAGTCTCAACAACAAACTCTCCAATGAAGTCTGCTTCCGGTACTCTAACTGTGACAGACCCTTCACAATCCTCTCCAGCTCTCCTTTTTTTCCCCCAATATTCGTTCTTGCTTTTTTACTCAAATTTATAGTAAGCAGTTGCTACAGCTTATGCCATATACAAAGCAATAAAATGTTTCAGTTATTTAAAAAAATCCTATTTACTTTTAAACTGTAACAGTAAGCAGCTGCTACAGTTGTTTATGTCATACATGGAGCACTAAGTGCTTCAATTCTGATCCCAAATGCAATCCTGAAATTCATTATTGATTGCCAGTACTGCCCCTTCTCTCCAGCCTACTGCCACAGACATTTCTGGGAGAGAAGCTCATGTTTCATTAGCATTTGCGTTAGGACAGACAGCCCTTTTGGTAAGCACTGCAGCAGGACTGTCTTAGAGTTGGAAATGGTTGCCATTAGCAGTATAAGGGACTTAACCACCGGCAGTAAGCTTTTCTGAATCCTGGCAAGCGTCTATGCCTCCTTGTTTCTTTTTTGTTTTTTTCAAAAATAATACTTTTATTTCTTTTTTAACATACAATTATACAGAGTGAATTTCACAATAAAGCACTTGGCATTGTGAATAAAAATAGTATGCAACAGCATACTTATAACAAGAAACTAACCATTAGATTCTACATGCATATTTGAAATTGCATCAATATGCATTTTTTCTAAATAGGAAAGAACTATAAAAGTAGTTTGGACACATACCTTTGTGCATTATAAAACATAACAAAAACTATTTACAATTATTTACAACAACAGTGTCACCATGTATACATATATACAACACCTTAGTGAAAAATCAGAAGGGAAATGTTTGTATTATATTTTGTTTTGTTTTATTATCTGTCTTTATCTATCTGAGATTTTACTATTAGTTAAATGGTACATATTTTTATTTCCTGCTTTTAAAGCATTTCTTCATAACTTAATCTTTTAGTATATTGTTAAAAAGGAGGTTCCAATATTTATGTAGATAGGAGAAGTTTTTTTTGTGTAATTTGTGTGAAGATATATATTTTACCACCATACTTTTGAAGCTGCACCAGGATAATTTGGTTCAGTCAAGCCAGTTTTGGGTTATATATAACTTGATTAGAGTGAAGATGGTAAACAATACACAGTTATTCAATTTGGATAAGTTATGTGGAGCTATATGAAGAATAGCATATTCCCATGAGAGTGTCGATTTTTTCATAACCATTTTCTCCAGTTTCACTTTTAATGAACTCAATTTGTAAGTGCTTTTACAGCTCCAGAACACATGGAACGCATCCACAATTTTTGATGGACAATATGGACAGTAGGGTGATGAACTTAAGTAATATTTATTTAGTTTCACAGGGGTTAGGTAGGGATTGTTGTTTATCGTAAGTTGAGTAAACATCATTTTTTTAAAAAATGACTAGTTCATTGTATATTGTATGGCTTGTAATTTTTGTTCTACAGTATTGTTTTTGCTTACCTTATCCCAGTAGCTTGAAAACAATATAGAGGATTGGTATTTGATTGAGGAGATTAGATTGTAAACATTATACATCATTTTACTCTTGTATATCAAATCCTTCAGGATTTATTCTGTCATAGCAATATTAAGATCACTTATATTTATCTCTTGTATTATTCAACTATATCTTTAATTTGTCTTAGTATAATGACATATTTTTTCTGCCACTTCAGAATTGACCTAATATCCTCAACAGTGTTCCTTTAATTTATAGAAGTTCCATGCTGTAGAATGTCTTATTGAAGGGTAGGAGTTTAAATTTAACATACTATTATTAATTTTAATGTTTGGTTCAAATGTAGGGCTTGTAGTAGTTCTAGGGTATGTTCTAAATTTAAAGATTTCTCATAAGCCTAACTACTTATTATACAGCAGGAACTTCTTATTGTAACAATTGTTAATGTCTGTTATGTACTTTGCAGATGATAAAGATTCTAGTTGTCTACTGATGTACTATGTTCTTCATCTGTAACTATGTAATTGTTAATTGCTATGTTGATCAAATTGTTAATTGCTATGTAAATCCAATGTAACTACTGTTTGTATATTTTAACTGTGAAGCTTTTCTCACCGGGTCTCTGTTGAAAATGGACCTATGTCCAGTCGGACACTCACGGTCAACCAATGTAAATAAATAAATACATTTCATTCATTTTTGAAATAGGTTTACTTTATCTTTAATCAATTTGTGTATTTTGATTTTTTTAAATATTTTCTTATTTAATGAAAGGAAGTGACTTAGGATTAATATTTTGAGTTCTAATATGGTTACTCCATATATTCACCCACACTGGAGACCATTTTCTTTTTGGTTATGATTCGCAATTTGAAGGATTTTAGTGGCACAACTAATTTTACAGTACAATTTAAAATTGGCAGGCAAAGTCCACCTTTTCCTTTAGGTAGGATTAGCTTATTATAGCTAATCCTGACTGACTTCAGAAACCAAATAAACCTCTCCAGCTCTCTTTTTTTCCCTGAGTAGCACCATCAACTCTTATGCTCCACAGTGGATCATTTCTTGACCCACTTTTATTTTTCCCCTTTTCATTAACAACCTCACTGGAACCATTGCAAGATTAACTGTCTCCTTTATGCCAGTCACGATGTCAGCAGTAGAACTGGTCACTCAATCAATTAAATAAAATAAGCACTACAAAATTACATTGCACTTCTGTGGAAATGGCTACTCCGTAATATGCTCACTCTCAACACCCACAAACCCACTGTTATGCTTTTTGACCCCCAAAAATTAATTAGACCAAAATAAGTGAGATACTATCATTGACTCATATGGACACTCCCTGCCCGCATTTTATCTCAAGCACTATTCAGGTCTAAACCTTGATCTTTCACAATTCTTCTTAAGCCACACTAACTCTCAATCCCAACAAGTTCTCACAGAACTTAAGGTTGCCTGTAAAATGTCTCACTTACCTACTAAGGAAGCCAGAAGTGCAATCACCACATATGTTATGCATCCCACTCTACAATTGCCTCAATTCTGCACAGAACCTGAATCTCCTTAAAAAGACTGAGGACAAATTTGTGTGACACTTTCAACTAAATCCCTACATTAACAACCAATGTACTTGTTGTGCCTTTCGGCTTATCCTGGTTAGGGGTCGTCACAGCGGAACTCCGGTCCGCTAATGTTTGGTCGTGGATTTTTATGTGCCGAGTTACCAGTCCTGATGCACAACCTTCAATGAAGGTACGCCCATTCACGCATGCCTCCACACAGAAGACGCTCTAGCTGAGAATCGAAAAGGACAACGTCTTGCTGTGAGGTGACAATGCTACCGCAGCACCACTACCGCAGTTTTACCATTTCTAAAACCAATCGTCCCTACTCCTTAATAGACTTTCATTTAAACTCATCAATGAACACTACTGCACACCCTTATCTATCCTACTCTTCTTCTTCTTCTTCTGTCGGCTGCTCCCGTTAGGGGTCGCCACAGCGTATCATCTGTTTCCATTTCTTCCTATCCTCTGCATCTTGCTCTGTCACACCAACCACCTGCATGTCCTCTCTCACCACATCTGTAAATCTTATCTTAGGCCTACCCCTTTTCCTGTTACCTGGCAACTTCATCCTTAGCATCATTTTCCCAATATACTCTGCATCCCTCCTCAGCACATGTCCAAACCAATGTAATCTTGCCACTCTGGATTGTCTCCAAACCTTCCAACCTGGGCTGACCCTCTGATATACTTATTCCTAATCCTATCCATCCTCATCACATCCAGTGCAAATCTTAACATCTTTAACTCTACCACATCCAGCTCTGACTCCTGCATTTTTGTCAATGCCACTGTCTCCAACCCATATAACATAGCTGGTCTTACTGCCCTCTTGTAGACCTTCCCTTTCACTCTTACTGATACTCGTCTGTCACAAATCACTCCTGACACTCTTCTCCACCCACTCCATCCTGCCTGTACTCTCTTCTTCACCTCTCTTCCACACTCACCATTACTCTATAACTCTGTAACAACACTTCAGCACTACATAACTTTGACAACATCCTCTTACACAGATCACCCTTGATCTCTCTTCTGCAGACAACTGTTTTGCAAACTAGCTCCAGTGTCCTGGAACCCATTCTCTAGCAAAATCAAAAAGTCCCTGTTTCCTAAACTGTTGAAAAAACAGTTATCCTGTCAACAAGAATGCTTTGATACCCCAGGCTAATCACTACCACCCCATATTTTCCTGATTCCCCTTTCTACGACGGCCTCTCACTCTTCTTCTCTCCTGCTCCCCTTAGAACTCTCAACATTTCTGCTTTCCTCTCCAATTATCTCCTCTATTTTCTACGATCTAACTTTAGGTTTACTCCATTAGCTGTATTCTGAGCAGTCTTATTTCCCTATACTCACTTATCAGTAAGCCCCACACACTTATGTTTTTAGTAAATATTTTTCTTCTCTTTTTTGCCTCTTCTGATTGGAAAAAGGTCTTCTTTTGTATTTTTGTTTCTGTTTGCAGTCTTCTCAGCTACACACCTAATAGTTCTCTTGCTGTAATGACTTGTTTCCATTATGTGTAATACTCTGCTCAGCATACCCAACCGTAATCTTACTGCAATGACCTAGAAGTGCAAATGTATTATTTTGTTAATAACTGACCCATATAATGATACAACTTTATTATCCTCTTTGATCTTCTTTTTGGATGACTGTATAACTGTGTGATTGTATTGCTTGCTTGAACTTGCTGTAATTGCAGTTTTTGCGTATTGGGCATAAATGATGACTGAAAAGTTATTTCAGACTGGTGTACTTAACCTGGTTATCAAATGTAAAAAGTAAATAAAAATAAAACAAAGTGTTCACCAAGGCACCAAAACGCACTAACAAAAGTATCCACAGGTACCACCAAGGATCAAAGACCAGCTAGTGTAGTTTGAAAACACAGCTTTAACAAAAAACACCAATACTTCTGGAACATCGTATGTGTTTTTTTATTAAAGCTGTGTTTTCAAACTACAATAGCTGGTCTTTGTTTTATTTTTATTTACAGGTACCACCAATGATCAAATAGACCATACCACCTGCTCCTTCCTGATCAACAAACAAAATATATAAATAAAACTTTCTGGTCAACTGATTCTGCTATCAGTCAAACATGGCTCTTCATATCCATCTGCCAAGCCAAATAAGAAAATCGGACACACCTGATGTTGAATCATACTCTCAATTAATCTTCTAGTAACGGGAATGCATCAGTAAACTCCAGACACTTGCATCAAGAATGTTTTCATAAAAGTGAACTATATATCAGAGCTTTCTACTACAGATGACAAAATGTATTCTGAAGAGCACACAATAATAACTTCACTTATGTTCTGTATAACCTGGCAAGTGAGAGACTATGCAAAAGTCAAAAAATTAAAGGGCCCTGAGACAAAACAAGTTAAGGCTGATGGAATATCCAGAATCACTTAAAATGGTAATTCTACTAAGTACTCCAGAGCTGACCTGGAAAACAGACACCTTTGCATGATGGGATTTACTTAATATAACAAAATTACACACACACATGCACACAAACACACACACATGCATTCTTCACAATTACCTGGTTCATATTTACCAGCATTCTTTATAAACTGAGTAGTCTCCTTAAGAAATATTTGATGTGTAGGAATGAAACTTTGTGCAGCTTGCAAAGAAAAAAAAGCTTGCAGCTGGAAAAAAACTAAATTAAAATGCTGCACTGAGGAAGTTAACACAGTCAGTTCCACCCCAACTGTGTCTGCTTCTCTGATGAGGGACAAATAAAAAGAGAAGCATATCACTTGTTCCATCAGTGCATACTACCTGAATAAAATCTAGTAAAGAATAAAAAATACTCATGAGTCTGAGAGTAGGCTTATTATAATCTAGGATGCATAACATATGTGGTGATGACTCTTCTGGCTTCCTTAGTAGGTAAGCGAGAAGCTTTTATGATTTCAGACCACTAAAGAGTGCAGGATGCTATACTACTGAACAGAATGTCATGCAATCAGAAGTGATAAAGGGGAAGCATATTACAGCCATCATTGTGCAATGTTTTAATGCTGTAGCAACTCGCACTAATTAAGTAGCTAATTAGCTAAAAGTAGTTAACTAAGTTGTGCCAGTGGCTCAGAAGATTGCATACTCTGATGCTAGGAAAATATGAAAACTGTGGGTTTTATTTTACTCTCACATTACATATGTGCTTTCACATACTGACTGCATTAGTGCATATAACTCTCAACTGTTCAGATTGTCACAGAATTCCCAGATTTTTGCCTCATATTTTTGATATATTTCCCATAAAAGCTGTGGTTATCTGGCAAATCATTGATAAATAAAGTCACTAAATAATAGCAAATATTTCAGTTTCATATCTCAAACCTGACAGAAAAAGCATGTGAATGCAAAGCCTGTTATTCTAGCAACTTTCTAAGACTAAAAAAATAAAACTTTTAAAAATAAAATAAACCAAAACAAAACCATCAACATAATTGGATGCTACTACCCACCTGGCCAAAACATCCCTCCACTAAGAAACCTCCTCAGCTGGTCTACCCACCATCTCCCCCAAGAAACTATAATTTTAGGTGATTTCAATATTGACTGGCAATCCTGTTCTGGCAACCAACCAACACATCATGTAAACCTTCATGGCTTCACTCAACTAGTCCAGTCGCCAGCCAGGATAAATAAAAACTCCAGCAAGCCCTGGATTGGATACTAGTCAGTAAGAGCCCCCAGTCATATATAACAGGCTGCTTATCAGATAGCCTCAGTGATCACTCCCCAACATTCCTACTCAAAAAATACCTATACCAAGCTAAACCTGTCATCCATACCTCCCAACTGCCCCAAATTACTCGGTTTTTACTGAGTTTTGGGGTCCAGATAATGGGGTGCCACGATTCCCGAGTGGCACCCCTTCATTTACGATTTTTTCTTTTAATTTTTTTCACTTTGTTTTTATTTTTCGCGCTTTAGCGCGCGCAATGACATCAGCTCGTCAGGGCTACCAGCCTATCAGCCAGCTCATGGCACACATATTTCCAGGTTTCTGGCTGGTTCAAATGCTTTGTAAGTGGGAACGAACCAGCCGGAAAGGAAGGCTCATTTTATTTAGAAGGCTGGAACAGGCTATGCTCAGCAAGGATTTATTTAGAAGGGCTCATTGTATTTAGATGGCTTGAACGTATGCTCAGCAAGGATTTATTTAGAAGGGCTCATCTGTTAGAAGGCTTGAACGGAACAAACAGACTTTATTTAGAGGGTATTGCTTGTGCTTGGCTGTTAGAAGGTATGATACCCATCTGCAGGGAAACGATCAAGATGAAAGGTTTGATTATTTTAACACAGTTCACACGTGGTTTAAACTGCAGCTAAGGATTACTGAGCTTACAGATATAGTCAGACTAAGGGCAAGTTATGACCAGCTTACTGTTCTGAAAAGGCAGCATTAACATATCTGTGACCTTAACCATTTCAGTTTCATAAGTTATCAGCTTTTTGACAATGGGAGGTAAGCTGGGACTTTATGTAGAGGATATTGCATGGCTGTTAGAAGGTAATCTGAAAGTGTGTGTGTGTGTGTGTGTGTGTGTGTGTGTGTGTGTGTGTGTGTGTGTGTGTGTGTGTGTGTGTGTTTATCTGTAGCCTTGTGTGAACGTAATGGACTGGCTAGCAGTCTCTCAAGAATTAGTTCTCTGCCTAGTATCCTAGTCCTACTGAGTGGAGTAATACATTCCTGCTCCCCAGCAACCTTCGATATGATAAAGTGAATATCACAGAAGGGATGAATGAATGTCATAACTGACTTATTCGTATGCATAACGATATGATTACTTATGTAATGCATCAAGCTCTTGATGCCTTTTCTTTACTCTATATTTTTTTCTCAGGAAAGTCTAATATTAATGAAGGTTTTTGGTTTGAGATATAGCACTGCAGCCTAGTGGTTAAAGCAAATGCTGTAAAGCTGAAAATGTGTGTTTCTATCCTTAAGTCTGAACACAAATAGTTTCTGACTGAGAAAAAACATTTATCATTTCTGTGCAGCTACTGGTTCAATAGTGTTTCAGCAAGCATTTCTGGTTTGTATCAGATTCTTAGCAGTGTTCTCATATATCTGTATCTTATATGCTGCAAAGAATAACATTTTATTGACTGTAATTATGTGTGTGTGTGTGTGTGTGTGTGTGTGTGTGTGTGTGTGTGTGTGTGTGTGTGTGTGTGTGTGTGTGTGTGTGTGAGAGAATGCCCCCATTATAATACACCTGGTGGCTAGAAGTACTCAGGCTCAAACCATGTACCTTGGGTATGGGGTAAAAAGAGCCTAATGACCCTAGCCACCACCACTTGTGAATTTCTGCCATATTTTGTGATCTGTTCCTCATACAATTTGTGGTTTTCAGGATGCTTGTAACAAATCACTGAAGGCTGAATTCATTAAATAATGACATGCATTTGAATTTCAGACTTCATATTCTTGAGACAATACCTTTTATTCTAGCAACTTTCTAAGTTTATAAGATCAGTATTTGAAAATTGTCCCTATTTTGGGGCTGTATTCCCCCATTATTGGCTTGTCCAGGTTTTTTGTGCTAAGAGGTTCTGAATTCTGTATTCCCCCATTATTGGCTTTGTCCAGGTTTTTTGTGCTAAGAGGTTAAGAACTATGGTGAGAAGTGAGAACTGAATTTAATAAATGATAGCCATTCAAGTTTCAGTCTTCCTGTCTTTTGGGAAAAAAGTTGGTAATTTGGTATAGTGGTATGTTGTTCTGACTGTAGTGCACAGGGTCCTGTGTTGAAGACTTGCCAGTGAAATGCATGGTGGTAACATAACATTTTATTCTAGCAACTTTCCAAAATTATACAAGTAATGTTTAAAATGCACAGCATTTTCATGATTTACATGATGGTTCCACTAGTAGTTTGAAATTTTGTGTATTAGGAAAACCCTTTCTGTCTAGACGGGGTGATTATGTGGTTAAATTACTGGAATTAGAAACTAGAATGATTTTAAAGTACAAAACTTTGAAGCCCTTTAGTCTGAATCAGGAATTGGCCATTTAATTTATGTATTTATTAGTTTTGCTCATGTGTTTTTATAATACTTTTGTATTCATCAAATATTATACATTTATTACATGTATTTATTACTTTAAATGTTTGAATTTCATTAATGAATTAATTGGTAACAGCTGTGAATTGGTTTTTGTGTGTGTATATATATTTGATTTAAACTTGAAGCAACTGTGATCCATGAAGGTGAACTGCCGAGGTACCAGATCGCTTTTTAAATAAAGAATTGTTGGTGCAGTGCTGGAATTGTGTTTTTCATTTCATTGTTGCTGCTGTTGGTGTTTTTTTGAGTTTTGAAGGGTTCTGCCAGCACTCATTACAACGTGGATATGTCACAAACAGCTGGAGCTCCCGGGCAGTTTAATGTGCCAGGGGGCATCCTTTTTCCGATATTGTAAGTGAGCATGAAAAAACGTTCACGTTAATGGATCCATGGAATGTTAATGGCAGTCGTGATTTGGATGGGCATTTTGTTCAGTTGGAGAAGCTTATGGCTAAAGAAGTAGCCTTATTCTTGCATACCCGTCTCTTGGAGAAGTATGTAAGTTTGAACTTAACTCCAAAGGGGCTACATATAGACAGGCTACCTGCCACTCAATTTTCCGAAGAGGAAAATGACCTCTTCGAAGAATGGAAAAAAGCCTCTTTGGATTGTACTTTAAATTGGATTCATATTCTCATTAAGCGCAACACGAGAGCGCATGAAAAGTTGAAGTCTGAGATTTTGCACTTACAGGACGAGGTGGTGGAGGAGTCCTGTTACAGGGTGCAGATTTCCAAGATTAATGAGAAAATTTCTAAGTTAGAGAGTGATATAATTCTACGTAAGTGGAACAAACTTTTGCGGGACTTAAAGGACTATGAAACTGGGGTTTTGTTTTCTTGGCAGCGTGAGCTGGCACGTAGTAGGTCAAGGGTTAGGAGTGGAAGCCAGAAGCAGCGAAGTATGTCAGCGCCCTCAACTGAACATAATGTTTCTAAAACTGTTACTTTTGTCACTCCCTCATCTTCTGTGATGATGGAAACTGAGGGTAGAAATGATACCTCGGTCTCTCCCACAGTGGAACATTTCTCACAGACTGATAAATCCAATCGGGGGAGAAACCGTTTCAAGTAATGAAGTGGTATGTGAATCTCATGTATGGACATTACAGTGTGTAAATTTATCCAGTCTTAATCTTACCAGTGATATGAAGGCTATATTGTCTAAAGGTAGCATATTTGTACCTACACATTTTCCTTCTATTGCGGATTTGTATTTAGAGCTAAAGGCATTTAGCAGGAAGTTGCTTTTGAAAGTTTATTTTCATAGATATGCTGCAGATTCTGTTGGTAAAGTTTTTTTAAATAACTCTGATGTGAGTGATGATTTGGATGAGGACTTATTAAATATGTCCTTCTATGATTATGATGATGCAGAATTTTTTGGCATAGATGAAATGGAGAATAACTCGGTTTGTTTTCAAACTGGGTATGGGAGGTTACCTTTATCATATTTGGTAACCGATAATAAGTTTGTTCCTGTTATTAATGTGCCTGCTATTACTTTATTTTTTCTACCAGACTTGCTGAATTTGTAAGTAAGAAGAAATGTTATAATTTAAGCAGAAATGAGTGGCTGGCTCTGAAGAGCCTAATACAACAGAAGGCTGACTTCATTTTTAAATGTGCCGATAAAGGTGGAAATTGGGTTATTTTGGATAGACAGAAATATTGTGATATGGTAGCTGATTTACTTAAAAATGTAGATGAGTATAAAAAATTAATTAGGGACCCTGTTGTGGAATTTAATGATCAACTTTTAGCTTTGTTAGAAAAAGGAGAGCGTCTTGGTTTTTTTGAACATAGGGGCGTGTGTAAATTGCACATTAAAAAGCCTATTACACCTATTTTATATGCTTTACCCAAAGTGCATAAATGTTTACAAAATCCTCCGGGTAGGCATATTATTTCAGGGTAGGCTCTTTCCCAAATAATATTAATATTTTTCTTGATTTCCATCTGAAGAAACATTTGAAGAAGGTTGCAGCACATATTTCTAATGCACAGGACCTAATAAATGAAATGTCTGGAATTCAATGGCAAGATGATTACTACTGGGTCACGATTGATATAAAATCATTATATATGAATATCAATCTTAGATGGGGCTTGGAATCTATTTTGGACATGTTGGGTGAAGGGCCTAGGACCACCTTTTTGATTAATTTGCTTGCATTTTGTTTGACTCATAATTATTTTTCATTTAATAATGAATTTTTATTGCAGTTAAAAGGTACGGCTATGGGGGCTGCTTTTGCGCCATCATATGCCATTATATACATGGGATTTTTTGAAAAGAAATTTATTTATCGCACTGCATTTTTTAGAAATAATGTTCTATTATATAAGCGTTTTATTGATGACCTTATTTTCATTTGCAAGGGTGATGTTAATGATTTTTTTGAATTTTTTGATCATCTTAATAATAATGAACATGGTCTCACTTTCTCTCATGAACTCAATAGAGAACAGATTAATTTTTTGGACATAACTCTATACAAGGATGATGGGGTTATAGGTTATAGGCCTTTTAGAAAACCTACTTCAGTTAACATGTTTTTACATGCTACTAGTATGCATCCGGAGCATTTATTAAATTCTCTACCTTGTGGTGAATTTAAAAGAATTCATGATCACACTAGTGATGAAAATGAAAAAACTAAGGAACTGGATAAGGTTTTGTTTAGGCTGAGGGAAAGAGGCTATGATGAAGGTCAGCTATTAAGATGCAAAAATAGAATACTTGGAAATTATGATGTTGGTCCACATATTTTGTCTAGGAATAAAAGATTTGGGGGCAGGATGCATCAAATAAGAGATACTGATGATGACAGGAAACTTTTTTATGTCACTAAATTTTCTCCATTTTCTAGGGAGTTAATTCAGATTGTGAGGAAATATTGGCATATTGTGTGTGAAGATGAAATGGTAGGTCATCTGTTCCCTGACAATATTACATTCTCCTTTAAAAGGAGAAAAAACTTAAAAGAATTGTTAAGTTATAATTTTATTGGAGGGAACATAAATACTTTGCATCCGGGAACATAAATACTTTACATGTGTTTTTTATAATACTTTTGTATTCATCAAATATTATACATTTATTATATGGTATTTATTACTCTAAATGTTTGAATTTCGTTAATGAATTAATTGGTAACAGCTGTGAATTGTTTTTTGTGTGTGTATATATATTTGCTTTAAACTTGAAGCAATTGTGATCCATGAAGGCGAATTGCCAAGGTACCAGATCGCTTTTTAAATAAAGAATTGCTGGTACAGTGCTGGAATTGTGTTTTTCATTTTGTTGTTGCTGCTGTTAGTGTTTTTTCGAATGTTTAAAATGTGTCCCTGGTTTTTGGCCTTTTGTCCCCCCCGCTCAAAAAAAAGCTGTGCAAGATGCCTATGCCTTACATTCTATTTATATATGTATGTATATGTGTGTGTATTATATACATGTGTGTAATATATACATATATATATAAATATATATATATATATATATATATATATATATATATATATATATATATATATATATATATATATATATTGTGCATTGTGCTGTAAAGTGTAAAAAAATCCAAATAATCATTGTAAAAGTAAAGCAATATGTATGCACACATTAGTGTTTATGGTAAATAGAGCGAAATATCCAGGTAATGAGACATTGGAATGGCTGCAGGGGGACTCTGGTGCTATATTTTGGTTGTCTTTTCTTCAGTTTGCATTTGAAAGTTGGTATCCCACAATTCCACTGGAGTTGGTGGGGTTACATAATTATGTATGCAAATTTTATGTTAAACAGCATACAGATTTGTACCTCCTTTTCATGGGTCTTGTCCAGATTTTTGATGTTTCCAGGTTGAGAGGTATGCTGTCATCTACCGTCAAATACGTAAAAAACTGAACTTTAACCCACTCACATTCATCTCATCCCTCAAAGAATGTAACTGGCATCCTCTAAAGTACCTCAGTCTTGATGACGCAGTTGAATATTTTAATACTACCTTCCTGAGCATCCTTAATTACCATGCCCCAATAAGACTTTCCAGGACCAAAGCACAAACCTCCCCATGGCTACAGAAAACCACTAAGTCAGAAATGAAAAACAGGGATAAAGCCTGGGAGCACTGGCGCAAAACCAAAACCACTTCAACTAGACAGGAATTCCTATAACTACGCAATAGAGTCAAAAAGCTAATAAAACAGGACAAATTCCAATACTACCCAGCCTGCCCTAGACTCCTCACAACACAGCCCCAAACAATTCTGGTCCTCCATAAACTCCAACCTCCACCCAAGTAAAGTCAGTACCCCTCCTCCTAACATCCCTCATTCCTCAGAAAATATTGCTACCTCATTCAACACACACTTCACACAAACCATACTATCACTAGCTAAACAACACAACCCCCCCTGCCATCCAACCCACACCTTCAACTAGTAATCTCCCCACTGCCTTCTCTTTTTCTCCTGTACCTTACCTCCAACATAAAAAAACTCTTAACTAAACTTAAGCCCACCAAATTAGCAGCAGACAACCTCCCAAGTGAATACCTACAAATTGCAGCTGATGCTCTGGCCTACCCAGTATCCATCTTGATTAACCAATCTCTGTCAGAAAGTTACGTTCCCACACTGTGGAAAGTATCACATATAATTCCCCTCCACAAAGGCAGACCCTCCGCAGAACTAACCAATTACCGCCCCATAGCTATTCTCTCTCCACTCTCCAAAATACTAGAGAGATGCATACACTCTCAGGTCTCAGACTACCTCCTTACTAACAATCTCCTTTCCAATACTCAGCATGGTTTCTGACCAAACCATAGCACCACCACTGCCTTACTCTCCTTTACTAACACTATCATTCAGCATAAAAACAATGGCTATCTTTCCTCTGCTACTTTCCTAGACCTATCTAAAGCATCTGACATGGTCCCACACAAACAACTCATCTCTCTCTCTCCTCAATAACCTATCCTTCTCTCAATCAGTCACCAACTGGTTTCAGAGTTACCTGTCTGATTGCCAACAATCTGTTGTATGGCAGAATGACATATCTCCCCAACTACCTGTCTCCATAGGGGTTCCCCAAGGATCCATCCTTGGACCCCTACTCTTCTCTGTTTTCACCAATAATCTAGCCTCTGCCACCAAACATGGCACACTCATACAACATGCAGTTGACTCAACCATCATCTGCTCATCCCAGTCCCTACCCAAACTGCAAAAAGTCAAACAGGAAGCCTTTTCCTCTGTTGAAACTTGGTTATCCAATGCCCAATTAATACTCAACCCAAACAAAACTAAACTACTCATCTTCCAACCCACCAAACATACTCAAACAACTCTCACTTTAACATCACAGCAAAAGACAACACCACTATATACCCAGCTGAACACACCAAATTGCTAGGAGTGGAAATAGACAAACTAAAATTTGACATTCACATATCCATGACCATAAAAAAAAGTCCACAAAAAACTAGGAGCGTTATACAGAAAGAAGCAACTTCTCACCAAAGCAGCAAAGATTTCAACAGCAAATTCCCACCTTATCTCCACCCTACTTTATGCCTCTCCAATATATACCAACCTAAGGCAATGCGATCTAAACAAGCTAGAGACCTTCTACAACAAAATTGCCAACTTCGCTACAGGGGCATCCTACCGCAGTTACCACTGTCTCTCACTTGCTGAATTGGGCTGGCTTGAACTCCCTCACCTCCTTCAATAGTATCAACTCTCACTCGCCCACAAACTAGTAAACGATCCACTAAATGTCCCATCCCTCCAGAATCTACTCCAACCCTATCACACCACCAGACCACTAAGATCCAGCAACAAAAATCACTTACAGATCACTAAAGCCAATAACTCTGCTGGTGAAGCACTATTCTCTTGCACCACAGCCAAATTATGGAACTCCCTCCCACCCACAATTGCCTCCATACCATCATGCACCCACTTCAAAACTTTACTAAAAGTGCATCTAAAACATGCTGGCTATGCCCTTGCAACTCCCTCTCTAATATCACCCACCCCATCCAACCACAAACCTTTCTTTCCACTCCACTAACTACCTTGATTATAGCAATCTCAGATGCTTATAAGCCTAGTACTTATTATACAGCAGGAACTTCTCATTGTAACATTTGTTAATGTCTGTTATGTACTTCACAGATAAAGATTCTATTTGTCTACTGATGTACTATGTTCTTCATCTGTTGTAAGTAATTGCTATGTTAAATTATTAATTACTATGTAATCCAATGTAACTACTGTCTGTTTATTTTAACTGTGGAGCTTTTCTCCCCGGCCTCCACTGAAAATGGACATACGTCCAGTCGGACACTCCCAGTCAACAAATGTAAATAAATAAATAAAAAAAGGCAATATTTAAAAATATGTCCCTCATTTTGGGCCTGTGTCTCTCCATTATTTTTGGCTTTGTCCAGATTTCTCATTCTAAGAGTTGGATAGGTAAGAGGGCATAGGGGGATAGACAGGAGCTCCTGAGGTGTCAAATCTTCAGCAAGCAGTTGAACTGAGCTTCCATGTCACTGAAATGTTGACAGATTAGGTAACTTAACATGGTGTGGAAAATGCAAATGAAAAGCAAATGAGCTTCTCCACTGCTCTGGCCAGATTTTTCTGCAATAGTGCAAATGTTATGTTTTTGTCTTCAGTAGAAAAGAAAGGGCTATACAGGTTTACCTGAGACTACCCAGCAACAAAATAAATGAATTGTTTGGTGCCGAGTGTTGTTCTACATTTTGTGTTGTAAATGCAGTGGCATCCTTTTACCGTAAAGACACTTAAGATCATTGTATTATATGTCTGTTTGTGTGTGTGTGTGTGTGTGTGTGTGTGTGTGTGTGTGTGTGTGTGTGTGTGTGTGTGTGCGTGTGTGTGTGTGTGTGTGTGTGTGTGTGTGTGTGTGTGTGTGTGTGTGTGTGTGTGCGCTTGCATGTGTGTGTATGTGGTGTTAGTCTCTGTGTGCATTTGTGGACAACTATATGCTCATGTGCTTGCATGTGTCTGTATAAAAAAAAGGCTGCAGACAAGACAGGTGTGGTGAAAAAGTAAGAGTGGTAAATGTTTATTTACTGTTCAGTATTCTTGAAGGAATGGAGTTATCTACTGCAGCCAAGAGAAGTGCCAGAGTAAACATGTGGCCAATCTTTGTCCTTTTACAGAAAAAAAAAGAAACAGGGCCAGGAAGATTTTTTTTCCCAATATACTTTTTATTGCTTTTGATTTTCAACCAAAATAAAAAGACATTACATCATAAAAACAGCATAAAAACAACAAAGAGTAATAACTTTCTACAATGATCACATAAAGACTTACTGAAACTAAAAAAAAAAACTAATAGTTTCACCATTTCTGAGGGTACAGGGAATAAAGAGACCCATATTTGACTTTTGGTTCTAACTGAAATGATACAGTACCCCATTTCAGAGTAAAGTATTGATGCTAATCTTGAAGCATGTTGTTTCTCAGTAATATACTTGTTGTATTTAGTATATAAAAGTTTTTTAAATGCCACCTGAATTGTATTTAAGTTTTTGGATTTTGTTTGCTTGCTAGGATTATGTCTAGAAGAGAATTCCAATATGTTTGAAAATAGGTTCTTTTTTATGCTTTTTGTAGCTAATTTGTGGTGGTCAAACAAACCCAAAAACAATGCTGCAAAAATACCGAACCTCACAAGAGAAAGGCAGCCACACCAGTCCAGTAGCTTGGGGCCAAAAAAGCTCACAATCAGGCAAAAATGTTCCACAAACCGATTTATTAACGTGTAAAAACTCCTGCAATAGGCAACACACACGTTTTCGTCTCTCAGGAAGACTTCATCAGATACATCAATTTCCTGTTTGCACTCAGTTTAAATACTTAATTCCAAAACACTAATTAATTAATTAATCCATTGACTAGAATAGTTTAAAAAACCTGGTTTCAAAAGAAACATATTCCTAAAAGGTGTGTGAATGCACAAGCACAAATCCTTAAAATACATGTATCTAAAATTCCCAACTTGAAATAAAAAACTAAAAACATAAGATTAATTGAAAACCTTGTTGAAAACAAAACAAGTTTAACTTACATATTGAATACTAGATGTACAAAAATATTTGCATTTAAAAAGATATATATGTATGAATATATTCTAAAATTGATACACATTAGGAACATTTTACTTGATATACTGTGCCCTAATTTTCAAATATGGAGCAATCGAAATGGATTCATTAAGGCCAGGGGATTTGTTGGCTTCCAACAAAATCTGCCAGTATGTTTCTTTATGGGCAAGACGGGCCTCCCATGGACCCCCCCTAATGTCCTTTGGGACTACTTCAAGGACAAAAAACAAAAATTTTGCATTTTCACACGAGGTGGTGTGCTTGTATAATGCACTGGTATTTTTACACTTAGAGATATCATATATGTGCTCATATATGCGTCTATGAAATAGCCTTTCAGTTTTTCCAACGTAAAATGCTGGACATTTTTGGCATACTGCTAAATAAACCAAACCACCTGTCTTGCAATTATAGTGACCCCTTGCCTTGATGTCCCTACTTCTGCTTTCCAAAAAAACATGACTAGCTTGTAAAATGTACTTGCAGGAGGAGCAATGGCCACACTTGAAGGTGCCTGTGTTGGTTCTAGAGTGTACATTGGAAAAATCTGATTGTTCCAGTGTCTTTTTGATATTAATACCCTTCCTGAATACAATTTTAATGTCTCTGTCCTTGAAAACATCTAGGTCAGTCAATTCCCTAAACATATCCCATTCTTTTTCAATGATATTCCTTACATGGGACACATTTCCACTGAACTCTGTAATGAATGTAAAACTACCAAAAAACTGATCTGTCCTATTACATGTAGGAACATTTTCAGTATTGACTCCAGTTTTACCTAGAATGGGAGCAAATCTAGACGACCTAGCCGATGTTACTTCCTCTTGCACCGTATTGATCAATGATACAGGGTAACCCCTTTCCAAAAATAAATGTTGCAGTACACAACATTCTTGATTGTAATCCTCATCAAGGGAAGTCATCCGTGAAATACGAACATATTGTCCCTTGAGGATTCCCTTTTTTTGAAAACTGGGGTGGGAACTCTGGTAATGTAGGTAACCATTGGAAAATGTGGGTTTACGATAAATATTGGATTTAAATCCATGGTCACCCACAGTAAGTGTCACATCCAGATAGTTAACACTGTGTTGGGAAATATGATGTGTAAACTTTAAAAAATTGGTGGTAGTATGTATATACTCAATAAATTTCCCTATACCATCCATTGGTCCCGTCCAAAAAATACAAATATCATCAAGGAATCTACAGTAGAAATTCCAAAATTTTGAAAAGGGGCTGTCCAAGATGAATTTCTTTTCCCAAATATACATGATAATATCAGCATAAGTAGGTGCACAATTTGCCCCCATAGAAACACCTGTCACTTGGTGAAAATATTCACCCATAAAGAACACAAAATTGTTCTTTAACACAAGACCCATCAATTCAGTAATAGCATGCACATCACTGTTAGTAATATGGGGACATTCCCAAAGGGCTTCTTCTAACCATTCAAGTCCCAATTCATGGGAATGACAGAAAAAAGATCCACTACATCAATGGTTAAAAATACCATATTAGTTGCAAGCAGATCTGGAGTAATACTCCTCAAAAAAGCCCATGAATCTTTGAGAATGTGTTCCTCTCTACCCCATAACTCCTTCATTCTCCAGTCCAAGTATTTGGATATGGGGTGGGTCTTCGAGCCCTGTGATGCTACTATGGGTCTCAATGGTGGATCAAGGGGGTTTTTGTGCACCTTGGGTATCCCAAAAATAGATGGTATCCTGGGATCCGTATTTGAGAGAAAAGTAAGAAACAGGGCCAGGAAGATTTTTTTTCCCAATATACTTTTTATTGCTTTTGATTTTCAACCAAAATAAAAAGACATTACATCATAAAAACAGCATAAAAACAACAAAGAGTAATAACTTTCTACAATGATCACATAAAGACTTACTGAAACTAAAAAAAAAAAACTAATAGTTTCACCATTTCTGAGGGTACAGGGAATAAAGAGACCCATATTTGACTTTTGGTTCTAACTGAAATGATACAGTACCCCATTTCAGAGTAAAGTATTGATGATAATCTTGAAGCATGTTGTTTCTCAGTAATATACTTGTTGTATTTAGTATATAAAAGTTTTTTAAATGCCACCTGAATTGTATTTAAGTTTTTGGATTTTGTTTGCTTGCTAGGATTATGTCTAGAAGAGAATTCCAATATGTTTGAAAATAGGTTCTTTTTTATGCTTTTTGTAGCTAATTTGTGGTGGTGATATATTTAACTGCTATATCTTTAAAGTTTATCCATAAGATTTTATTGTTATTTACCCAATTTTTAGTTATTTAAGTAGGGCACATAATATAACTAAACTATGTTTATGCATTCCCTTGATTGAACTAGGGATTATGTGTAGAATCATTCTTTTCCAGGAAAATGTTTTTTTTTTCGTATCCAATTTTTTCAAGTTGCGCTCTTAAGGAACACCAGAGCTTGAAAATATTCTTACAGCTCCAAAAAATATGGAGGATATCAACATTCTCTCTGGAGCAAAAAGAGCACAGTGACTCTTTTTTATAGCCAATTTTTTTAAGGACAGCAGGAGTGTAATATGTATTATTGTTAATCATTATTTGGGTGTAGATTAGCTTTTTGAAAGGTATTACTTTTAAGGTATTTTTAATAGCTTCTTGTTTTTGTGTTGTTGTGATAGTTTGACTAATGTTATCCCAGTATCTTGAGTAAAGTAACGCAGATTGGTGTTTTATCTCGCTTATTAATTTATAAGATTTTGAAATAATTTTCTCCTTAGCAGCTAATGATTTGACTATGTTTTGGGTAGTTTCTATATTTTGTGTATCCATTTTGTAATTTGAATATTTCAACTTTATTAATGATATCATTTGTCGAAGAATAGGGTTATAGCCGCCTGGTGTCTTTAGTTGTGTTCTTAAGTTTTCGAGTATTGATTCCTTATGCTGGAAAATATGCCATACCGTAAGGTCTTTAATTGTGGGAATGGTTTGAGCTCTATCATTATGTTACTTAACTTGATATTTGGGTTCATGTGTATGGGTTGTAGCAGACTTAGTGAGTTCTGTAGATTGATAGAAGTAAATAGAGATTGGAAAGATATTATTTCATTTTTGATTATTGGGTGTAGTTTGCTAAAGAGTTTATTGTTGGAACTGAGATAAGGGATAGCTTTAGGGTTTATATTTAAGGAATGTAATAGACTGGACCATATTTTAACCCATGTTGGGTACCAAATCTTTCTAGTTCTATCATAATCTGATATTAGAATTAATCGGTTTGCTTTGATAATAGGTTCATAGGTTGGTACTAGGCTATCGGCCCTAAGGCCTATACAAGCCTAGCCATAAAAATTCCCTGGCTATTTCTTCCCACACTATTTACTTTCCTCGACCCCTGTCTAGCAGGGTGACTGAAGTGATCCCTGGAGTGAATTTCCATTCTCCCATCCAAGCATCAAGGTTCATTTTGAAGAGGGCCAAAGAGGCGATCTGCTTGACATGTATGGGCAGTCTATTCCAGAGTCTGGAGAGTCTCTGGGTCAGGAACCTATCCCTCCACCATGTTTTGTTTATTGTGATGACAAGATTTTGATCCGTGGAGCATGTGGCTCTGAGGGATTGGGATTTCTTTAAGTGTAGCATGTCCAACAGCTCTGGGTTTGACATGGCCTTCTATGTTAAGCAGAGATTGCCTCTGAGTAGACGATATGTGACAGAGTATAGCTGGAGTTTTTTAAGGCGGTCAGCATAGGGCATCTGCTTTAGGCCTGTGATTCTATTAGTGAGGTATTTCTGCAGCCCTTTCAGTTGTTGCAGATGTTTTGAGAGGTACATACCAAATGGGGTGTTGTATTCTATAATGGGTCTAATGAGGGATGAGTACAGTGGGAGAATGACCTTCTTTTTTCTGGATGAAAAGCCCTTAGTGATGAGGTGTGCCACATAGAAGGATTTCCTGACTGTTGTGGCGATGTGGTTACTGAAGGTGAGACCACTGTCCACCGGTGTCCCTAAGTCTTTTATCACACTTTTGGTGTTTAGTGTACTGCCACCTATGTGATAATTCATGGGTACATGGGTTTTTTTCTTGGCATTGAGCTTGACCAAGCATCTGTTTCTGTAAGGCCCTTTTGTAGAGTATCCACATCATGTGGGGATTCAATAATGGCTCCCTTCCTGTTAGCCTGTATTTCAGTGAAGTAGATGCCAAACAAGAGAGGCCCCAAGACTGAACCCTGAGGTACTCCACTTGTCACTTGTCTGGAGCTGGATTTGGAATCAGCTACTTTTACAGTGTGGGTTCTGTCAGTAAGCCAACTGGCAACCCATCAAGTGACGTAGGGATTAATTCCCAGCTTAGTAAGTTTATCTATAATTCCGCAGCTCTGGAGACTGATAAGGTGGTACAGATTAAAATCAGGGAGCCCCAAACCTCCTTTTGGTTTTGGTATTGTGACTTTTTGATAACATATTCTTGTTGTTTTCAGGTGCCATAGGAATTTGGAGAGGGCCTTTTCCATTGATGTGAAAAATGTTTTTGATATTTTAAGACTGAGAGTTTAGCTAAAATAGTATTTTAGGAAGGATATTAATTTTAATGATGGCTGATTTGGACAGGAGGGATAGGTTAATATTTTCCCATCTTGAGATGTCTTGTTTAATTATTTCCCATGTTTTCAAGAGATTTGATTTATACATTTCTTTGTAGGCGTGAGAGAAATGTATACCTAAATATTTTAGCTTGTAATTTAGGGGTATGTCAGCTAAGGGGAAACAAGATGTGTTATGATTTAGTGGGTTTAGAGGAACGATAGAGGATTTTTGGGGGTTCATGTTGTAATTTGCTATTTTGGAGAATTGTTCAATTGAAGATATTATTTTGCGTAGGTCTGTGTTTGGGAGTTCAAAATATAAGTTTAGGTCATCAGCAAAAGCTGAGTATTTTACTATTGTGTTGTAAACATTTGGGAGGTGGTGATAAGTGTTTTGGATAATGTGGAGTAATAGCAGTTCTAAGTATATGTTAAACAAGAATGGAAACAGGGGGCATCCTTGGTGGGTGCCATTTGTTATTTTGATGGGTTGGGAGTGAACCTTGTTGATGCATAGTGTGGTGGTGGCATTGTTGTAAATCATTTTAATAGTTTTTATAAAAGATGGGGGAAAATTGAAATGTGACATTGTTAAGAAGAGGAAATCTAGGTCTACATTATCAAAAGTTTTTGAGGCGTCTATTGTAAGTGCGTATCTTGGATACTTATCCTTAGCTAAGAGGGAAATTAAGGTGTCTAGCATGCAGGTGTTATCACTTGTCTTTTTTCATAAAACCCAGTTGTTCTGGGAGATAACTTTATCCAGGTTTTTTGTAATCTATTCACTAACAGTGAAGTCAGAATTTTTATGTCTAGATTAATAAGAGCAATAGGCCTGTAGTTAAGAGGGTTTAGTTTGTCAGAGTTTGGCTTTGTTATTAAAATTGTCTTTGATCGTTTAAGTATTTGTCAGTGAACCCATGCTTTATGATCTGATTGTAAAGTCTTAACAGGATTGGAGCTAGTATGTGACTGAATTTTTTTGTAAAACATTGCCGTAAATCCGTCAGGGCCTGGGGATTTGTTGATCTTTAGTTTTCTGATTGCTATCTTGATTTCACTGGTTGATAAGGGGCTATCTAGTATGTTATACTGTTCTTCATCCAAATTTGGGAACTTTAAGTTATTTAAGAAATTCTCTTGTATGTTAGACATATGGTGTTGTTTTGCAGGGTTATATATATTGTTATATATTTCCCAGAAAGAGTTGATTATATCAACTTTATTATATACATTTCTCTCTTTATATTGTACTTCTGGAATATTTTGGAGAGTTTTCTTTATGTTTATCATATTTGCTAGTACCTTAGAATGTGTTTGGGCCCATTTGGAGTATTTATAGATGTGTTTTAACTCATTTAATGAGTGTTTATGTAGCTGTATTAAGGTTCTTTTTTGATTTCATATAGTTTTCTTTCTAATTCTTTTGAGTAATGGGATTGAAGTTGTTCAATACTGTTGTACTGCATTTCGAGCAAGGCAGTCTGTTTTTGTTCTTGTTTCTTTGTATAGTGAAGCTTTTTGTATTAGGATTCCCTTAAGTACTGTCTTAGTAGCTGCCCATTGAATATCTAATGGAATTTGGGTTTGTAATGCATCTTGATCTAGTTGTGCTATTGTTCTACCTATCTCCTCGATTACCTCTTTTTGATTTAAAAGGTTGTTGTTTAGATACCAGTTATAGGGACCACCCTGTTGAGAATTTTGACAAGTTGTATTAACTGTTATTGTGATTTTGGTGTGGTCAGAGATTATTCTTTTGCTAATCTCATATTTTTGACATTTCTTGGAGAGATTTGAGGATATTAGGAAATAGTCCATTCTTGACCAGACTTTATGTGGGGGGGAAAAAAGTGTATTTGCTTGTTGATCTGTAATGATCTATAGTTAGATATGGGTCGATAAGGTTAAAACTTTGTATGAGGTTGTTTAGGGCAGAAGTGACCTGGACTGGTTGCTTTTGTTTTTGTTAGAGCTATCACTTAGTGGGTCAGTTTAGACAATTCCAGTCCCCCCTATAATGATGGAATGTCTGGGGTAATTTAGGAGTAATTATATATTTCATATATAAAGAACTGCTAATTTGAACAGGGACCATAGATATTCAGAAAAAGAGTATTATTTTTTGTTTGCGGATGTGTACTGGTGAAGCGACACCATCTTCCATTCGTGTCGTAATTCCTGTTAGTTATGTTCTCATGGAAGGAGTCTTTAATTATAATGGCTGTTCCTTTTGAGGCAGAGCTGTCACCTGATGAAATGATTTGTTTGATCCATTTTCTAGAACAGATTTTTAACCACTGATCTTTATTTAGGTGTGTTTCTTGTAAGGATATGACATTGGATTTGCTTTGGAAAATTAAATGTAAGATTAAATTAATCTTTCTTCTATCACCTAACCCATTTACATTCCATGTATCAACTATAAACATGGCTAACTTGTGTCTGTTGTAACTTTATTAATGTGTGGCCTTAAATTATATTTATATTTATATGTACTTATGTGACTGTTTTTTTTGATAACATGCATTTATTTAGGAAGGCATCCAAATTATCTTCACCTACCTTAGTGCCTGACAATTTATCTCCCTTCCATTGTGTGATAATATACTTTATATTTGGTTTGTTGTTGATGTAGTTTATAGAAAACCTATTGTATTGCGGGTATAGGGAGATATTGAAAGGAAACTTTGCTTCGCTCCAAGTATCACTAAACATTCCTGACATACATTGCTTGCTCCATAATAAAGTACACACACACACATTAACTTTTACTTCCCAAGAGCTTGAGCCTATTGAATCTGAGACCAAGGGGGCGTGCACATAATCAAATCTTGGTACCTTGTGTTTATCATTCCCCTGCAGAAAATAGTTATATATGCGTTTTTGATATTTGTGTTCTTACTTTTGTGCGCATTACTAATTGTGCTTATATTTGGTATTTACATGTTGTAGTTGCAGTTCCAAAGTCTAGCTACCCTTTGAGATTGTTTAGAAAATACCTTAGCTAAGTTTCTTTCCCCTTTTGTAGATGGTTTTGCTCTGTTCTTTGCTATTGTTAATAGAAATCAACTACAACATTCAGTTTTAAATTGTAAGAGGTTATGTTAAAATTATCAACTTGCTAATTTATACATTAGTATAATAGAGCCCACACATGCAAACCATCTTACTAATAGTTGCTAAAAAGTCTTTAGTTTCATGGTGAGCTGTAATATATAGTCCTTTGCTGTAACACTGTTTCATGTACAGGTTTAAATATACAAGTCTTACTGGCATTTCTTGCATCAAAAATGAGATTGGATTGTATTATTAAATTATTTTGTTAACTATAAGTCAGTTTTAGCCTTCACGGGACTTTTGGCAGTAGACAGTCATACTTGCTTTTTCATTTACATTTTTAAAGAACTAAGTGGAGAACTAGTAATGCTAGCATTAGTGCTTTTGCAAAACTAAGGAGGTGGCTATTATTCCTAAATATCACTAGGAGGCTGATATGATTCTTCCTTCATAACAGCAGGAGGAAGACAAAGAGTAGAGACTGAGACTAATGACTTGTCAGTCTGGCATTACTTACAGGGAAAATAACTGGATTACTGATACTTAAAAAAAGAATATCTAGACTCCAGAAGGGCAAAGGGCTCATTGATAGAATGGTGAATTTCTAGTGCCATATTAAGAAAAATAAATAAAAAGTCCATAGAGGCACTTAGAGAGGAAATAAATGTATGCCATGCACTTTCAGTCACCAAGTATCAACTAAAATCTCACATACAGAAAACCTAAAACTTCAGTAATCTAATACACACAGACCCGACATGTAGTTTGCTTATTGAGTGGACTAGGTAAAGAAGCATTTAGAAAAAATAAGGGATTGTTTGTACTATTGAGCTACAAGATATGGTCGAAGCTCTAAACCCTGTAGCAGATATGAAGCAACTTGGACATGAACATAGTGTTTTGTTCCTGATGTATATATTAATGCATGCCTATCTCTGCTGTTGTTTTGCATAAAGGGCAATCTTTTTAAGAGGGAAGATGTAGATCAATATATGTGTATCTACCTTTAAGAAGCTATCCAAGGACTTGCACAAGTGTATAAATACTGAGCACGTGCAAGTCTGACTGCCATTTTGCAGTTAGCTGTTGAGATGTGAACATGTATATATGTAGGGTCCGACTGTTAACTAGTTTGTTCATATTTAAAGATGCTGCTATCCATCCTGATGTGTTTGTATATATTAAAATATCTGAACAAAACCCCAAGCCTTGTTATTATTTGCATTAAAGACGTACGAGTGGCAATCATAATTTGTGTATATGCAATCACTGGATGAAAATGTTGTGTAAAAAGAAAAAAAACTTAAAAATGTGCTACAGGGCATATAGAAAGTTATGGTGTCTTGACAAAGCTGAACAATAAGGCAAAATGTGAAAAAAGAAAGAAAAAAGTAGTGTGCATCATATGGGGAGCCCAATATGGGGGGAAACAGAGGGGAGGACTGGAGGGTGTGTGTGGGGGGTCCTGAAACAGTAGGCCTAGGGTGCCATTTCACCCAAGTCCAGAGAGTTATATAGAGCTGTTGTGATATATCATTGTTGCAACTAAATGCCAGTAACTGTGAATGTCCCTTTGTGAGATGGGCCAGCATAGTGTGGTACACTGACCTGTTGTAATGTAAGCTCATTGTAGCTACAGGTCAGACTGTGTGTACTACTCCTAAAAGCTTGCAGCATGAACTAAAAGGTTGCTTAGGAGGGGTGACAGTGACATGGTGATATTTATACTTGAAGTGCCCAGGGGGCCTCCAACATGACATTTGATGGGCGCCCCCTAAATTCTAGCGCCGGCCCTGCAATTATGATAAAGACTTGAATACCAGATGATAAACAAGTGGAAACTTTGTAAGACACCAAACTGCTTAAACCGAAACAAATCTAAATCTGCTATACAAGCCAGAGTACATCTTGGTGCATTTTTTTTTCCTTAAAGGAGTTAATTAATCAGAATTGCATTTGAACGTAAAAGGGAAAACAGTCCTCAACCACAGGCTGAGAAAAGTAAAGTACAGGGTAATTATGTATTCATGTTTTATTAATATATGTAACTAGACACTACTATGTGTCCTTTTAAAGACTATTTCATATAGTTGTTAATCATGAAATGTGTGATTTCACTATAATTAATTGTGTGTCATTTAGTCGATATATGATTAATATAAACCAAAACTTTTAAATCCTTTAAGAGATAATATTCTCAAAACAGTGACACTCCCAAGGATGCAAACACAGAAAACAGTTGACTTTTACAGAAGAATAAGCCCCCCATGCCCCTAAAGTAAAGTAACTATATCTGTACTGATGTCACATAAATTCAGAGATGAGGGAGAAGGTAGGAAACAAAGTAATGCTCACCTTTTCCCTCTCCCACCACCTTTTTCCGCTCTGACTCAAAAGCTTAATCAATGTAGAGAGAAGGTGGACAATGAAAGTACATTTCACCTTCTCCATACCTCCTCCCTCTTATTTCACCCTTTTCCTCTTCCCTGACTCCACAACATGGTCAATGTGGGATCAAAGTAGTCACAATGCAGTGCAACATCAACTGCAGGAAACTTGTAACCTTCCTGATTTAACATTGCAAGACTTGCTGTTCTGGACTGCAGTACAACACAGTGTTCCAGAACTAGGTGCCACAAAATATTCCTTACTAAGTGATAGCCACAAATGACAACATAGAATACTTCAGCTATTGGGATCGGAGTTTGGGCATATGGCAACAGTGGTCCCTCTCCACAAAGGAGGTGCCTCAACAGATCCTGGAAACTATCGCCCCATAAGCCTGACTAGCTTGGTCTGCAAAGCTATGGAAAGGATCATCATGGACCTCATAAATAAAGATATTGGGGACCTACAGACACTGGATCCTACCCAGTTTAGCTTTGTTAAGGGCAGATCCTGCCTCTTAAACCTGGTTGATTTCTTTGAAACAGTCACCAAGGCCATTGATGAGGGGAAGGTGGTCCACACAGCCTACCTGGACCTTGCAAAAGCCTTCGATACAATACCCCACCCGGGCATTATAGATAAGCTCACCAGCTTAAATATAAACCCCTATGTCACTAGATGGGTTGCAAACTGGCTCAAGGACAGAACCCACATGGTTAGAATTGCTGGAGCCATGTCAGACTCCAAACCAGTTACAAGTGGCATCCCACAAGGCTCAGTCCTGGGACCTCTCTTGTTCGGTATATATTTCTCAGAGGTACAGGCCAACACGGAAGGACTGTGGCTGACCAAGTTTGCAGATTACTGCAAACTGGGCACCATAATCAACTCTCCAGCCGACACAAGCATCCTACAAAAGGGCCTCATAGAAACAGACAACTGGTGCCAGAGCCATGGCCTCAAGCTAAATGCCAAAAAGTGTATAGTCATCCCCTTCAGCAAAAACAAAGTGCCCACAAATTACCACATAGATGGTAATCCATTAAGTATGGAAGAAGTAATTAGGGACCTGGGGACCCAAGTTGATAGCAATCTCTCATTTGACAACCACGTGGCCAAAGTGGTTAGAAAATCATTTTATATAACCCACCTAATCATGAAGGGATTCACATCTAGATCAGGTGCGATCATCGTGCCTCTTTATTCATCCCTCATCAGACCCATAATTGAGTACAATGCCCCTTTTGGGATGTACCTTACCAGACACCTGCAGCAATTGGAAAGACCCCAAAAGTACCTCACCAAGAGGATCAAAGGGCTCAAACAGATGCCATATGCTGCCCTGTTAAAGAAAATCCAGATCTACTCAGTGGCATACTGCCTGCTCAGAGGCGATCTGTGCCTGACGTATAAAGCCATGTCCAACCCGGAATTAATGGACATGCTGCACCTCAGAAAATCCAAATCCCATCAAGCCACGCGCTCGAGAGACTTGAACCTCAGCACTGAAATAACTAGGACATGCTGGAGGGACAAATTCATAACCCAGAGGCTCCCTTCACTCTGGAATAAAATCCCAGTCCAGGTTAGGCAGAGTCCCTCATTGACTCTCTTCAAGAGGAATCTTGATGAGTGGATGGGAGATCATAGGTTTACCCCAGGTATCACTTCTGTGTCACTGTTAGACAGAGGCACAGTATACTAACCTCTAAAAAGGGCATAGCAAAATTCATTTTAAAATGGGTGGCGAAAACCAAACACACTCTGGCTAGGCTTGTAAATGCCCTAGGGCAGATAGCCTAGTATGAACCTATGAACCTAAATCAACTCTTTGATACTGCATATTAATTTTTGTTGTCATTTGAAACAATCACTGTACAAACTTAACCCAACAAATATACTGCCGTCGTGTAATGTAATGTGATGATGCGTTGTGCTTCATATGAGCAGATAGCACCCCATAACTTACTAAATGCTACACAGAGGCATAATCCTATCCACACACAAATGAAGATAATGGTTAAGGTATTTCCCTCACAGACACAAGGTACAGGGTTTGATTCTAACCTTTGAGGGAAAACTTGCTGGGCTTAAAATGGCTCACAATGGCATTTAGCCTAGTACTTATCTATGAACTTATTAACCATACAATGTGCACTTAATACAAAAAAGCAAGCCGTCGTTCAGCAATGCTATGTGAAGACCTTCTTGTCTAAAGGTGTATAAGCATTTTACAGTTACCGTTGACTCAGGACTGCATGCACTAACTCCTAAGTTCTTAGTCTGTACATATGGATATGGAAATCAGCCATAAACATTGTTATCATTACAAGCGATAATGCCCACAGCTCCTTAACCATCCCATAAATGCATTAATAAATTCTTAGAGTGTGCCCTTGTGATCAGTCCTCAGCAGTAGAGATTATATTACACTGTAATCCACATCATAACCATATACTGATCTTAACTTAACTGTTATGCTTATTTATGAACATACATAACTTTTGTTGATAGTTCAACAACTAAACAACTTACCAAACTTTAGAGGCATCATTTGAAAGATTATACAATGATTTACAAAAGTATCTTTAATACTATATGCACTGTACACATTTAAGGAGGTATTCAGTTGTAAGAAGCTATTTATGAAAGTATTCAACATTTCCATTTTTTATATTAAAATCTATTCTTCTTAGAAAATTGCACTGCATCATTCCAAAAGTTGGATTGCAGTGGGCAAAAGAATTAGGGACATGTTAAGTGTACCATCTTCAGTTCTGGATTTATTTTCTGCTGTGAAGGGTATTTGTAGAAACTATACACTATTTTTATTTTATTTTATTTTATTTTATTTTCAGAAAAAGGCAGTGTTTGAAAAGCAGCAGAATGATGGATAAAACTGCTGTTACTAATGAGCGTGTAATAGTTTTTGAGATATTACATGTTGTCAAATTTCTGTGCCTCTGGCAAGGGTGTTTACCATGGCCACTAAAATATTAGAATGTTTCAGTGGGTGGATAAATAGAATGAGTGGATTTTCATAAGATGACAAACCAGAAGAAAGACTGAGGATTTGTGGGCCTGACTTTACATCATCAAGTGATCCAACTCGGTGTAATACACTACTTGTTATCCCTGTACTTGAAGCTGCATGGAAAAGTCTAAAAACTGAGATTTGTTTGACACTTTGTATTAATGATTACTGTCTGGTTAATGATTATTCTCTTAAAATTCATATTGGAAGTTATACAGATTCGTATATGAGATCTTTCTTTTTAATGTTATTAATGATGAGTGAAGGAATTCTCCCAAACTTAGATATAAGATGCCAACTATGGGCTATCAAACAAATTTATTTTGGCATCATATTTTAGAAGAAAATAAATTATATCACTTGAAAAGCAAGAATTACATTAGGATATTTCAGAATTTTGTTTATATTTGTTTTTCCATATTAGGATTTCATTTTGGGAAGGAGGGGAGGCAGGAAGTAGACTGTAAGGACCAATTATTCTACTGGATTTGGAAAAAGCACTCCCTCTTCGAAAGTTTTGTGGACTCATGAAATAAACTACAAGAATGAGTCAAGTAAATAGCAACTCCATTAGAATAGAGGGATAAATCCATAACTACGATCCAGGTAACCCAACATTGACTATGCAGGAAGAAGACAGCTGTGAAGATGCATTTGTCTTGTCAGCTCACCTGTCCTCTGAGGAAGGGTTTGGCATGATATGTAGGTGGGAGAAGGCCATTCTTCATAGTCCTAGTGGAGACAATGGCTAAGAACTTTGATCCAAAATGATGCATGGACAAGCCTAGGTAGCTTCTCTGCCTGGGTGGTGTGTGAGAAAACTCCTGCACCATATCTAACAATGCATAGTGGTCTACGGGAAGTATCTCAGCTCATAGGGGACACGTCTTCTATCTAGAGTTACAGACCTATTTGAGCCTTTTGTCCACTTGTTTCTCCACATTACTTGCTTCACCAGTAACTGGTGTTGGTGAAGCTAAACAGTAAGGTTATAACTGGAATGTAAGATTCACATATTCTGATAATGGTGGATTCATGAAGGGCACAACACTACCAAAGAAAACAAGCCAGATTGTAGCCCTAGAACTTACAAAAATGTATGATGGGAATCCTTGGAAGCATTTTCAAAAGCATGGAACAGGTGAAGAATGGGTACCAGGGACAATAAGAATAAAGGGGTGGCAGAATGCTAAATCTACTCAAAGGGTTGATGAGACAACCCTATTTTTACCTTCTGATATCAAGTTAATGTAATGCAAATTGTTGTCTAGAGTTCCCGACAAAGGGAAAATATAGTGATAAAATATGGGATAAACATGCAGAAACATATAATCTAACCCTAATGTGCTTTTTCTGTGACCTACATAGCTATTCTAGAATCTCAGAATCTAGAATTTCAGTTTAAATATGCAGTTATCTATCTGGTTTTCTAACTCCCACTTACTTGGTTTGCTTGGTTTAGATCCTGCATTATTCACCTTGAAAAAGTGTTTTATAGAAGAAATTATTTTATTCATTTACTTATCATTGAAGCTGTCTTAATTGAAATGTGTATTCAGTTTTTAAAACTGATAACAATGCCACTGATCTTTAGAGAGAGAGAGACAGCTGAGGAGCCAAAGAAAACTACAATATCGTATGAGAAATTAATGACCCCGAAGAGTAGAGGAGGACTTGAGTTACCGAATTTTGAAATATACTATTTAATGTACAAAATGGATACCAACTTGGGTGGTCTTGAATTACAAGCATATTCTAGATGAACATAAATCCTAAAGCTTTACCCTTTTGGATAAAAGTAGTTTGATAAAGTATGGGATTATGGACCACTTAAAAACATATGTGTCATCTTTGCAAAATTTATTCCAATCAGTAGACTTGTTGCAATATATGATGGTTTTTCAGCCTTTCCATAGGAATCCCAATTTTAAATTAAATAATCAGTTGATTGATCTTAGTAAATTCCCATTAATAGTTAATTTGACTCTGATTGATGTTTTAATAAATTTCATTTCGGGCTTCTTAAGTTAGGCAGGAATTGAATCTTCTTAAGAGTTATTTGGTTGTCATGAGACAAATCAGAGAACTTGCTCTGAGTCATTTGACTTTAAACCCGGGTGTCGGAATTGAAACTTAAACCGTAGTCGGAATTGTGGATAAATGCTCTGAATTGTGTCAGGCTCTCCAACAGGAGGTCAAATTTATAACAACAACAAATAAATTAATTAAAGATTTAAAATTCCAGGATAAAATTCTGTTGTCAGGGTATTGGGTAAACAAAATGACAGTAGCAGATAATCAGGTATTAAAAGCAATTGATTTAACAATAAAATCGGTCTCTTTTCAAAAGTTGATGTATAGTTGATGATTTGGAATAATGCTTATTATACTCGTCTTAGGTTACATAAATTTAATCCTAGGAATTCTCCAACTTGTCCATATTGCACAAATCAAGCGGCGGATCTTCTTCATATGTTCTGGAGCTGCAAGTGTATATATAAACTTTGGAACTCTCTTAGAACACAACTACAAAAGATGGGTTATCAAAGTTCAACGTTATCATGGGAATTTATGATTCTACATGTTCCTCCAAGAGAGCTCTCTAGGTCACAAACTATAATATGTATGAATATTTTTTTGCTGATGAAGTTATATATAGCTACAAATTGGTAAGAACCAGACAAGACATCATGGGATAATTTCAAGCTTGTGGCTATAAAGCATATATTAGCACATAAATTACTCCTGAAGCAAAGTAACAAAAATATTAATAACCCAAAAATATGGGAAAAGGTTTTTAACATTATATTAGCATAATACTGTTATTAGGAATATATTAAAGTTTGGATGTATATGTGGAGGAAACAATGTTTTGAAAACATGTATATGTATGGACGTAAAGTACTTCTACAAATGTTTTGGCTTTGTTTTTCTTCCCTGGTGTCATCTTTTTTGGAATAATGACGATTTTTATATGGAAGCATTTCATGTAGATATTGTATATAGTTTTGATAGTAATAGTAGTGAATTATGTGTGTGATTTTATTGTATTTTGAAAATATATATCAATAAAAATTTATTATGGAAAAAAAAAGAGAGAGACAGCTGAAGGTTGTCTTCAAATTGGATTTTGTGTAACTGTTATTTTTTTATTTTATTTTTACTTTATACATTTACTCTATCTGTGTGCTTCTAGACAAGATTTCTATGTAACAGTTTATTATGTAGGAGATTTAGTGAAAATTCAAGCATAGATTAATAAGAACAGCAAAGCAGCCACTGCAGGAAAAGAGAAAGCAATCGACAGTTAGTCCTACTGTAATCATGAAAATGTATGGAAATTATGATGAGCACAACACCAAATAACAAAGCTAACAATGAACTCTATCTGATTGGATATAAACATGATTGGCTATAAATGTTCCTTCATCCCGACCAATCCAAAACAGAGAAATAACATACCAAAGGCTATTGTTCCTTAACCCATCCAGGAATCCTAAATAATACATCATCAAAAGAATTGCAATGGGATGCAATTTACAGTGATCTGAAATCATTTTATAAAACTACTTATCAATGAAAAAATAACAAAGGAGTTTTGAAAATTATACAGACTCTCCTCTGCTACGTTTGATCTAAGAAACATACCAATAAACCAGCGTAAACTAAGATTAGTTTAGAAACTCTGTGCTAATCAACACTGTATTTTAATTATTCTAGAATCTAGGAAAAGTCCCTGTAGTGATGCCTGGAGAGCTTGAGAGGAGGGTATGTTTTGTCTATTATCTACAACTCAGAGGCTATGATAACATTAATCTCATATAAGGCTTCAGTTTCTCCTTCATTATACTTGCTTAGTTGGAAACACATTCATAAATAGTTCCTTACAACTATTAAGATAACATAGAAACAACTCTGATCCAAAACAATACCAAAACAGCAAAATCTTCAGAAGTCAGGAATCGAAAAACAGGTGTGTGGAGTGGAGTTTGTGTAATTATTAAGATAACATAGTAGCAGTCCAATGGCATGAGATGCTGTTTGATGCAGAAATAGGATGATAGTAGCGTGTTACAACTATGCTGGGAATGTTAGATTGTGTAGCTCTTTAATGAAAACTTGAGTCAGTTTGTTATATACTTTCTGCTGTAATTATTCAACTTACCAGTAGGTTGATGCTTCTGGTATTATGGAGTCCCAGGGATTAGTATGTGGTACTGGTAATTTTTATTTGATGGTAAGAAGGAAATAAATAAGAATTAGAAACTTCCAGATCCACAGTTAGTGAAGGACGGGGATACGATTAAAAAAATCACACGGAGTGTTTCCTAGTTCAACGTAGACTAGGCTTTTTCCCAATGATCCTTTATAATTAATGCCTTTTATTTCTGGCCTTTTCTGAGTTTTCATTGCTGCTGATTTTCTTTTGTAATACTTTGAGATTGCGGAACTTTGGAAAGTTGATCTGGCACTTGGGGGTTTAGGATATATTTTCAAATGACTGCAGTTTGATACACAATTGATTTAAAGTGGCTACTCAGATTCTAAATTTAGCAAAAATGTCACTAGATTTACAGCAAAAAAGTATGTAATACCAGAAACATAATTATTTCAGCTCTGAGGATACACAAAATAAATTATATAAAATATTTTTTCAACAAAATCATGGCATATGCAATCTTCAGAAAATAATATGTCCTATTGTTCTCAGTAATTTGTTCATCAAAGTGTAGATATTTGAAATATTCATATTCCTACACTAGTATCATGAAAGGCTTACATCATTTATATTTATAATGGCGGTGCAAAGGAGCCTTTTTGTCTGGTTTCATTATTTGCTTGGCATAATAATGTCTCATTTTATTTTTATTAGGAAAAAAAATTAAGAATTGTTATTATATTAACACTAGCAAGTTTAAAGGAAAGTCCATGATGTGTCTACTGTTATTTCAAAAAAATAAGTTACTGAAACAAGTATTTTTGTTCTAACTCTGTTTATATATAATATCACCTCAGACACAGACAGAGCACAATAGGTATTTTAACAGTATAGAATTAAATATGCCATACTACTTTGCATGGTTAGATGTTATTTCTTACATTACTGTGTAGGATATTTGGGGCATGTTAAGAAATACTTCATATAACTAGCACATTCACAGTTATAATTCTGAGGCATGACAGAAGGGATACAATTGTGAACTTTAATCTTATTTAGTGAGCTTGTCCTAGACTTCATACCAGCCAAAAATGTGTTTGGTATGATCACTGTCATATTTCTTAAGTAAACTGCATCAAAGGACTTATTGTGGGCTTACCCTACGCCTTAAGACAGCTGGCATGCCTGTTTTTAATTTGTATCTGTTGTGCTTATTTATTGTAATATATGTTTCTTTTTATAAATAAAAATGCATTAAATAAGACAGATGTCAGGTGTTGTAACAAAAATAACATTTCTGTTGTACATGACATCTATCTGTCTGTATAGTACAGAGACATAGCAATTTACTTATATTGCTGATTATGAAAGGTATGTTTTCATATTCATGTCAATATTTAAATAAATGAGGCAAGCAAATGCTGGGTGATGATTACTTTGAAATTGATGCCTTCCAGATGTCCATCTAGTATAGCTACTGGCAGGGGCGGCCCGTGCTATTGGACTGCAGCCCCCTCAACAGTAAAATAAAGAAAAGTAAAGAAATACAAAGAAAATGAAAAGATAAAAAAAGTTTAAAAAATTGCAGACTTTCGCGCATGCGCACTAGTCCGGACTGCTGCTGAGACAGTCTGGAGCATGCGCAGATTGTCTCAGCAGCAGTCCTGACTGGAAAACATGAAGAACGGAGCTCCCAGAAGTCTATGCTCTTTTAAACTGCATAGACTGTCCTGGAACTTGCTGGGAAAATGCGTTGGGATTGGACTGCAAATCAGCAGTCTGGAGTTTGCTGCAGTCTCGTCGGGGGAAGATCTCATGACGGGCAGGGTCTGGTGTGGATTTGCATGGGTTTTCATAGCTTACTCGCCTTCGGATGTATGTGTGGACAGGGATTTGGATTTATGGTGGTTTGCGGACAGGGATTTGGATTTATGGTGGTTTGCTACAAGATCTGCTACAGGTAAGTGTCTTGGACAGGGATTTGGATGTGTGTGTGTGTGTGTGTGTGTGTGTGTGTGTGTGTGTGTGTGTGTGTGTGAAAATGCCCCAGGTGCAATAACCACGTTAGACTCATGGTGGTGTGGTAGGGAATACCTCAGGCTTGAACCCTGTACCTTGTATGCAGGTGTTAAAGACCTGAATTCCCTACCCACCACCATTTGCAGATTTTGTCTCATATTTGATCTGATCTGTTCCTCATAATATCTGTGGTTTGTAAATGCTGCAATGCTTGGTATTTGATGGTGCAGTGGTAGCACTGTTGCCTCACAGCTGCAGGTTTTCAGGTTTGATTCTTGGCTGGGGTGCCTTCTTTCTGGGGTCTGTATCTTCTCTCTGTGTTTGTGTGGATTTGCTTTTGTGTCATCCCATGTTACAAAGACATGCCTGCATTATTTCTTCCTGGGCCTCTGCTGAAATTTGTTTTTTTGTTCCAAGTCAGACTGTCCTGATTAACAAATGTTAAATAAAATTGACAGGCATTTGAATTTCAGACTTCAGGTTTCTGAATGCTTAATTCCTTACATATTTGATGGTGCAGTGGCAGTATTGTTGCCTCACAGCTCTAGGTTTTCTGGTTTAATTCTTGGCTGGGGTGCCTTCTGTGTGGAGTCTGCATCTTATCCCTGTATTTGTGTGGATTTGCTCTGGTGTCCTGCCATTTTACAAAGACATGTGTCTACAGTATTTCTCCCTGGGCCTCTGCTGAAAATTGTTTTTGTTCCATCAGAAGTAAAATTGACAGGCATTTGAATTTCAGACTTCATATTCTTCAGAAAATACATAGTAAAACAATTTTTATTCTAGCAATAAATATATAGTAACACAACCTTTTATTATAGCAATTTTCTAAGTTTATAAAATGACTATTTGAAATTTGTCCTTATTTTTGGGACTGTATTACCCTGTTATTGGCTTTGTCCAGGTTTTTTGTGCTAAGGTTGACAGCTATGGCCAGAACTGAATTCACTGAATATGTTTGAGGGCTGTATTCCCTCATTACTGGGTTTGTCCAGGTGTTTTGTGCTAAGAGGTTGACAGCTATGGCGAGAACTGAATTCATTAAATGATAGCCATTTAAGTTTCAGTCTTCCTCTCTTTCACAAAGCAGCTGATATGGCATAGTGGTATGTTGCTCTGACTGTTTTGCACATGGACCTTGGCAGTAAAATGTATGGTGGTAACACAGCATTTTTCTTTCACAAAGCAGGTGATTTGGCATAGTGGTATGTTGTTCTAACTCTTTTGCACAGGGACCTTGGCAGTAAAATGTATGGTAGTAACACAGCATTTTATTCTAACAGCTTTCCAAGATTATACAAGCAATGTTTATTGTGTCCCTGGTTTTTGCCCTTTTGACCCACCCCAATAAATTTGGCTTTTTCCAGATTTCTTGTGCTGCGAAGTTGAGATGCAGTTGAGTATTGAGTAGATTTTACAAGGAGCTGAGAGCTGCAGGGGAAGAGAAGTTTAGTGCTGATTATGCTAAGTCAGCACGCATTGCTAATAGCACAACAGGTTGTGTACTTGCTTTTGATGCAGAAGGTTGTTGGGTTCTACTCCCATAAGGTGTGAATGCTGCCGTACTGAAAGTTAAGATACTAACTAGGAGTCTGTTATCAGTTTGCCATCCATTTCCTATTGCAATATTACTAGCTTATTTTTCATGCAATTTAGGCAATTTATTCCTCAGGGGCATCAGACACTTTATTTTTCGATGAAACCATGAAATATAAAGGTGATTGCTAGCAGCAACCTCTTCATTACAGATTTATTTAACGTGGAATTATTTAGATGACTTTTTTACTACTTCAGAGATTGTGCATATTTTCTGATAATGGTGGACTGTATAATTGTGCATATTTACTGATAATAGTGGACTGTAGAAGCTTGAGTAGACTTTTATGATGGAAATGTTCTGAATTGGGCAGTTTTGTCATTGGTGTATGCGTTTTGTTTCATTGTTTACTGGAAAAATGTTCAAAGCAATAGGAAGGTGTATCAAAGAGCACATGTATGTTTCATATGCAAGGGGCCTATGATTTGAAAACAGCCCAGAATTAATCTTTATCTGCCACGGGTAAAATGTATTTTCTTTGAATGTGGGTTTCAATGTTGTTTCAATGAATGTGAGTTTCAATGGCAGAGAAGTTCAAATCATTATAGAAGTAAATCAGTATGCACATTAGTGTTTATGGTAAATGGAGTGAAATACCTAGTAATGGATCATTGGAATGGCTGCAGGAGGAGGCTCCATTCGACCATGGCTTTGTGAGGGGGAAGGGCGGCAAACTTAGGCAGCCCCAGCTGAACCATACCTCCCAACTGTCCAGATTTTCAAAGAATGAATAGATTTTTTGCTTCTTATTTTTGGTTTGTTCCTCATAAAATGTGTGGTTTTCTGGCAAATCATTTAGGAATTAAGTCACTAAATAATGACACAGTGAGTTTCAGACTTCATAACCTTCAAAAAAAAAATGCATGCTAACGTAAGACCTGTTCTATCAACTGTCTCAGTTTATACAAGAGCAATTTTTAGTATTGTTTATATGTTCCCCCAATATATTTGGCCTTGTCCAGATTTATTGTATTAACAGGTTGAGAGGTACATGCAAATAAATTGCTTTATAGAATTCGGCACAGCCAAACCTCTCAACTGTCCCTGATTTTGGCTCAAAATGTTGCTCTTCTCCTAATGATCCTTTCACAAAATAGCAATTTTGGAAGAAAACATGGAGGGTTTATAATTAAGAAATAACTGTAATAATCAGTTAGATTACTTTTATTTCAGAAATGCATGTAGATTCTTTTATTTTGTCAGCTGCTCAAGTTAGCAATACTAATATTAAAGTGTCCCTTCTTTGACAGGTTCCCAGCTGTATTGTGTTGCTATTTTATATTTTTACATCACATTTTTGGTCCATTTTTCATAAAATTGTGTTTTTTTGGCAAATTAGTGACAAATCATTAAAGACTGAAGTTAGAAAATAATGACAAACATTTAAGTTTCAGATTTCATACCATTCAGAAAATTCATATTAATGCAATACCTCTATTATCTTTCTAAGTTTATAAGAACAATATTTTAAAAATTGTCCTTATTTTTGGGCCTTTGTCCCATTTCTTTGTATGGCTTTGTCCAGATTTCTTGCTCTGAGGTTGAGAGGTATGACAAATATGTCAGGGCCATCACAAGTCAGCCAGAGACATTTCAAACTGTGACATACTTGTTGCACCCCACTACCCCATGTAGTGACTCTGGATGTGTCGAAGCAAGGCAAGGAGTAGTTATGCAGTGTAAATGTGCAGAGTATCCCCCCCATCCAAGGTAGACACAAGTACTAGAGTGGCTTTTCATCTGTCCTTGATTTTTACAGAATGGGCTAGTTTCTGTCATATTTTTTGTACTCAAAGTGCCTGTTGCTCTGTGTTTAAGTAGCAATACTTTAATGACCATCAGGTAAGCTTGGCTGAGATTGCAAGATGCAAGTAAGCTTTAATAAGCATATTGTTAAAGAATTGCCAACATTGAAAGCCTTTCTGTTGCATGTAGAGAATACTTAACTAGATAACGTATAAGCCTTGGGTATTGAAATGCATATGCCAGTATTTGTAATAAAGGACAGGATTACATTATTTTAAGAGTCTCATTACATTTGGAGACTTCTAGTCATCTCTGCAGGCTTTACCCGTAAACAGAATGCCAATTGTGTGGTCCATAACCTGTATAGTAATCCTTTTAGTGTGGTCCATAACCTGTACAGTAATCCTTTTAAGCAATGTATCTTGAGCTTATTTCTTGTTTGCTTCTCATTTTTTACTTTGATCATGTTTTCCCTATGAAACAAGTAGATGTCAGGCAGCAGGTCTTTTTTTGGATAAGGAACATTTTTACAAGTGGGGGCATCAGAGATTTTACTTTCAGCATGTTACTTGGTACTTTAATAAAGCTGAATATAAATTATAATTAGAACTGCAGTGCAAGAAGTGGTTTGAGTTGAGTGCTGCTTGTTTTTCTTATACTTGATTTTGACTGGCATTCCATTAATGTATTTAAAAAAAATAATTTATTTTTCATGCCTCACAACCTTTTTTGTTTCCATCTAGATATTAAGCTGTCATGCAGCCAATGCATTGAAATATTTTTATTCTTCTACACTTCATGTTGTCTTGATTGGACTCTCATAATGACGGTTTGGCACCCAGGGCAGTATATTTAGTTTTTGTAGTTTTGAGCATAGCTCCTCCCCTTTCTAGTTGGCCACACCCCTTTCCATTGACCCCACCCATTCAGCTGTCTCCTGCAGCCCCCCTTTGATTTGAAGTCACCAGCCACCACTGGCTACTGGTATATTGTCACTTTTTTGTAAAAGTATACAAAAGTGCACATAACTTCTGCATGTTTTGTCAGTGATACAATCAAGAATATAAGCTAATATGTCAACACCACAACCACTACAGAGCTCCATAGTGTTTGTGTATATGAACATTTCAGTCCTGTGACAAACACCTGATGGTTGTTACAGTTCTAGAGTAATGGAAATTGACTTACACTATGGTATTATAAAAATGTATTCAGGGAAAAAAAACAGCTCTGGAAACACCATTATTCCCATGGAAGCAGTTAACGGCCAGCAAATCTATCTGACCTCTTGTGGAAGAAATGACCTAAAATGGTACAAGGTCAGACTGGCCCATTAATGCAACTAAATATTAATTTGTAATACTGATGACCCAGAAGCAGGAACAGAAATGGGTGGATGAACAGTTATATGGAAGCTACAGACTACATGCCCTGCAGAAGTTTTGTCTGTCATTCTTTATCTGGAGTAGCTTAGGGTCTCATTCATGGTATGGAGACCAGTGGTGGAAGTTGTATTTGCTATGTACAGTTCTCAATCATTTGTTGTTCTGCTCTCAGTAAAGGTGATCAAAGCATGACTGCACTCAAAATTTGAGCCACTTGTGGAGGACAGTAAGCTGATGAAAAAATTATTATTGAGACTGCCTTTGGAAAAGTTGTGTAATCTCTAACTAAAAGACCTTAGCATCACATTCTGCTTTCAGTAATATACTGGTAGGCTACAGTGCTTCTCTACCTGATTCCTGCCAAGGAGGCAAATAAAGCTGCATCTCAAGTGGGGAAAGTCCATTTATTACATCTTTTAAACAAAAATAAACTTAAGATTTGTCACATCTGATCACAGTCCTTCATGTTTTGCTTAAGTAACAGGGTAGGCACAAATTATATCACATCCCTGATAAAAGAAAACATATGTACAATTCAAATATGCCAGCTTTCACATTATTACATTATTTATTTTATAGGCTAGATTGTTTTAAAATGAAAGACAGTACAACTTTTTTTATGTTTTCTAATAGTCAACATCATTCCCTGTTCACTTTCATTGTTTGCTAAGTTTTACTAAATTTTATACACAATATTGGTCACTCATACCTTCATTCTCAGAAATGTATGTCACTTATCTTTACTCTTCCTCCTACTCACTCTTATTTCTCTTTATTTAATTTTTAAGCCTTATTATCCAAATGTATTTCTACATCTTTGATTGTGTTTTTAAACCAAAACTCATTTTTGCAAAGTGAAATGTATTTTGCGTGTAAGCTAATGCAGTGGGTAATGTCACCCATTACCAACTTCCCATTCAGCTCCTTCTAAGTTCCTTTTAATACTGTAACTATATTTATAACCTGAGCAAATACAACTCTGTCCATTGGCATACTTGCCTTAATATTTTATCCATTTTTATTTTTTTTTCCAAATCACCCATTTAAAATTATTACTTCGTATGAGTTCTTATAGATTGTCTCTAACACATGTATTACTTTCTCATATATTCCAAAACGACTCATAATATTCCGTGTTTGCTCATGGCATTCATTATCAAAAGCCTTAGCCATATCGCATGCCACCATTCTGCGTTCTTTTTGTTCCATTATATGATATAACCATTGTTTCATTTAATATAATCAATATCCCTTTTACTTTCCTTCCATTTATTTTATAGACCCTGAAGTCATTAATCCCACCACCACCACATGTGGGCATTCATTTCTGTTTAATCTTCATCATAATTTTGTAAACTACATTACAATGTACAAACAGCCTCCAATTTTATATTTTTCCTATTTGAACCTTTTCTGAATTAATCTTATTAAACATACATGTACTTCTTTTTCCTTACCCTATCTCTCAAGTACTCTGAGTAATTTTATAAAATAGTTCTTTATTTTACTGTTGCTTCTTTATAAAATGTGTAACCTATTCCATCTATACCATGAGAGTAACTTGCATTAACTTATTTCAGTACTTTCTGTATTCTACTTAATATCATTGCTTTTCATATTAAAACAAAAAGGAAACAAAAAAGCTGGAGCAGCACAACATAATTTTAATAGTGAGTACTTTCTGCATATAGACTTGATCAGAACTATGGAACACACTTCTAATAGTGAGCGCTCGTGTGCTACAGACCATCAGAAACGATCAACTCTCTATTAAATGATGAGTATCCTCATCACAAAAACGTCATCAGAAATGAAATCTCTACAACTAAAGTGCTCATCATTAAAAATGTGTTTTATTAACATGTAGCAGTGCAATCTGTAGTTCATTTCTTTTGTCTTCCCTTTTTTCATTACTTATTCCTTCCATAACTTGAGTCTTATTCATTCTTTCTTTTGTCAAAACTATATGTCTTTCACATATATAGTTACAATCTCTGCTATTTGCTCAGGGTTGTACTTAATTTCTCCCTTTTTTTTCTTCCACTGTTATTCACTATGACATTGTCATGTCTTACTTTTTGTTTTGTTTTTCCTAAAAGGGTAGCACCTCTTTTTTTAAGAATTTACTTTTTCTTTTATTTCTCTTAAACAATTGTGTTCTTCTAGTATTTTTTTATTTAATTAGGCTGCCATATATTACTGTTTTCGCCCTGATCATGTCATTTCCTATCATATTATTTCTTTAAAACTCACTCATCATTATGAAAACGTTTTATATAAAGCTTAAATGTTGAAGTGGTCACATCATGTCTTCTATTTCTTTCTTCATTTCTTTTAGTCTTCACATTTACTTTTTAATATTTTCATACATTTTTCTTCTTTTTATCTCTCCATATTATCATAAAAAATACAGCATGCTGCCATTTGGTCTATACAACTTGTTATTCTCTTTCTTCCTAACACTTCTGTCAAGGTTTCAGAATAAACAAATTAATATGTTTCTGTTTTCACTCTTACCCTTATATACATATATTTTTACTCTTCCTCTGATATTAAAATCCCATATCTGATCGCCTCCTTACATCTTTGTATCCTGTGTAACATTCCCTCCTTTTTTCTGAAAATTACAATTGTAATCTCAGAGTACCACTACATTCATATTTACTATCAAAATTGTTTTAAATCCTTGGTAATTTCCACGTTTTCCTCTACAACAGTAAACATGTATAATATAATCTTTCAGGGTCCTTATTTGTTCTGATATCCACAACTACTGCCCTTCCATTCCTACTAAATCTAATATATAGAATTTTTATTCTTAAATTATAGCAACTCTGAACACTCCTCATGCTATGTCCATGCTATGTTTTCCCTACAATCTCTGAAATTACTTTTTCTGCATTTGCATTAACAATCATTGACTAAGAAACAAGGATAACTTGCTGTACATTCCTACACAAGTCCTGTACTACAAAACAAATTAATTTACCTTTTTGCTGATTATATTAGACTTGTGCTTCTGTAAAATTATTTCCTTTCATACATTTATGTGTATCCTAATCTTAGATTTCTCATTCACTTGTTTACTCTGGTCCAAACTGACACGTGTCCTCTTCATCTATATGTTCTTAGCTCATTCCATGTTCTGCTTCTATTTCTAGTATTTCACACCTGATGTTCTCTATTTGCATTTTGTAACATGTCTTTCTGAGTTAAAACATTTATTACATTTTTATTCTGTGCATTACATTTAGCAGCATTAATTTAATTATTACATGCATTTTACTATGTCTATTACTTCAGTCATTATTTTGTTCATCTGCTTTTCTGCTTCTACTGGGTTTCCACTTTCCTGTTCACAGTCAAACCAAAGATACTCCTTATTTATTGCATTTTCTGCATATTAACTTACAACCTTTCATAGTATGGCCACTTTCTCTACATCAGTTGTAACTTTTTACTGCACTCCTCAAGGAAATGTATGTAGAAATTACAACATTTTGGTTGCCATCACTATCTTAATGTTCCTCTTTTACTATTCATCATAATCATTATGCTAGTTAAGTACTTTGTTTTCACTAATTCAGTTTTTAATTCCACCCATAATTCCCATTCCCCTCCCCATCCTGTCTTTTCATTTATAGGTTTCTTAATACCAAACTAAGATTTACATCAATCTCGTAAGTATTCATCCAACTCTTTTTTTTTCATTATTTCATCAGTTCTGAGCTGTACAAATAGTTGTATTTAAGTTTATGTAGTTATATTATTAACAGCATACATCTTCAAAGCTATACAGTTTCTTTTTCTGGAAACCATCCAGCAGATTACTCAGCTAACTGACAGCTATCAAGTGTTACATCACAAAAATTTCCCAGATATATAAGTAAATTCATATTTTATTTCAAAAAACCTAACAGTTCCATATTTTATCCAAACCATGTAATTGGTTAAGACACTTTTTATGTCTGGACACCAGAACAATTTTTCTATTTCCCTCACGCACCACCACAGCATTCCCATTCTCTTTTCTTTGAACTGCATGCTTCCCAATAATCCTTTGATCATAAATACACACAGCATTCAGCCCCTTCATGGTTCTCTAAAGATATTGGAACATTAATTAATTTTATTAGTTGCAGTATTTTATGGTACAGAAATATCTAAAGACAAATATCCCCCACTATACCACTCAATGATTCAGACTCTCATTTTATAACTGCAATTGTACTTCATGTTCCAAACCTCCACCTGCAATATGCATTATCATCACCAGGTCCTTTATCATCTCCACGTCTTTCTTCATATTCGTACAGTTATCCTAGTCAGCTTTAATACCTTCTTTGGATGTCTTTGAAAGTAGGTTATGCTAAATATGGGTAATATAGTCAACAAAAGTAAATCAAATTCAAATGAAACAATGTAAGTGAATTAATTTCAGGAATAATATTAGCAAAAACTGAAGGCAAAAGTGAAACTATAGAAATAGAGCTGGTTTTAAGATTAGCAGATGTCCTTACATTCACCACTGCAGTATTCATTACAAATGGGATTCCCTGTCATGAGACCCACCATTCAGACAGTTTACCAAAGTCTACCATTGCTTTAAGGTAAGCTGAACGTTACCTACACAATCCTTGTGTAGCATAGGGCATAAAGGTGACGTTCAGATGTACCATCCTCAGAACCTCTTTGCTGCCAGTCTGAACTCTATTTTAAACCATCGGTCTGTTACCTCTGTCCATTTTTTTTCTCATTTTTTCATTTTGTTGGCATTTCGGTGATTACTCCTGTTTGCTGAAGTCCTCACCATTGCAGATAAGTACCCAGTTGGGCTTTTTCATTCTTTTTCTGATTGTTTTGTGATGTTTGGGAGGTTAATGTCATCCAGGAAGGGTAAATGCCAGTGTGGTAGACTGATTCCCTATAAAGACTGCCATGGTAAGTGTCTTTTTTGCCTAGGTGCTGCTCATAACCATATGTCTTGTTTAATTTGTCAGGCATTTGTCCCCAAAACTCTTCATAGTCGGCTTTCTTCCCTTTCACTGTGTCTTGAGAACCAGCGTCTTAAGCTTCTCACTAAAGATACTATGGATGGAAATTCCTGCCCTGAGGGTCAGCTGTCAGGGAAGAAGAAGGTGCATAAGGTAAAATCGAAATCTTCTACTGTCCAGCCTCTACTGGGAGTTTCTCGCAAGGTTATTACAAACCCAGAAACTTGCCTGGTTGTAGTGTCAGATTCCTCTACCACCTCCGGGTTTTAGGCCGGTGAGGATCTGGTGGGCAGCACATCTGACAAGGCTTTGCAGGCATCCATTTTGGATGTTCAGGGGGAATCACAGTTGATTGCATCTGAGGGGTCTAGAGGGGTTCCCCAGTTTCTCTTTAGGGAAGATGTTCCTACTACAGTTGTGGAATGCCATCAGGGCCTTCCTTAGGTTTCTAGGATAGACATCTCCTTAAAAAGTTACAGAAAGCTAATCATGTTTCTTCTGCTACTAGGGATCCACAAAGTGAGTGGCAGGCCTTTACTCAGGGGTTATTTAATGCTTTACTGTCATTAAGGCCTCCTTAAGGGGTTTCGGTGTCTGCTCCTCCTTGGTCCTCTTCTTCCCCTCAAAGGCCCAGAGGATTGAATTCTTCTGAAGAAGAGCTGGGTTCTGATGAAGAATCCCTTGTTTTTTCTACCCAGATTCCTTCTCGTTTAGACCACGGGTCTGAGGAGGAGGAATCTCATACTCTAGATAATCCTTCTGAGGTAGTTTCCTTTGGGGACACAATCTCTAGGATGATGGAATTTTTTAAGTGGGATTGTGCCCAGGTTTCGGATATCCATAAGAGGTACTATGAGTTATTGCAGATTGGAATCTCCTAAACCTGCGGCCATTCCTCCTGTCTTGGCTGCTTTATTGGATGTTTTTTCCAATGCCTCTAAAGCTGCTGATTCTCTGCCCCCTGCTCCTAAGAAGTCTGATAGGTTTTATAGGGTGCCTGAGGATTGTTCCTTTTTGATCAAATGTCCTGCTGCTGAACCTCTGTGGTGTCTGTAGCCTCTACTAATCAGTCTCAGTTGCTTCCTTCATCCAAGTTCAGTAGAAACATAGATAGGTTGGCTAAGAAGGTTTATACTTCGGCTACCCTTGCTTTTAGAGCTCTTAATTACCAGAACCATATCTTTAGGTATGTGTTGGCTCTTCTTTTTCAGGTTTGTCAGTTTCTTTCTGATCTTCTAGACTCAGAGTAAATCTTCTGCTCTTTCCTTGCTAGGGACTTCCTCTGAGGAAGTTCATCATTCTATCAAATGTAGTTGTGATGCAGCAGATGCCTCTTCTAGGGCTGCTGCTTTTGGTTCAGTACTGAGGAGGTATTCTTGGCTTAGGCTTCAACCTTCACCCGATGATATTAAGGCTATGTTGATGGATGCTCCTCTGGATAATAAACTTTTTTTTGGGAAGCGGCTGTTGGTTTATTTAAGTCTCTTTAGGAAAAGGGGAAGGCTTTATAGGAGCTTAAACATGTCTTTGTTTCTCCTGTGCCTAAATTTAAGTGAAACTACCCTTCTAAGCCAACCTTTGTTTGTAGGCAATCTCGCCTTCCTTCTAAAGGTAAAACGGGTGGTAAATGGACTCCTGCTAAGGGCACTCAGACTGCAGGGATTCTGAAGCCTTCTTTTCCTGACAAACCAGGTGCTGTCTGACTATCCACCTGTCCCCAGCCACTCTCTTCACCTTTCTCTTTCTCTTCCTGTTTGGCTCCAAATCACCCAGGATTCTTGGGCCCTGTCAATCATTTGGCAGGTGTACTTCATGGTCTGGATCCTCTCCCCTCATTTTATGGGCATTCCTCAACCTCCTTGGGAACAACTTCCCTTTTTCCCAAAGGTTCTTTGAGACCTCTTGTCTCAGGGTATTATTCAAGAGGTGCCTGTGTCCTTAAGGGAGAAAGGGTTTAATTCAAGAATGTTTCTAGTGCCCAGTAAAGAAGGTACTTGGAGACCTATTCTAGACCACTCCCATCTAAACACCTTTCTGAAGGTGCCTTCCTTTCGGATGTTGTCGCTTCAGACCCTTTTTCCTCTCTTGCTCCCTCAGGCCTTTCTGTTGTCTCTGGATCTCAAGGATGCTTATCTCCATATTCTGATCCATCCTCTTTTCAGGAGATTTTTGCATTTCTCTGTTGCTTCCTTGCATTTTCAGTTCTGTGCTTTGCCCTTTTGCCTTTCTACTGTCCCAAGGGTATTCAACAAATGCCTCACTCCTGTGACTGCTTTTTTCAGGCTTCAAGGGTTCCAAAGCTTTCCTTATTTGGACGACCTGCTGATTCAAACATCCTCTCCAGAGGTCCTTTTGCAAAATCTTTGTTTTACCATTTCTCTTCTTCAGGGCCTGGTGTTCATGATAAACTTCAAAAAGTCTTCCCTGACTCCTCAGGATCATGTCTTTCTGGGTTGCAGGAGTCAAACGGTGCCAATGCTGGCATCTTTGCCTCCTCCAAAGGCCTTAACTCTCATTTTTTCTTACAAACCCTTCTTCCTATGGACTCCATTTCAGCCAGGGGGTTTCTGAGAGCTCTGGGGTTCATGGCTTCCAACATTCCAATGCTCCTTCTGGCCAAACTCCACTTGAGGAAGTTCCTATGATTTCCAACATTGGTTTGGCTTCAGCATGCACACCCTCTAGACTTTATGGTTCTGTGGTGGATTCAGCAGTTGTCTCTGAAGCCAGGGCTCCCTTTTTAACCTCATCTTCCCTCTCAGAATCTATTCACAAATGCTTCAGATGCAGGATGGGGAGCAAAGTTTGGCTCCCTGAGGGTTCAGGGAGTCTGGTCACCTCATCAGCAGATGGAGCACATCAGCCTCAAAGAGATGAGAGCTCTTACGGTGGCTCTTCAGGCCTTTCATCCTCTATTCTCTCTGGGGCCTCTCAAGGTATTCACAGACAATACCACAGTTATGTGGTATATCAACAAACAGGGGGGCAAAAGATCTTACCGTCCTTGCTGGCTGGCACTTCTGGTATGGGCTCTGGCTCTCAAGTATCATGTGACTCTTCAGACAGTTTATATTCCTTCAGATCAGAATATTGTGGTAGGCAATCTGACCAGGTCCTTCAATCAATCCCATGAATGGATGCTTCACAGCGATGGGTTTCTGGACATTGTTCACCAGTGTGGTACTCCTCGAGTAGATTTCTTTGCCACTGAACAGCAGTTTCTTCTGTTTTATGCCAGAGTCCCAGGTCCTCTAGTATGGAAGGTGGATGTCCTCATTTTCTTGGAAAGGGATGTTTCTTTATAGATTCCCTCCCCTTCCTTTCATTCCGAGAATCCTGTTCAAGATTCAACAGGATGTTCCCAAAATCTTGTTGGTGACTCCCTTTTGGCCGCAACAGCGCTAGTTCCCTCTACTTCTACATCTAGCCAAAGGCAATCATCACAGGGTACCTCAAAGGATGGATCTACTCACACAAGACAAGGGGTCTCTCATCCATCCCCACCTGTCCACACTTCAACTGATGCTGTGGGTGATAGGGTTTTGATCCCTCACAGACACTTTTTTTCTGAGGATGTGCTGCAGGCCCTGCAGGAGGCCAGGAAACTTACTACTAAGAAATCCTACTTATCTAAATGAAAGAAGTTTTCTATTTGATGTCTTTCTTGTGACTTGGACCCACTTTCTGAGGTTGTTCCTTTGGTTCTCTCTTATTTGTCTGAGTTGCTCAGTGCTGCGTTGGCCTATTCTTCTATTAAGGCCCACTTATGAGCTCTTTCTGCTTCTCTGCATTTAACTCCCCTGTTAGCTTCTAAATTTGAGGCTAAGCAGTTTCTTAAAGGCATCCTTAATATTAGACCTCCCAGGAAGCCTGTTCCTTCTCCCTGGGATCTTAATTTTGTTCTAGAAAAATTGGCTCTGGCTCCTTTTGAGCCTGCTGTTTCAGCTTCCTTACAATATTGTTCTTGGAAGATAGTTCTTTTGTTAACTCTTACTTCTGCCAGACGTGTATCTGAGTTGCAAGCCCTTATGGCTTGTTCACCTTTTTTGACATTTCATGAGGACAGGGTGTCCTTGCATACTAATCCTTGTTTCATGCCCAAGGTTGTTAATGAGTTGTCACTTAATTTTTCTATTAATCTGCCTGCTTTTTTCCCCTCTCCACAATATGACAGTGAGAGGGTGCTGCATTCCTTAGATGTGCATAGACAGCTCAGGTTTTATTTGAATATAACTAAAGCTATCAGAAAATCTGACCAGTTATTTGTTTCATTTCACTCTAGATCTTTAGGTTCAGCTGTTTTCAATCAAACTATTTCCACTTGGATTTTAAAGGCTATTTCCTTTTGTTATACTTTTCATGGAGAGAGCCTTCCTTCTTCTGCAAAGGCTCATTATACTAAAGCTGTGGCTTCTTCTGGTGCTTTTTTCAAAGGCTTAGACACTAATTCTATTCTTGAAGCTGCTACCTGGACTTCTGTGCATACCTTTACCAAACATTATCAGTTGGATGGTATCTCCAGAGCTAGAGCTGGTTTTGCTGATGGCATTCATCATGGTTTCTTACAGTGCTCTGTTGCTGCTTCCTCCTCCTTAGTTTCTTCTTGAGTTTTGCCACTATCTCATTTGTAATGAATACTGCAGCAGTGAATGTAAGGACATTGTACAGCTGGGAAAAATCTCACCATAATGGTAAATGTCCTTGACTTAACCACTGCAGTATTCACTCCCTCCATCCATCCCCATAGTCTTTTTTTTTCTTCTTGGATGTGCAGATTCTCCTTGGTTTTCCTTAGACTGCTGTTCCTACTGGGGCAATCAGTTCTGAGGATGGTACGCTTGAACATCACCTTTATGCCCTATGCTACGCAAGGAGTGTGTAGGTGAAGTTCAGCATACCTTAAAGCAAAGGTAGACTTTGGTAAACTGGCTAGACAGTGGGATTCACGGCAGGGAATCCCATTTGTAATGAATATTGCAGCAGTGAAGGCAAGGACATCTACCGTTATGGTAAGATTTTACACACCTGTACTTTCCTGTGATTCAAAGAATGGTTGCTATATTAATGTACAAAGAAAGAAATGCAAAACAAGCTAGTAAAATTTTATTTTACTTAGATCAGAAAACTGCATTAAAAAATATAAAACATGTTAAAGTTAAACAGTACTGACATATGCATGTACTGTTGGGAAGTTTGATAAACGAACTATCGCCCTATAGCTATACTGTCCCCACTGGCAAAAATACTTGAGAAATGTATCCACATCCAAATCCTAACACATCTCCTCTCCAACAATCTCCTTGCTGAAACTCAACAGATTCTGCCCCAACCATAGTACAACCTCTGCACTCATCCAAGTTAGTAACCCAGATAGTACACAACACAACAATGGCCATCTAGTGTCTGCAGTTTTCCTTGACTTATCTAAAGCATTCAATAGAGTTTCCCATACTAAACTACTAGCAACCCTCTCAGACCTAAAACTAACTATCCCCACATTATTATGGTTTCAAGACTACCTCTCCCAGCGCCAACAAGCTGTTCAATGCACAGACTCTCTTTCACCACTTCTTCCTGTGAAACTAGGCGTACCACAAGGATCATTTCCAGGCCCCCTACTCTTCACTATATTCATTAATAACCTCTACAAAGCCACCCCACAGGAAACTTACTCCAATACGCCAACTCCACACTGATCTGATCTGCTCTGCCCCCACCATCAAACAACTACAAATCAAGACCTGATAGGCCTTTACATCCATCGAATGCTGGTTATCAAACTCCCAGTTAATACTAAACCCAAAAAAGTCCCAACTTATGCTCTTCCATCCCTCCAAACCAACAGTACCTTCTCCCACATTCACTATTCTTGTTTCAGATAATACCCCTATCACTCCTGTCATACACACCAATCTGATAGGGTCATCATTGACCACAATATTAAATTTGATAAACACATAGCTCAAACAATATGCAAATTCCACAAAAACTAGGTAACCTTTACAGATGCAAAAACTTCCTAACAACAGTAAGATCATCTTAGCTCATACCCATCTTCTCTCAACCTTACTGTATACCTCTTCTGTCCAAGTCAATCCAAACAAGACCAATTTAAACAAACTATCTGCATGCTACAATAAAATAGCAAAATTTGCCACAAACTCCTCCTACCAGACCCATCACTGTCAAGCCCTAAAACAACTTTCCTGGCTGGAACTTCCAAATACCTTAGCCCTTAACCAACTTATGGTAGCTCACCAAATTCTGTACCATCCCCACAAACTTCCTGCCTTACAACAACTGATCACCTTCTACTACAATAACAGAAAACTAAGATCCACTAACAAGGCTCTAACTGCAGTCTCCAAATGCCATTGCAGCGCTGGTGACTACCTCTATTCTAATAATATTGCCAAGACTTGGAACTCTCTACCACTTGAAATTAGAGCTCAGTCCAACAAATCCACCTTCAAAAAACAGCTTAGCTCTCATCTAAATAACTCTTGGACATGCAACTGCCTAGCAACTGGCTGACAACTCTCCAGTGCCTTTCCCTTACCCATTATCTAAAATCCCCATAAATAACTCCCCCCAATAAAACTACATAGAAAATCACTTCTCATGCCTAATCACAGCCATTTACTACCCACTGTCATGGCTCCTACCCATAATTTTACTTTATTCCCTAAATACAATAAACAATCCCCCCCAGATTACTAATCTTTATACATTACTACAAACAAACACCTAATCACTCCTCCTTTCTCGTCCTCAAAACAAATGGTATAATACCTTCACTAAGCTGAATGTTTATAAAACTGTACATGTTTGATGTGTTTGTATCATATTATTGCTGTGTTGTTTCATATCTTATTACCTAGCATATTGTCTAAACTATATGTCTAACACCTTTGGTTTTATAATCAACATATGACTGTAAATTGTCAAAATTCTGCAGCTTTTCTCCCCGGGCCTCCACTGAAAATGGACAGCCATGTCCAGTCGGACCTTCCTGGTAAACAAATGTAAAATAAAATAAATAAATAAATGTCATTATGACCCAACATTACTTGATGGAGCCTGACTACAACACATTAATTTAAAGGGATGGGATTTTAAATCTGTACCTGCCATGCAAGTAATGTCCAAAGACACAAACAGAAAAAAAACAGTTATAATAATATGAAGCTATGTTTCAGGAAAATGTAGTCACAGCAAAAAGACTTTTTAGTTAAATATCTTGTGACAAAAGAAACATACAAGTATTATAAGGAAAATCAATGCCTCTACTTCCATGATAAAATGGAAACTGAATGTACCAAAGTAAATATGCATTACACCCCTCCCTGATGCCAATGATAAAGGGAGTTGGATCAATAATAATCTAAAGTTTAATGGTAAACAAGGAAACACATACAGATACACCTCCACTACAAGACTGGATGACTTTTTCCATGTCCTGATACATGAACAAAGGTGGCTCTTCAACAGATCTCTCTAACTACTGCCCAATCGTAATACTATCGCTTATATGTAAAACACTAGAGAGGGTTGTTTACATGCAAGTTACTGATTATCTGCATATTAACAAACTTCTAACAAACACTCAACATGGCTTTCAATCGTTTCATAGCACATCAAACTCACAATCTCTACACTACTGTAGATTGTCCCATACTCACAAATCCAAAAAAATCTGAGCTAACAAAACCTGAATCCTGTTATAATAAAATTGCTAAATATGAGGCTAACTTACCTACTACAACTCACCTTTGCATAGAACTCAAGCAACTTAACTGGCTTGAGCTTCTGCAACTGCTTCACTACACCCAGTTAATCATGGCTCATAAAATACACCAAGAACCTGAGAAAACTCCTGCCCTATAAACAGTACTTCAACCATATACCACTAACAGAACCTTACACTCTGCTACTAAACAACACATAAAAATTACTGCATCCAATAATCAAGCAGGTGATTTCCTATTCTCAAATTATATAAGCAAAATCTGGAATGAGCTACCACTAAACATTACAACCACTACTTTACTAGCCCAGTTTAAAACAACAATAAAAACCCATCTCTTCAACAAAAGGCTATGTCCTTGCTCTACTCCTGACTAGCAGCTCTCTCTGACTTTGCTATAGCTTTGCTCTACTCCTAACAGCTCTCTCTGACCTTGCTACAGCCTTGCTTCACTTTCAAACTACAACAACTCTCGCTATTCTAATTTTTCCAAAGCATCATTGCATACTAATCATTTCTTCAGTACTACTTCACTCTCAAGGTGAAGAAATATCTTGATCTCACATTACAATCCAGTTGAAAATTACTCAGTATTATGAAATGTCATTTGATTTCTCTATATATTTACACATGAACATAAAATGTTTTATGACTTTATTTTTGTGACTGCCCAGCAGAAATCTAAAACTTTTTGTGTATTATCTAATTTAGTCTTAGCTACTATTTTACTTCTGGTATGATGCATACTACTGTATTTGCTGTTAGTATATGTTCAATGTGGAGCTTTTCTCCCTCAAAAAAGTCAAAAACTCATTATGTTATGTAGAGCAAGTTATGACCAATGATACCAGGTTCAAATCAGCAAGATCTTACTCACTCAACTGGTACTTTTGCCAATTTGTCACAATGAAGCATTTGTACGACACAACAGATATATTTGTTATATGGCATACCTACTGGATGCACTACTCCAGCTCAAAGAAAACAATATCCTGGGTACAGTTTTGTCAGAACCCATACACGGCACAACATAAGAGAGTTCACTTAATACCGTATCTAAAACCTTCTATAATACAAAATCCTTCAATGAAATACACTCCTCAAAAGTATCAATAATGGTGCATCACTTGGGAAATTCCAGATTTATCATTTTTAAAATGTAAGGTCCTCAATGGCATTGCCCCACTTGTAAAATCTCGAACTGTCCACTTAGCAAATTACTATAAAATTCTCCTCATAAAAGCACTTTCTGAAGTTGTATTCTTGGGCTGGCCCTGTACTTGTAACTCAAACATCACCTCATTAATGTTATGATTAGTGATCCTCACATATATCTGTTATCTTTACTATAATGCCTACTGCTCTACAGCTTCTTGTCTAAACTAAATGTAGCTGATCTTCTACTACTTTTTCTCAACATAAATCATAATATACACGTCTATGTTGCTATCTAACTGTTGGGCAATGCTATTTATCTGCAAATGACTGCTTACATGCTGTATCTGTAATAATTAATATGTATGACCTTTTCTTTCCAAGTCACCACTGCAAACCAATCACACTCAATCAGTATGTCACAATTAACAAGTGTAAATAACTAATAAATATCCTAAACAGTGGCCCTGCTTCAGTCATTCAGAGGACCGATAAATAGCTCCTACCACTTCCATGCAAACTCTGCAGCATTACAGCCAACAAGTCAACTGATTTAGAGGGACAGAAAGTGAACAAAAATTCAGATGTTACATTCTACAAAGCCAGAGACGTGATTATTCCAAAACAGATTGACTCCAACCTGCCAGTGTAAACTAATACATTCGCTTAGTGGTTTACAGGCTAACATATTAAATATCACAAAAAGTTAGTACATACTGGCCTGTAGTGCTAGTTGTATGATTCCTCGAGTCAGCATAGTGAACCTACTGACAGATCAAGAAAGAATCTCTTCCTGTTACTCAGGATATAAAGAAATCCCATAAAAATATCATAACAGCAATGAGTTTTTATACATGCCAAATTATTAGCCAATGCTGTCAAATTATATTCCTTTGAAAATAATTATAAGTCTGCAAGATCACTCTATTTCACATGATATAAATATGACACTTGGTACAAGAATAACTCCTTAATGTAGATGAGTTATTTATACTTCTTCATAATGTGTTAATTGAAAACACTGTTGCTATCTTCATTTTGTTTTTGGCTCTTTCAAAGTTTGGCCACCTATTATTCATCTCTGTTGCCCTGCTCAAAAATTGTGATCACCAGATCTTACTGGGGCAGTATCCTGTATTTTCACCAATGGATTCCCCTGTCCAGGACAGAGCAACCATCTGGGTGACCTCTCTTATTTTTAGGTAGTGGCAGGTAACAGAATATCATCTAGCCAACAATCACCCAAAGCTGGGATGAAATTTTTCAAGTTGATGTGTAAGTTCAAAAACAAGTGGGGAATACAGGACATGTCAGTGTCTTTTAGTGCCTCCATGTTTTCTGAGTATTGCTGATATAAGTGGCAAATGACTGACACATATCCCCAGAGTTAGCTTCTGGTCTCCATCAGGTGATATTTCTGTGACACAACTTCCACATCCTCCAAAATAGAGAACAAAGATGGGTATCAGATGCTGAGTCCTACCTCTTCCACCCATCAACTTAGGTCTTGGGTCTGTTACTTCTACATGAATTGTCTGTAACCCAGTCCAAGCTAAGCATTGTGTCAGTGTCTCTTCCTAAAAATGCTGCTGCTTCTGCAGATGTATTTTACACATTTCACTCTAAACCACTCCAGCTGTATTGCAGAATTCATCAGGAAGAAAACATGCTGTTGCAGTTGTGAATCTTGTTCTCATACTGGCTCCTTATTAGAAGTGTAAGACCAGAATTTAAAAAAATGAGCTTCAAACAAAAGCAACAAATGTGAAACCTCACCATTATACTACTAAAGCATTTTCTGCTGAGCCAACTAAGAGTTAACTGAGATCTGGTATTTATCAAGATCATATCTAACTGAACTCATACTGCAAAAACACTAAAATGTAATATCACTGCATGAGAAAAAGATTACAACCATATGAAATAAAAGCAGGAACTTACATGTACAGTTATAGCATGTATTTTGTTAGAATACATTTTTTGCACTGTAGAAGTCAATAGAAAAGATACTTATCTTTGCAGCAGCTGCAAACTATATTGCACATGGGTTCCTCAACAGAAGCAGAAGACCAAATCCTGTGAGTCCCAACATTTCAAAGAACAAAGTGTAGTTCAAAGAATAGCAGCAAATTCCCCAAGAAAAGTGGCAAAGACAAAAAATGTTGTTACCCTCTAAAGTATTTCTTGCTGTGCCTTTCACCACCCAGAACCCTACTACTTATTTACACTTGAGAGGACTGTAATTCAGATCAAGAGAGTGCTATTTTGTATTTAGCACTTCTCCCCCCACATTCACACTTTCAGTCCCCCCTCTCCTGAGTACCACAATTACAATCTTAGAAATTCAACAAGCACCATTTATAGTAGTCCCACAGAAATTGAAATATCAAAAATGTATACTAACCATAAGTTGAACTGCAACAGTAAAGTTAAAATGTGTTCCGCTAATGTAATTTACATTGGTGAAACCAAAACGTTTCAAGGTCAGACACAGTAATGCTGATATTCTTGGTTTTCTGCATTTAAAAGGTGCAGCACCACAAGAAATATATTGTAATTTCAAGCAAGGAATGACCCTCATCCCTTTTAACCCCAATGCTCAGTAATCAGCTTAAGACTGGGGGGGGGGCAAATTGGAGATGGCATTTAAATCTTCTCCATGGTCTGGTGATTGAGATGTGAATCCTATAATCAGAGATGTCAAATGAGAGAAAGAACATGGCCATTTCTGAGGAGAAAGCATTGCTAGTGGATGTGAGATTCAAAAAAATGTATGCAATGTAACTTGAAACAGAGACCAAAAAAGGCAGAAACTGGGTTATAGTAGAACAATGTGAATATCTACAAAGCAGAAGTCATACAAAATATATGAGTCACTGGCATGCAAAATGGCGAGATGGACAGGACTCCATTGCCTTCATGAACCACTAAGTTAAGGAATTAAGAGCAGAAGTTCTATATTTGGGCTGTCATGTGGACTGGACACAGAATGGGGAAGCAGCTAATTGCTAAGTAAGCTGAAGCGCTTGTTACTGAAATTACAAAACAGCAAGTACAAAGACAGAGAGAGAGAGAGACTAGTGCAGCAAGGGGCATTTAGAAAAGGCTTTGTGATGGCCAGTCCACATTTTAACATTTTGGGAGACTGCTACAAATACATAGACAAGGAGAAAGCAAATGGCATCTGCAATACAGAACATGAGAAAAAAAGAAGCTACTGGTAGAATGGTTTATCCTGCCTCCTTGAAAGGGAACAGGCAATGTCTGTCTGTTAAACTGTTAGAGGTAATTCTTGTTTATATAGAAATTATAGGAGAAGAACAGAAATGGTAATTGCTTCCTGGGGCGTGAGATCCACATTACTAAAGATAATGGAAAAATATCAGCAGACACTAGCAAAAGGGGAGAGGTGTATAATTAAAGAAGAGAAAGAGATGATAATGACCTAGTCCCCCTCACAGGCAAACAGTACTGAAATAAACAGCAAAGGATCATGAAACGGAGACTGGAGGAGTTACAGTAATAAGCCTCCGCAATGACCAAGTCCTGTGGAGCGGAACAAGGGAATGTGAGCAGCAATGTGGTAGCCAAGCAGAGTGACCGAATTGTAGAAGAAAACCTGATAAGGAAAGCAAATAGTGTGAACATGCCTTTACAAATGCAAATCTCCATTAAAAATATGGAGAAAATAAGACAAATGTGGGGAGAGTTAGACATGGTGGCAGAATTTTATGAGAAAGATGAGGAGAGAGATGAAGGGAGAAGAAAAAATGCCAACAATAAAGGTGTCAGAAAGAGCCTAGAAGAAAAACTGAATGAGAAGAAGAAAGAAAAGGTGCCTAGACAAAATGAATAAAGGCAACACGATAGAACAGTCCATTCAGTGACAAGCTGCAAACCAACAGCTAGCTGACGTTATAGTACAGAATGAGTTGGACATCGTTGTATATAACCAAGTAACATTTAGGGGAGTACCCTTCAACCCATTTGATTTTCTAGCAATACATTATTTTCTGTCAAACTTCTGTAACAAGCTATATGTAACTTTCAAATTGAATGCATAATCCTATAAAAGGAACTCAGTATAATGATTGATCTCTGCTACTACACAAGTGAGTAAGTAAATCCCCTTGCTAACACAAAGAAAAAAATCTCCAAACCACATCCTGATGCCTAGGCTAATTGACAAATTGTAATCAGTGGATCAGGAATCAATAAAATCTCACTCTAACATCCTGATTACAAATACACATGAATACGACTATATTGCTATTGATCATAGATGAAATTGATTGAGTCACAATACATCAGCCAATTTTATCTAAATCACTACAATCATATAAAAACACTGAACTATACTGATCACAAATCTAAATAGTTTACATTTTTAATCACAACACTACACCTACAGAAGTACTTCTAATAAGTATAAAACAAATACAAACTCCTTACCTCACATATAGCCCCCCCTACATAACACATATATTTAAAATAACAAGCCCCCCACAACACGTTTTCTAACTAACAGATTTCTCAACCATTAGCAAGGGGAAATAACCAATAATTAGCAGATGCGCCATTAATCAACTATAGCATAATTTGATCAACTTAATCGCCAATGATTTGTGCGGTAAAATGTAACCATGGCAAAAGAAATCTGCAGACTAATAAAAAGGACATATTGAAACTAACTCACCAGTTGCACAAGCAGTCATCTTCATATATCACTGACACATACCTGATTGCAGAAGGAAACTACAACACTCAACACAGTCATGAATACACAACCAAATCATACCTTTCAGTATTTTATATGGGGGGATCCCCCATATCCCTCAATGCAGGGGCTGTGTCCCCCTACACACCTGTACTTTTTACCCACTAATTCCATGATTGTACAACAGAACCAAAATGAAGCATCAGTGCAATATTGCATTCAGCTACAGTACATACACATCACCTACTGTAGAGCACATGCTGCTGAACTGAACTGTTGATACAGAACTACTCCTATAGCTGATGACAGAATGAACTGTCAAGCAATACAAAACAAGTCAGCATCAGAAAATGTGTAGAAAAGAAATCCTGAAATCCCAAAGATAAAATGAGTGAAAGAATCTCAGCTTAAATGTATTAGCAGTTCTAGTTTGGTATACCCAGATGAAAGGCACAAGGGAGGATGCCCTGAACCCACAGTGCAAGAATTACTTTCCCTTAAATATTTTGTGTCAAGCTGTACCAACATAGGCCACACTTCTCTTTTGATGACTTTTTATCTCAAACTCTTGTAAAAATATTCCAACAGTAGTAGTAGTACTCATACACAAGGGGTAAAATAATACACTCTGATCATGGACATTAACAAGTACAAATTCCAAACAACTTTCACCAGAAAAATACATATTAAGTGATACAGATTACAACTTCCTTTTATCTATGCCATAATTTTGTGGATTTTTCAAACTTAATAGTTTAATGACTGGCTTAAACATCAAAACAAAACACAGCCTGTAACCTGTTTATTCAGGAGAGTATTATATTTAATGCAGACTGTTTGCTGTCCTTTCAACCTTGACTTTTTTTAATGTGTTTAATCCACTATTACTTATCTTTTTAGGTACTAATTATATTTACCATACAACACTTTGAGCTTGAGAATAGTGCCATATATCACTTTGGTACACCTAGATACAATTTCTTGCTCAATGGCTTTTCCCAGGCAAACATTCCTAAGTAAAGCAAGAAGTCCCTTTGCATAAAATGTACCATTTTTTAGCGCAAACATGAATAACCTGGGAACAGATTTAATCTTCTGTACAATGGAGTTATTATTCTGCTGGTACTTACTGGTCGAACTTCTCCATTGGTGTTGGTGTACTGTCGAGCAAGCCCAAAATCCAGCATGTAGCACTTCCGATATGTTGACGGCAGGCGACCCATAGCAAAATTGGACTACAGAAACCAAAACAAAAGAAAATAACTGTATTTTTGAATTCAATCTAGAAAGTATAAGACAACTCATTACTCTTGCAGTAAAAGAAAAAATAATCCAGTCTGTATAGTTTCACTGTAACTTTCTGATTTGTAGATAAGTCCAGGGGAGGAGGAGACTGCTATCAAAGGTGCTCCCACTGATTGGAGATTTGTTAAGCAAGGGGGGTGAGTACTCAAGGACCTATGAGGTTCATGGGAGCAGACCTTTTTGAAGAGCCAAATGGACTGCCTGCTGAGGGGTATGTACTCAGGGAGCTAGTCTATCCCTTCCTCGGGTATTATAGTTTCATAGTTTGGTACTAGGCTATCTGCCCTTTGATTTTTGAGGTGGAGCATGTCGTCATCATGCTGTTCCTAAAAAAGCTACCAAAAGATGAGAAATGCTATTAAGTCATGTTATATCTACCGTGCCACCCAAGGGTGTACTGCAGTCTAAATTAACACTTATGTGGTGCTTTCACCTTATTTAGCTTCATTAGATCCATTCAAAGCAGAAAGGCTATTCAACCACAATAATAATATCATAAATGCAAAACTAAAAAAATATGAATGCATAATGAATAATAAACAAGAATAAGCAATAGCCTTCAAAATATAATTAATAATATTAATAACAGAAACTGTTCGCTAAGTTTTGCCCCAGTATCATGCTCCAAGCAATGCTGAGCTCAGGCTTATGCCTGCTGTTATGGTGGTCAGTGTGCTAGAGAAGTTGGATTGACTTAATAAACCACTGTCAACATAATATTCAGAAATATCCAAAATGTAAAACTAATGCCAACAACTTTATTTATGTAGTGTGAATTCTGGTGTTCATCAAGGTTGCATGAAGATAACAGAGGAGTACCCACTTTTAAAGGGCATAAACTGCAAGCCGAGTGGAACATAAAGTACATAAGAAACAAAAGGACCCTTATTCTGGTTGTTTTTTATAAGTAAATCAGTCTTGCACTTCCATTTTTCACTGATATCCTTCCTTTGAGATGGCTGTAATGGCTTAGAATAGCTGGTTTATTCACAGGAAGATTTTTGTACGTCTGCCAGAAATTTAAACTGCAACCTCCTGCTGTGTAAAAAAAAATGTTTTTCCCTTCCTTAAGCCATCACAGGAGCATTACTTTGGACAAAGTTTTCATGAAGCTTTGCAATCCCAGACCTTATCCACTTTCCCTCCACAAGAAGCAGTAACAATAGAATCATTCAAAGAGTTCCTCAGCTCAGAAGATGGGAGGTTAACAGTTTATCAAAGGAAACCTAATAAAAAATCTAACATGTGAGCTTGGCAGTTCAAAATTCTGAAAAATAAAGTAGTGGAAGAAAAAACTTTCTTCTCAAATCTATCAAAAGATTTCCTATCCATGTCAGAGGGATTGGGGTTAATATTAGGAATCTGTTTAGCAGTAAAAGATTTGGATAAGGAAATAACTGCAGGGTCTACTTTAGGATTAGAAAACAGATATTTCTGAGTCTGAGATACTTTAAATGACCTATAAGACTTGTTTAGTAGCAGGAGGTTGGCTGTCAGACAAGCTAAAAGCTGTTAAGAAAACATCATCAGAAACTGATAAAACAGGATGGACAGAAGCAGACTGAGGAATATACAACAACAAATCATAATACCTTTGCTGGTTAATAGGTATTTCATTCTATTTCTACTGAAATACATCCTTGATCTTAGCTATGGTCTCCAAAAGAGATCTTCTGGAAAAAAATTTGAAGTAACACTTTCCTCAGAATCATAATTTTCAGCTTGTGGAGAAACCAGTGAAGAATAACTTTCCACCTCCAATCCCTCTTCTTCTGATTGACAGTCAGTGTCAGAATGACAGGGAAATATTTTGCCTTTTCTATTTATAGTGAAAAGGCTGAATTTGAAATATTAAACACAGACATTAATTCCTTAGCTAGTCCCAGCAAATCTTCCATGTACATAGTAATAAAAACAGGACAAAAGATGTTTTTATTTTTTATTTTCTTTTCCTGGGAGACTCCCTAAAAAAAGATCAACTCACAGCAGAGGTACTGTCCTGGGAATCAGGCAGCCTCGCCTGGCTATGCAGTAAACCTTCCCCTGTGAGACATGAAAATGTTTCTTCACTACATGGGGAGCACTACCCTTCAGCCACAGAGGAAGTGTCTTACTCCTGGTCCTTAGTGGCTTCCTGAGGAGACACAACAGGGAAACCAAGAGGCATCAAAGATCCAAAAAACAATTCCAGCTAAAGCAAAGTCACCCATCTACAGCTGAGGCAATGAAGGAGATGGTCTGACACTCAAAGGCTGCCTAAAATTTTGTTCTTCTTGCAGATGGGAGAAGGAAGAAGAAAGGAGACCAATATCTGCCCCCATGGTTCAGCTGGAAGAATAAAGCTGAAAGATGAATAGCGCAGCCTGTGAGAGTCATTAAATATTTTGACAGAAAAGTAAGGACTTTAAAGTAAAACCGAATTAAAAAAATTTGAACACTGTAACCAATGCAAATATATTTCAGAAGGGTCCTCCTTTGTGATTGCAAGTTATGAGGAAGTTCTTATACATCACAGATTTGCTTGTTTTAGTTCAAGAGTAGTTTATGTTGCCCAGTGTCAGCTATGCCCTGTTTTTATATAAGAAAGACCGAGACGCATTTAACTATGAGAATATATCAACACATTTATGGTATTTGTAAAAAAGATGAATGCAATGCATTATATAAGCAGACAAAAATATACAGTAGTCATAATTTAAAATTTTACATTATGGATGACATTGAGAATATAGGCAGGGGAGGGCCATGGAAAGACATTCTGTAATGGAAAGAGCTTAGATGGCACTTGAAATGTAATTCCATCAATGGCACTGGTCTCAACAAGACAGACTGTATATCTAGTGTATTATGTCTAAAAGCCTCTTTATATATGTAAAGCAGCATATAACAAAGGTTATTCTGTGAACGTTTTTACATATATTTATTATATATATGTGTGTGTGTGTGTGTGTGTGTATGTATGTGTATATATATATATATATATATATATATATATATATATATATATATATATACACACACACACACACATATATATAAATATATATATATATATATATATATATATATATATATATATATATATATATATATATAGATCTTTCATATTTCAAAATAATGTCAAAAGTTGGTTTTACCAAAACTTTACAATCCCCAGTGTTAGAACGCCTGAATTCTGTCAATGGTCAAATGGTGTGTTGGTAATTTGTACCCTATCCCTTTAAGGTTTGCAGTTTGTAAATGTAAACAGTGTGGCAGACATTAAGTTTAGAGTCAGTGAATCACTGGCTGTGTGCAGAAGTATAGACCATATGAAAAGGAAAAGTAAGTTGTTATTAAAGGGTAAGTTTAGTATGTGGAAATTAGTGTGTTAGTGTAAAGATTATTTTGATGTGCAAACGGGAAGGTACATAGAGGTACAGAGCGGAACTGCATATTTACTGTTTGCTTCACCATAGTGCGATCTCAAAGTTGATATATTTAATTAGCAGGGGGTGGGGGGTGCAGGGGGGTTTGCCCTCCCCCACTTAAATATATAAAACTGTGAAGTAAGTTGATTCTAGCTGTTATTGTGTTTTGTGTCAGTGGAGGAAAGACTAGTTACGTGTGCTTATTATTTTTCGATATTTCAAGTGCCAACATGTTGAATTTTCAGTAAATTTACCTTTCGACATTATCATCTCGATATTGTGTAGTTTGGGATTTTTGTATTTAGGGACATGAAAGTAGATCCATATTCCATGCATTCAATGTAATTTTAAATGGTTTTAAGCAGTACTTTTGTGCCTTTGATCCATTTTTTTGAACAATACTTGTTGCTATTTAATATGCCTGTCTTTAAAAGTTTTTATCACATTACCATTATGTGGAATGACAGTATATAATGTTTTTAATATTTTTAACTTCTTTTAAATCAAATTCAACAATCATTAATATATTTACTATTATTTTTAATTGCTGTTTTATTATTCCCCTATTTCCTGTCACTATTCAACTTGTATGTACTTATATTTCTTTTTAATATAGACTGTGAACTTAGATTATTTGGCTTGGAATAGTTTTAAATAAATTAATTTTCCCATAGATTTTCTTACTTGGTATTCAGATTAATTATTTAAATAGCTTGTGTTAAATGTTCGTGTTATTCTGATGAAGTCCACAGAGGTGGATGAATGTGCTTAATAAGTTGTAAATAAAAGGAAGGCTAGTGACATTCTGGGGCTGGACCATTTTTTTCTTCTCAGTAATGACATTATGCATACAATACTCAATGGGATCGGCAATAACAATAATGCTAAAGATAATCACGGTCAGCAATATCAGTAATACACACATTTATTATCCTTTTCAATCAAATGGGTTCTCTTTTCTACAGTCCCATGCTATCTTTTTACTCTTTTAGCAGTTTCCTCCAAAAATAGTTGTCCATTCTCCTGCAACAGCATCCTCTGTTTGACGTAATGCGACCTGCCACTAACACAGCAGTGATGTTTCCACAGACATGAGTGCAGTGTAAACACATTGTGCCAATGAAGCCATGCACTCCTTTGCAAAGGCTGTGTAGATAGGGTTATGGTGTCAGGAATTCTAAAAGTGATCTCACAACTTTGTAGAGTTACACCTTAATTCAGTTACACCTGTGATGTATGGAATGTCACACCTCTTGCAACCTGCATATATCTTTGCATTCCAAAGCATTTTATGAAAAAAATCAACCTAAAAAGCCTATGATAAACAAATGTAAATATTTTATAAACAATGAAGGCTATTAAAACTGTATAAAATGGCACTGTAATCAGTAAGAAGCATTCTTTATAGTGATAATAGTCAGTGCATTCATAGTCTCTTCATAAATACTATAACGTATCATAATGCAACCAAACCCAGAATAATATTTTTGCTAAACTGTCACATATTACATCTTGGAAACTGTACAACCTAGACATATATTGTTAGCTGTACAACTTAGACATATATTGTTAGAATAAGTTTCTTAACCACACATAAACATTTACAGGACTGCAATAAATTCCTCTGAACCTGCTTACTGTGATACTAATATGGAAATATATTCTTCATTAAGTAACTGGCAATATAAATAATACTGAATCTCTCTCAAGATGTGCAACTCACACTGCAAATATCAATGGCAATTTTCTTCAAAAACTTTTAAGGTTTCAGCTGATGCCATGCAATAGTTTGTAAGTCACTTGAATTTCAAAGTATTAAGTATATACAACATACTTATTTTCATAATTACTAACAAACAACCGGTAGTATCTCCTGTATAGTTTGATATAAATGGACATTGACAATGACTTTTCCTGTCTCCCACCACATTTTAGATTAACAGGCTTAGAATCATTATGTTAATTACCCTTGTTCCCATTATTAGCTGGTAAGTCACTTAGTTAAAGAAGCCAGACCAAAAAATGTGTGTGGTTGCCATGCAGGTAGAAGTGCAACTTCTGTTAAGGAAGTGCGAAGGAAATCAAATGGTACAGTACAGTATAAGCTCCTTTGCATTTCCTTACAGATGTTTCTCTTGTATCTCTTGTGATGACCATGCACATTTTTGGGGGGGGGGTGTCGGTGGACCCTCCACGCATACATTAGGCATGTTCCCTTACCTTCTATAGCCATAGAATCAGATGCGAAAAAGTACAGCTAAGATGAGCCACCATTCTTGGGCAATTTGTATTTTTTTCTTTAAGCCCTACTCTCCTGCCACTGTAGTTTGATATGCACCTGACATGGCAGGGTTTGCAATGCCATCTGGATGTGCATGTGCCACCAAATACATGTCACTTTTGACAACAAAATTATCTGCTACGTGCCACCAAATACATGTCACTTTTGACAACAAAATTATCTGCTACTTGCCAAGCTATTGTGCGTGCCATCATCTGCATACCTGCAAGGATATCTGGCCTCTACCATATGTGAGCAGTGCCTTTTGAACCTCATCATAGCCCTGCTGCCCCCCGGGATGTGTGAGTTTCCATCAGAAGATGACTTCTATTTCAACTAATTTCTCCTTCTGCACCCAAACTGTTAAATGAACCTGGGCACCCAAGGTCATAGTCACAGTTTTTTTCCTTCATATGCTAGAGCCTGCAAAACATTTTTCAGCATTTTGAATTGGATTCCTAACACTAGTGTTTTTGCAGTTTCATTTCTAAATAAGACTGTGTGTGTTTGCTCACTCTCATTCTTCACTGTAGTGTGTGTGTGTGTGTGTGTGTGTGTGTGTGTGTGTGTGTGTGTGTGTGTGTGTGTGTGTGTGCTTGAAAAGCTGAAGTAGAAGTATGGAAGTGAAACTCCACCATTACCTACTTCAGTTTCATTTTTCCATTACCATCTGAGCTCTCACATCATCCCATAAGAAGTTTCACTTCAAAAAGGTCTGGATGCCATAAGGAGCTATGGGTGTTAACTGGAATTATACAAGAAAGGTGCTATAGGCTTGAATGAGTTTGTGTCTTAAAAATGCCCTACATACTGAAGGGTAGTAGAGATAATGAATAGAATATAATTTTGTTATAATATACATAAAATATATAAAAAGAAATTAAAAGTTTGCGGATATATTTCTTTGCAGTTGATTGTTTACATCTGTGGAACTGTACCAGTTTGTTGGTAAGAATATAACTTTTGTTCATAAAGTTACTATGACTTGAATAAGCATCAAAGCAAAGATTAATAAGCAGTCAATCTAAGCAGCAGATCTTTGACATACAGTAAAGAAAACACTATATGCTAAGAAAACTTCCAGACAGTGAAAAACTATGTAGACTTTACTTTATCAGCACCTGAAGACTGGGACTGTACCTGGAGCTCTAGAGCTGTAGGTAGTAGCACTATTTATATTTTTTCTTAATGACGACGTATGGTTTAGTAAGTCTATAATCTGTTTTCATATCATAACTGTGAGTCCTGGAATTACAAAATAGAAACAGCGAAACTGAAAGAAGATATTGTCAACAGTCTCTATTCTCTCAGGTTATTTTTTTGCAGGATGACAAGCCTCCCTGAATGCCCAAACATGGCTGACTGTGTTCCCCATTTCCCCACTACTATACATACTAACACTCAGACTGCCATACCTTACAGAAGATGAATACTCTCGAGAGACAGCTATCTCAGACACAGTATGCAAGTCTCCATTTTTGTAATTCCACCTTGCTACCACAGGACTCATATTTACGAATCCTTGAATTTAAAACGTTTATCTCTGTTTTCCAGGCAGATCTGAGGTTGTACTTATATAGACAAGAAGTTTGGCTAAGAGGTTGGGTGAATTCCTTTATTCTTTGTAGGCAGAATTTCTGTCCATTTTTCAATGTAAGAGGATATAATGAGACTGGAGCTGCTTCACAGAAAACTCCTTTCATTCTAGATCAGTGTTTTTCAAATGGTGAGGTGTTTGCCTCACCAGAAGTGTGAGTACATTCCACGTGAGATGCAGGACTGGTTTAACAAACAAATAAATGCATTTATAAAATCCATGGGAAATGCAGCACTGTCCAAAAATGAAGAAAATGCTGCCACAGCAGTTACATTAAATGAAAGGGCAGAACCAGCTTGAACACTTCCGTGCCTGCCAGGAATGTTGCAGCACCATTTAAAATCAACATCTAACTACCATTGTAAAGAAAGGGATGGGAGTAGCCTCCAGTTCGAGTTGCTGCTTACTTACCATGGTAGCACATTTAGCACCTGTCACTGCAAGCATACATAAAATGCAGGCAAACATTTGTTTCTGATTGTAATGACAAAGGTAAAATAACAAAAGCCAAGCACCTTTTAAATGTATTTATTCGGCAGAAATAGATTCAAGCACCTTAGGGTTTATTTTTGTTTGTACCTCATGCAGAATCAAAACAAACAGAGAAAAAACACGCAGTGCATCATACGTAAGTTTTTTGCCTGTTTACAGATACTCAGCTTTCTACCATACCCCAGAATTATTGCTGCAGAAAAATAGCACTAGTGACACAGCAGCCTGCTTGTAAAAATTGCCTCCAACTACTATGGTGGTAAGAGACAATTCCACCCTGCACAACTGAACTGTCTGTAAGAGAAGACCTACGGTTCAGCAGCAGTGCATTATTGGTGGGATGTCACCACAGGGGTCACATACTGATGCTTCCAGATGCTCAGTTAGTTGGGGATATTGCATAAATACCACAGTTCTGATGCAACCCTGTCTAGAAGCCAATACAAAAAGGATAGAAGTGTTTATTTTTTTAACCGTGTGATGGTTGCATTAAGTACTATATCAATATGCAAACTATTTATCTATAAAAAATACAGATGAGTGTGCCTGATTGTGGGTTCCCTACTTGAAGCACCACACCCAATACTGCAAGTCCCACAACTTCATGAAGTGCAATCCCAACAAAGTACGTATGAATTCCAAAACCCGCCTTTCCAGTTTTGTAGGGTTTTTGTGCAGAGTTTTTGCAGAGGGTGACTTCACCCCCTGGTTCCCCATACCAATGCTAATGCCAACTTAATATATATGATCACTGTGCCTTAGATTATGGGAATAGTCCTAGATAATGCAGTCTCAAAATTAGTATACAGTCCCCCAATTTACACAAAGTTTTACTGTTCCAAGGGCTGCAGTTATGGTCCTCAGACATTCAACATCACCCACGCAATTATGAGTGAAATTCACTATCCACATAAGCACATGCTAATCAGTATCTAAATGTACTTGCTATGCTAATGAGCCAGATACTTGAGTAAGGCCCAGGCCATCCCTGAATACGGTATGGGAAGACCACCTTGAAATAAGCCTGAGAGCCCCTGTTGTAGATGAATTAATTATGATGGGTATAGTTGTGGAAGTATCTGAAAAATATACTGGTGCAAGTGAAGGAAAATTTGTGACATTTTCAGATATTCAAAAAATATTGATAGAAATAGTTACACAAACATGGTAGCATTACAAGGAAAAAAATGCTTCAGGAGAACTATAGGCCTTTACTGACAGCAAGCTGGAAACAAGTACAGATAATGCATTTCTTGTAAGCTGGAAGTCTTGGGGTAGATCAGCAAGTAACATCAGGAAAGAAAAGGAACCACAGTCCCAGGTCACAGCAACTAATGTGCTGGAAAATGCAGGCTGACACAATATTAAGGGATTCTGGATGCTTCAGTTGAATTATGTACCACATATTTTTTTTTTACAGAGGATGAAAAAGATCGCATGACAAGGATATCCTTTTCTCACATAATACTGTGAAGTTAAACTTCACAGCAGTGTAGGTGATATGTGTTTTCTAAGTGGTGCAGAGTTTGCACTTTGGGATACTTATGTTTTAAGGAGAGATGAGAGGAGCTCATTTGAATTAACGTTTCTTAAAGAAGTATTTATATTTTGTTGTGTAAATTTACAGAAAAAAAACAAGACATGGAAGATATCTCAATTAAACAGAATGCAACAAAAATCTGAAGAAGCTACCCTCTGATGAAGATGGAATACAAAATGGGGGGGTTGACATGCATAGTGATTCTGAAACTGTTTGATGGTTATTTACTTATTTGACATTTGTTAACTGGCTTAGTCCAACTGGGCAAGTAGCCCCTTTTCAGTGGAAGCCCGAAGTGAAAAGCTCCAAAAACAATAGAAATAGTCATATAGCAGAAATAATAACTAAACTAAGAATTATATAACTAAAATACTTCTAAGCATAAGATAAAACAACATGCTAGAAATTGAACATCATGGAGTACAGAGCTGTGTACAATAGTAAGCAGAGCTATGTACAATGATAAACAGAAATACAGAAAGTTTTGTCAGGTTTGCAAGACAAAAGAATCACTAAATTATAAATGTTAAAATCATACAGAAGATAATCACAAGGCAAAAAACAATTTCCAGCGTAAAGTAAGAACTACATACTATTAGAAAACGTTTGATGCAGAGGCAGAGAAAGGATGCAGAAATGGTTGCTGCAGTAGTATTAGAGGAGGGGAGGTGGATTATGTAGGGTTATTGCATAAGAATGTCCATGATACATGGAGAATATCCTTTAGAGTAGTTTTGAAAGAGTATGGGTTAGAGATCTGTCTAACAGTTTGTGGAAGTTTATTCCAAGCATTTGTCACGGAGTACTGTACAGGAGTTTACCAATATTTTTATTGGGCATATACACTTGTAGAAGATGTTGTTGGGTACTATGGAAGGCCTGGTTGAGTGTATAAGGCTGAATGAGGGTGAGAATGAGGATGGAGAGAGAGGGGGAGGGCAGAAGGAGGGTTCTTGTAAGATAGAGTGAGCCAGAAGAAGCTGGGGTAGTCGGATTTGTTGATGAAATTCTAGCCACTGCAGGTTTTTCAAAGCTGAGAGCGGTAGGGTAGGTTAGCAGCGAATCTTGCAATTTTGTTATAGGTGAGCTCCAGTTAAACAGAAGATTGGCTTGGATGTTAGTAAGAATGGGGGCAGCATAGAGTAGGGTGAGTAGTAGGAAAGCTTTTGCAAGAGAGAGCCTAGCAGCATTTGTGAGGAATTATTTATGCCTGTATAGCAGGCCTAACTTTTGATGTGTCTTTTTAACGCACTGCTGAATATGGAGATCAAACTTTAGTTGACCATCGATAATAACTCCTAGCAATTTAGTGGGAGGTTCAACAGAGATGATAGTGTTGTTAAGAGAGGAGACGTAAAGGTAGCTTTATGATGCTGGAGAGGTTTAGGGAGAAATAGAAGAAGTTTGGTTTTCTTTGGGTTAAGTAACAATTAGTAGGAAGATAACTATTTTTTGACAGAGTGCAGAGATTCTTGGGTGAGGGTTCACAGGTTCATAGGTAGGTACTAGGCTATTGGCCCTAGGGTCTATATATAAGCCTAGCCAAAAGGTACCCTGGCTTTTGCCACCCAAGAAAATTATTTTCCTGTGCCCCTGTCGAGCAGAGCCACAGAAGTGATCCCTGGGGTGAATTTCCTATCTCCCATCCAATCATCAAGATTTTTTTTTTGAAGAGTGCTAATGAGGAGCTTTGTTTGATATAGATAGGTAGCTTTTTCCAGAGTATGGGAAGTCTCTGGGACAGGAATCTATCCCTCCAGCATTTTCTGTTTATTGTGGTGACAAGGTTTAAGTCCCTAGAGCATGTAACTCGTAGGGATTGGGATTTCTTTAAGTGGAGCATGTCCAACAGCTCTGGGTTTGACATAGTTTTGTATGTTAGGCAGAGATCGACTCGGAGTAGGTGATATGCAATGGAGTAAAGCTGGAGTTTTTTGAGACGGTCTGCGTAGGGCATCTTTTTGAGGCCTGTAATCCTCTTTCTGAGGTATTTCTGCTGCATTTCCAGTTGTTGTAGATGTCTTATGAGGTACATACCAAAAGGGGCATTGTACTCTATAATGGGTCTAATGAGTGACGAGTAGAGGGGGACAATGACCTCTTTTTTCCTGGATGAGAAACCTTTTGTGATGAGGTGTGCTACGTAGAAGGATTTCCTTACTACTGTGGCAATGTGATTATCAAAGGAGAGACTACTGTCCACATGTGTCCCAAGGTCTCTTATCACACTTTCGGTGTTAAGTAGGCTACCGCCTCTGTGGTGGTTCATGGGTACAGAGTTTTTACCAAAAGGGATGACAATTCACTTTTGGCATTGAGCTTGAGGCCATGGCTTTGACACCAGGCATCTGTCTCAGTGAGGCCCTTTTGTAGGTTGTCCACATTGTTAGGAGTTTTGACTATGGCTCCTAGTTTGCAGTCATCTGCGAACTTCATTAGCCAAAGACCTTCTGTGTTAGCCTGTACTTCAGAGAACTAGATACCAAACAGGAAAGGACCCAGGACTGAACCCTGTGGTACTCCATTTGTCACTGGTCTGAAGTTGGATTTGGAATCTGCTACTTTCACAATGTGGGTTCTGTCAGTGAGCCAGTTGGCAACCCATCTTGTGACATAGGGATTTATACCTAGTTTAGTGAGTTTATCTATAATTCCAGAGTGGGGATGGTGTTGAAAGCCTTGGCGAGATCTAGATAGGCTGTGTGTACCACCTTACCCTCATCTACAGCTTTGGTGACCATTTCAAAGAAGTCTATCAGGTTTAGAAGACATGATCTGCCTTTTACAAACCCGAACTGGGTGGGGTCCAGAGTTTGGAGATTACCAATGTCATTGGTTATAAGTTCCATGATGATAAGTTCCATACCCTTGCAGACCAGGCTCATCAGGCTAATGTGGCGGAAGTTCCCAGGGTCCGTGGTGGCTCTCCCTTTGTGGAGTGGGATAACCATCATTATGTGCCATTCAGTGGGCACAAAGCCTGAGGTGAGGCTATAATTGAACAAGGTACTTAGGTGGGGTGCCAGTTTGTTCTGTAGTTCATGTAGAATGCAGCCTGGGATGTTGTCAGGTCCCATGGATGCTGTGTTCTTGGCTTCGGAGAGTGTGTTTTTTACCTGTGTGGCCGTGATTACAGGAACTTTACATTCTTCTGGTATAGAGATGGGCCCTTTAGGGGATGAGAGGGGTAAAGTTAGCACTGAAGGTAGTTGATATTGTTGGAGGTAGAGATGATAGAGATGATTATGGAATCATCAGTGTACTGAATGACAGAAGAGAGTGGACAAGAAGAGCATAGGTCATTAGTAAAGATAACAAATAAAAGGGATCCAAGGATGGAGCCTTGGGGTACCCCAGTTTGTACTGGTAAGAAGGGAAAGAAGTGATATTGCCATTTAACTGCTTGGAATCTGTTGGAGAGATAGCTGGAGAACCAAGAAAGTGCAGAGATAGAGAGATTAAGGGTAGATAGTTTGGATAAAAGCAGTCAGTGGGAAACTGTGTCGAAGGCTTTGGAGAGGTCTAGAAACAAACAGGAGATTAACTTGTTGTTGTCACAAAAATTTGCAATAGAATTAGTGAAAGATATCAGAGCTGTAGCTGTACTGTGTTTTGGGCAGAAACCGTGCTGTGTAGGGGTAAGGAGATTTTCTAGTAGGAGGTAATCAAGAAGCTGTTTATGAATGCACTTTTCAAGAATTTTTGACAGGGGACATAGATTGGTAATAGACCTGAAATTTGAGGGGTCTAAGCATTATCCAGCACAGGGTTAATGGGTTGATAAAGAGACATGGGAGGAATTCAGAAAGGCTTAATGCAAAGCAGAAGCCTTACAGCAGATCTTTCTGACTCAGAGATTGTTACACTGTAAAACATGGAAGATATTTCAGTTAATTAAACAGAATGCATCAGAGTGCTGAAGATCCTACCCACTGTTAGATGATGGTAGAATACAGAATGGGGGCTGGACATGTAAAGTGACCCTGAAACTGTTTGATAGTTAACTGAGAAATATCCAGTAGAGGGTTAATGGGTTCAGAAAGTGACACGTGGGGGTATTCAGAAAGGCTTAATGCAAATCAATGCATAGGAGAAACATTAGCGTAGATCTCTCTAATTCAGAGACTGATCCACCACTCTGGTTTTCCCCTCAAAGGGGTCTTAGCATGGACAGCAGTCTTACTCGGGAAGCTGCAAATTAATGCAGCAGTCTGACCGAGTGGCTAATGTTAATTATCCATATGCTGTCTCATAGAAATGTTCAAGACTTTATTTATGTAGCTGAGTTATTCAAAGAATCACACAGGTAACTAAAATTTTACTCTAGGACAAAAAAGCTAAGGTTGCCAAAAGATGGTGTTCACACATTCACTCCTATGGAGATATCTGTGGTGGAGGTAAGTATAGTGGAGCTGGGGCAGTAGTGATGTGTCAGTGTGTATATATGACCATGTGTTATGGAATAGCAAGATGGAAATCTCATAAGAAAAGCTGGCTTGACTAAAGTGGAAAGAGTACAGTGGAAATATACCAAGGATATCCATGGATGTAAAAATTTAAGTTATTATGAAAGACTAAAATATCTGAACTTGTACAGTGTCTCATATAGATATTTATGAAGAGACCTTATTACGTATATAGAGCATTTAGAGACAACTACCTCTGAGAATGTTTGGGGTTATTAGAAAGTAGAAAAGAATCATCAGACAACCTATGTAGAAGATTCTACAGGAATCTGAAGTGTTCTAATTGGTTCTCTGAAAAAGCAGCTAATGCATGGAATAAACTACCAAATTACACTGAAGCAAGCACTAGTTCAGATATTTTTAAGAACAGCCTGGACACTTATAATGGGAAGCCAAAAGGGTATTAACGTCAATACTTCAATTATGTGTGTGTGTGTGTGTGTGTGTGTGTGTGTGTGTGTGTGTGTGTGTGTACGTGTGTGTGTGTGTGTGTCTGTGTGTGTGTCTTTGTATGTGACTTCATGGGTCATCACACTATGGGGAGGTTAGGTGGGGGATGCCAAGTCAATGTGTATCTGTGCTGAAGCAAGCATGCATGCAGGCAGGCATGTGGGTGAATGTTTCTGTGGGTGTGAATGAGTGTGTAAGGGGGCTTGTTTGTGGACAACTATATGTGTGTGTGTGTGTGTGTGTGTGTGTGTGTGTGTGTGTGTGTGTGTGTGTGTGTGTGTGTGTGTGTGTGCATTTCTGGGGGTCTGCGTTTGTTAACAAGATGCACAGGCTGTTAGGGAGAAATGTAGCACAATCAGGTCTGACAGTACAGTATTTCATTCAGAGACATGGGAAGTATTACTGGATGCATGCATGCAGCTTAACATGTTTTTGAATCAGAATTGCTTTTTGTGTTACAAACTGACCAAATGATGTGGGTGGAGAGGAGTTCTTTGATTCCAAGGACTAATATTTTAGCCATATCAGCCTTATTTATGTTTCAGCTGTCTGGAAGAGAATATTATAAAAAATAATTGTGTAGTCAACAAATGTTAAAAAGTCTTTGAGTTGCACCAATTAAAATGCATACAATGAATAAGGACATCCATTTAATAAATGGTTGCATGCAATAAGACCATTTATTGGCCTGAAAGAAAAATAATTTGTGTTGGGTGTGGAATCAGGTGGGATTTGTAGTGGGGAGTTGCTATCATTTTTTATTAGCACTAATACTGAATTTATGAAGCATTGGTTGAATTGAGTAGCTATACTCTTTGTCATATTGTAGAGGTGGGGGATGGAGTAGCCAAGTGACCAGAATTAAGGAGTTGTTTAATGGATCCCCAAAATTTTGGGTGACTGTTTTAGTGATTTTTTTTTGAAGAGTTGTGTAACAGGCTTTTTTGTCATTTAGGATTTGTTTTTGGCACTGTTTCTTAATTGGCAGTTGGAGATTAAAGAGGATTGATTTTTGGTGGCTTGATATTGTGATCAGGCTCTATCTCTTTGAGGGGTTGTCCTGTCTCTTTTTGTAGCCAAGGTACATGCCTAGTTTTGACGCGGATCTTCCTGGGGGGAGGGGGGGTGCCTGTCTGTTTAGAATTTTTCCAGTTGTAGCTTATAGAAGATAGTTTCATGGAGAAGATTTTTTTTTGTTTGATTATGTTTTTGTTGTTTGTGTGTTTTTGTATATGGTGTGTTTTCTTATTAAGTTTGTGGGATGACAAGCACTGGATGATGTTTGAATGAATCTGAGACTACTATAATCTACAGAGGGCCTGTTTGTTAGTATCCAATTCAGTGTTGATTGCTCATTGTTGTGTTATGGCTGTTTGAATTGAGAGAACCCTATAGATTAATGAAGCTGGATGGGTTTATGGTCCAACCTGTTTAAAGGTGGAAGGTGGTTAGTTGGACCAGGTTTTCTATAATTTGGGGGTTTACAGAGAAGGAAGGGACTGAAGGAGGAAGGGAATCTTAAGAAAAGTAAGCTGAGCCAAGAAAAGGTGTTGAGCCAGAATGAGGCTCAGGTATCTTCTTTCTTTCATTCAAACATTCTGAATAAACCCTCTCCTCCTGGGGAGGAACCTGGGGGATGGTGCCGCTTGGATGGTGCCCCTGAAAAAACAAACCTGAAAAAGGCAGGCAAAGCTCTCTGAGGAGAGAGGAGGAGCTGCCAGAAGGAGAGGAAGGGATTTCCACACCATGAAGTATACCTGACAGAACCCAAGAATCCAGAACCAATTGGGAATAGACAGGAAATGACCAAGAGATAAAGAGACCTGATTTAGGACAGACTGAAGGAGACAGTTGGACAGAACCTGGCTTGTCATGACAAGGAGGTTTCTGAGTAGTGGGAGTCTGAGTAGACTTAGCAGGATGAACCTGTCTAGAACCCTTCTTACCTTGGGAGGAAGGTGAGACTGTCTACAAACAAAAGCAGACATAGAGGGATAATTCCTTTAAAATTTAGGAATAGCAGAAACAAAAATATGCTTCAATACCTGCAAGGCCTTGTCCTTGTCCTGAAGTGACTTAAAAAGCTCAGTAGCAGCAGAACCAAATAGGTCTTTATTATCAAGGGAAGCATCCAACAATTTTGCCTTAATATCATCAGGTAAAGGTTGGAGGCAAAGCCAAGAGTAGTGCCTCAACACAGAACCAAAAGCAGTAGCTCAAGAAGTATCAGTAGCATCATAACTACATTTAATAGAATGGCAAAACACTTGAGAAGAGGTGCCCAATAAAGAGAGGGCCTAAGCCTTCCCTTCAGAATCTGGAAGGTCAGAGACAACCTGGGAGGTCTGAGAAAGAAGAGCTAAGACCTATCTTATCATATGGGTCTGATAATTAGCACAAAAGGCCAAGATAGCAGCAGTATATACCTTTTTGTTCAGCTGTTCCATTGCTCTACTGTTCTTATCAGCAAGAAGCAGTTTAGTAGAAGGCATGAGCTTAGAAGGTTTGTCTGAAGAGACAGACTCAACAGAGGGCTCAGCAGAGGGGGCATTTGTAAATGAACTTACACTCATCAGGCACCTTATACAACCTGCCAGTTTTTTTTTAGGGGCTGGATGTTGGGAATCAGGAGCCTAAGAAGCTGCTGAAAAATTGTCCAACAGTGCAGCCAGGACCAGAGGAACAGCAGAATGCTTAGGGGACTCCATCTGGAGGAGTTCATAACACCTTTCCTCGATGTCAGAAACAATAGCATTTAAAGAATTCCATCATACCAGAGGCAGTCTCGCCAAAAGAGAGTTCCTCAAAGTGAGAATCCGGGCTGATGGAATCTTCCTCCTCAGAACCAAAGTCGAAAGGAGAAAGAATCTGAGAGGAGTATGCCAAGGACTCTTCCCTCAAATCCAAATCCTCATCCAGGGGGTCCTGCTCCCTAGGCTTCTACAGTAGAGTAGAAGACCAAGGGAGACCAGGGAAAGAAACTCGCTGGGAAGGCTTTCAGGCCAAAAGTGAATTAAATAACCACTGGGCAAAATCCTGCCATTCACTCTGGGTATCCTTAGCAGCAGGGGACATGTGTTTTGTTTACTGTTTCTTCTTTAAAAGGGACGTTAGCTGGAAAGACCTGAGGTTCAGACCCTTGTCGGCACTCAATCAACTTAGTGGGAATCTCCTCTTGAACAAGAATGTGTGGAACACCCCTCGGCCTCTCTGAAATGATGAGCTGAGGTTTCTCCTCAACATCTGTAATAGACATCTGCAGAGCTTCCGTGGGCATGAGAGAAGCCGGATCCATGCTGGCCTCCAGTATGGCTGCGGCAGAAGAATCCAATGGAACAGCAGAGGTTCCTCTAGGCTTTTACCAGCCTCAAAAGACATGCCCAGGGGAGGTCATACAGCAGCTAAATCCAACCTATCTTTTTTGGTCTTCTTCTTAGCAGATGTCTGACCTTCAGGATGGGAGGATTCTGCCATAGCACCCTACGCCAACAACTTAAGACATCTGTGTGATATCCACCACTGAAACTCAATATGTGATATGGATATCCCACCACTGTCAAACAATAAATATGTGACAACCCACCTCTGGGTCAGTAATCAAGGAGCCTCAATACTCACCACTGGCACCACTGAGGGACATTCACTGAGAGGTTAAACAGATACACACACACAGTATTTCCAGATGCAGCTCTCTGCATCAAGTGAAATTTCTCTTAAGAGCACAGAGAGACCACAGTCAGTCCGGGGCAGGTTCTTCTCTCTTTCTTCAGATCCCCAATAAGACTCCCCACTGGCACAGCTATAGAGCTGTGTCCTTAGCCAGGGTTCCAAGCCAAGTCCTCCAATAATCTCTCTGTCCAACCAGTGCTCCGTGTCCCTGCCCAAGTAGCTGACACACACACTCTTTGAGATTTGATTTGCACACACACACACACACACACACACACACACACACACACACACACACACACACACACACACCTGGGAAAGGCTGGCACCGGTTTACAAGATAAGCCCCCTTTTGCCCAGACTATATGGTAGTTATCACTGCCACCAGAGCCCCTAGTCAGCTACTTTAAGGCCGTTACAAGAGTATCCACTATACTAAGTGAAATTAGTATTAATACAAATGGTAGTTTGACCAACAGTAAGGCTATTAGGAGTGGCCCACACAGAGTCACTAAATAAATATGCAAGTACTCTCAAAACTTAAATATGTCTACAAAGATCAGCCACAATGAAAGGTTTAAATATATTTAATAATAAATAATAAAAGTGCATGAAAATGCTGAATATATAGTCATGGTGACATCAGAGTTTAAAACTACAGGAAATACTTAAACAACATTGATCTACAGGCTCAGACAAATAAAGAACAACAATAACTAAACTAAGCTTCACTATATCCCTGACTGCATCTGAGAGAGTTACTATTCCCTACTTGCTTAATAAAGCAAGGCAGATGATGTGGTGAATGGCGCTTCTTGTTGTCAGGCACAAGATGGAATACAGAATGCTCTGTCTCACTAAGAGACTTCTCAAAATAATATCTAAAATATTACTTCTGAAATAGCTTGCATGATGACATCACTTTTAGTCATCTGACTTCCAGTTCCTATGCAAATCCCCCATTGCTGGAAGGTGGCAGAACTTAGCACCTACCTGTAAAAATGCACACACAAGGGCCTTTGCTCAGATCTTTGTCAGGTGCTGGAAGTCATAAAGCAATTGCATACCTCCACACTTCCAAAATGGTAATTAGTTCACCCCAAAGACAATACAGAAAGCGTCCTAGTACAGACTTTGTGTCTGTGGCTGCATTGAAACCTGTGAGCTAGCATCTTTATGGCCTAGCCTATAAAGTGACTTAATTTCAGATATTTTTTAAAGTTTGCTTGCCTGAGGTTAACCTCCTGTCTGTCAGTTTCCTCTGTTAAAACATATACATTTAAACAATTACAATAGTGCATGTACATTTCTGTTCTCTCCAGTAGGACACACTGTGGATACATTTCAAACATAAGCATTTTACAAATACCTTTTCAACACAAACGTCAGTGCAAATCAGTTTGATATACACATGACATACAGTTCTGATACATTTGTAACACTAGGATCTTGTATAAATCAGTTTGATATTCACAAATGACATAATTATTTACAAAATTCAAGCTACCTGTGCTGGCAGTACCTCCTTTCATCACACCCCTTGAGAAATGTTGCTTGAGAGGGATAAGACTATCAGGGAATACATTATCTCATATCCTGCCTTGAGATCCCATTTGCATGGGCAATGCTAACCCCACTGCGGTGCTGCACTGTTATATCATATGCCTGCAACCCTAGGCTCCACCTTAGTAGCTTGGCATTTTCCTGGCTGGCTCAATGTAGCCATGTTAAGGCATTGTAGTCTGTAACTATAGTGAATTTCCTTCCATACAGATAAGGCTGAAGTTTCTGCAGTGCCCATACTATGGTTAGACATTTCTTTTCTACAGCTGCATAGCTTTCCTCCCTGGGTTACAGCTTCAGGCTGAGATATACCACTGGGTGCTCTTTTCCCTCTGAGAAAACTTGGCTGAGTACAGCCCCCACTCCATGGTTTGAAGCATCCTCATGCACAACAAATTATTTGCTGTAATCTGGACTGGCTAGCACAGGGGGTCCTCTCAAAGTTTCTGGAATGCCTGCTCACATGCTGGCGTCCACACTAACTTATCTGGCCTGTTTTTCCTTGTTAGGTCTGTGAGGAGAGCAGATATGGTTCTATAACTGGGGACAAGCTTTCTACAATACCATGATGTCCCTAAGAATGCCCTCACCTGCCTTTTGATAACAGGGGAAGGCAATGCATGAATGGCTTCCACTTTGGCAGGTTCTGGCCTGATGTTACCACTCCCCACTCTATGTCCTAGGTAGCAGACCTCTGCCATACCCCTTGACACTTACTGGACTTAATGGTCAACCCTTCCATCTGTAGTCTGCCCAGCACCTCCCTGACATGCTAAAGGTGCTATTGCCAGGAATGGCTATAGATGGCAATATTATCCAGGTAAGCAAGGGCAAATTCTCTTGCTTCTGCTAGGATATGCTCTACACCTCTGGAAATTCGCTGGGGCATTTTTCATCCCAAAGGGCATCTTCGTGAACTCATACAAGCCAAAAGGAGTCACAAAGGCTGACCTCTCTCTAGCACTGGGAGTCAAGATCAATAGTGGTCAGATACTTAGACCCACCTAGCTGCTCTAGAGCTCCATCTGTCCTAGGCATGGGATAAGCATCTAACTCTGTGCTACTATTTAGTTTCCTGTAGTCTACCCAGAACCTGGTTCTGCCATCCCTCTTTGGTACAGGCACCATTGAAGAGGCCCAGAGACTGCTGAACTCCTGGATTACCCCCAGTTCCAAAATTTCCTATATCTCCTCCCTCAGAGTCTGTTTAACTCTAGCAGGCACCCTATAAGGGGGATGCTTAATACGCCTTTGGGGTCCTGTATCCACATGGTCCTGCACCAGGTGGGTACATCCTGGTTTCCCAGTGAACATGCCCCCAAGCTCCTGTAATACTGCTCAGATTTCTCGAACCTCAGTCGGGGATAGCTGCTGGGACATTGTTACCCCTTCCACTGAGGTGTTAGTGCAAGCCTCACTAAGGAGATCAGTCACCAGAGCCCCCTCAGACTCCTCCTGCTATCCACTGCAAATACTAAGCACAAGGGCCTCTCTATCATGGTAAGTTTTCATGGTGTTAACATGGTACAATTTGTGCCCCTATCTCCTGCCTAGCAGTTCTACCATGTAGTTAACATAACTGGCCTTCCTTACCACTTTGAAGGGTCTCTGCCAAACCTACTGCAGCTTATTGTGTCTGACAGGAATGAGAACCATAACCTGCTGCTCCATAACATACTCTATGGCTCGAGCATTCCTGTCATATCACTCCTGTTTCTGCTGTTGGATTCCTGCCAGGTTCTCCTGGGTTAAGCCCATGAGTTCCCTCAGCCATATCCTGAGGTTTAGGACATATGCCACAACAGATTCCTTGTGAGATTCACACTCACCCTCCACTCATCGCGAACCAAATATAGAGGTCGCCTCATCCTATGCCCATACAGCAACTCAAAAGCTGAGAAACCTGTGGATTCCAAAGGCACCTCTCTGTAAGTAGACAGATGGGGCAAATATTTGTCTTACCCCCTCTTAAACTGGTCTGCAAATGCCCATAGCGTGGTCTTTAGTGTAGAGTTTAACCTCTCCCCAAGATCATTAGTCTGGGGATGGTAGGCAGTGATCTTTAGGTGCTTCATCCCACAGCGCTTCCACAGACAAGCCAGCAGGTCTGACATGAAATTGGCACCTCTGTCAGTCAGTATTTCTTTTGGGAAACCTACCCTGCAGAAAATCTTTAACAAAACATTTGCCACCTTTTCTGCCAAAATAGAGGACAGGGCCATCGCTACAGGGTATCTGGTATCATAATTTAATACCACTAGGATATACTTCTTCCCTGTGGAACTTGGTGTACTCAGAGGCCCCACAATATCCACAGCTACCCTCTGAAAAAGTTTCTCAATCACAGACAAAGGCATCAAAGGAGCTTTGACATTGTCTCCTGCCTTGCCTACTTTTTGGCAGTGCTCACAGATTCTACAGTACCCTATTACATCAATTGCAATCCCAGGCCAATAAATGTTATGCATAATACATCTCTTGCTACACTTTATGCCCATATGACCTGCAAAGGGAATGTTATGAGCTATGGCTAGAAGTGCCAGATGGTAGGCTCTGGGCACTACCAACTGCTGTATTCTCTCACCCTCTAGCCCTACCTCAGGGGTCCATTCTCTGTACAGTAACCCTTTGTTCCAGTATACGGAATCCCCTTTTTCATGAGAATCAGGTGACTCCCTAACTACCTCCCTCAAGCCTTGTAATGTAGGTTCTGACAGTTGAGCCTGTCTCAACTTTCTCTTTGTAACCCTTCCCAGCTCCCCTTCCACAGGAAGTCTGTTATCCTCTGACAGCAGTGCCTCACTGACAGCCTGGGTACTCCTACTCACCTCTGCCCTTGCAGTCACTCTGTCCAAGGGACATCAGTACCCACCAGCAGCTGTGGCTCACCTTCAGTATTTCTGCTACAGGGTAGCTCTCTCCCTGAAGTAGCCACCTCACCAGTCTTGGCTTCAAATGTGTAGTCAGTCTGGGTCCCCCCCAGGCTACCAGACCACATGCCTGTCTCCAAGCCTGACTGCGTGTAACTGTATGCACACAAGGTACTGCATTATCAAAATCATTCCCTATCAAGACATCTGCAGGGATATGCCCAAACGGGTCTACTACCAGAGATTGAAATTACCCTATTTCAAAATCCAGTAGTAGATGTCCACTAACACGAAAGTGCACTTCACTGAAAGTGCACTTTCGCGAACACCAGCAGAACGAACGGGCAATGTCCTCCACTGTGGTGTGGTAGTCACAGACCTTAGGGTTAGGGCTTGGGTCAAGGATAGTGGATAACCCTAGTAGGTATCCACTATCCTTAACCCAAGCCCTAACCCTAAGGTCCATGACTACCACACCACAGTGGAGGACATAGGTCCGTGACTACTGCACCGTGGAGAACATGCAATTTCCTCCATTGTGGTGTGGTAGTCATGGACCTTAGGGTTAGGGCTTGGGTTAAGGATAGTGGATAGCCCTACTAGCTATCCACTATCCTTAACCCAAGCCCTAACCCTAAGATCCGTAACCATTCACTCAAGTGGTGTTGGCGAAAGTGCCCTTTCGATGAAGTGCACTTTCGCGTTAGTGGGCATCTACTACTGGATTTCAAAATAGTGTAATTTCAATCTCCAGTAGTAGACCCGCCCAAACACAACTACTTGCTTGCTTCCTTTTCCACCCTCCCAGTCAAGGTGAACCCTAGCCAAAGGTATTTGGAATGGGGTCCCTCCTAAACCTCTGACTGCAGTAGACTGCCCAAGCAAGTAGTGCTCTCCTTTAACCATTGCAGGCTTCACAATGGCTAGGTCAGAGGCTGTGTCTCTCTTAGCAGTGGTCTGTTTCCCATCAAGATAGGATATGACCTCTTGTGGTAGTCTGGTACCCTTGTTGTCTCCAGAAAACTGACCACTGACATTCTGTTATTCCGACTTGCTGGCTTCCATACCTTTTGTCCCCCACCTTGCCTCCCTGGACATCTATATGCTACATGGCCCCACTGGTTACATTTAAAATATTTAACCACTGATCCTGACTGCGTACCTGAACTAGTGGCTTCCCCTGTTATTGGCAGGCTACCTACCATGTGTTCTCTTATACCCATGTTCAGCACTGGGTACCCCCTTCCCCTGCTGTGATGCCCTGCCTGCTAGTGGTAGGTCTCCTTTTTTCCCCCAACTCATCTGCAGTGTTGCATTCCCTATCTGCCAAACAGAATCTCATGTCCTCAGGCAAAATACTAAGGGCTTGTTCCCTCACCAAAAGGTCTGCCAGCCCTTCAAACGTGGTGACCTGACACCCACTCACCCACTTATGAAAATAAGTGCTTAACTCAGCAATATAATCGCACACACTGTCATCTGTCTTCTTGTGTCTATGCTCACAAAACTTTTTTCCATAAGCTTAAGGTGTTAACTTAAAGCATTCCAATAAACAATTTTAACTGTATTATAATTTAAGCAATCATTATCAGACAATTTAGAAACAGGAGTTACAGCTTTACCATGGAGCAAGGGGGTCAGAAGCCGTACCCAGAGCCTTTGGTCAACATTATACTGTTTATATACCCTTTCAAACATATGAATAAAACTATCAAAATTATCAGCCTCTGTAAAATATGGAAGAAATTTACTAACCATTATTGCTTCTGGGGTTTGGTTACTCCCTTCCCCATTGCCTCAATGACCCTGGTGAAGAGTCAGAATTTCCTTTTCATGTTGCCTCTGCCTCTCATTTCTTTGGCTTCCAGACATCTTATTCTCTCTGCTGATTCTAATTTCATCTGATTCTCCTTTTCTTTAGCCTCCAGATGCCACAGTCTTTCTGTTTATTCTAGCTCAAATGTTTGACCTCCAGTTCAAGTCTCTTTAACTCCATACGGAGTTTTAAGTCCTTTGACGAAAAGTTGAACTGTCCATTTTCTGAGAGTTGTACATCCCCAAGGCCAGTCTGGTTGCCTTCCTGGTTGCTGGTCGGTGACGTAGCTGTGACTAAGGCTGCAGTAATTTCTCTTTTAGTCAGGTTGGCATGTACCAGTCCTTTCACTTGGCATATCTCAGCCAACTGTCTCTTATCAGCTTGTCATAATCCTCTGCTGACATCCTTGCCTGCTCTCCCTGACTAACTAAGCTAACAAAAAATATATAACTACTGAGATATGAAACACTGAATTTCTACAATGTGGCTGGCTGCTTGAGAGTACAAACAACTTCTTTAGTGACTACTGTTTACATGTAAAATGGTTAGAACTTCCCAACTATCTTAACTGTCCCTCTCTCCCTCTGCCTTTAAAATGTACCATCCAAATAGAGTTCTAGGTCTAATATAAAAAAATCTACTAGAGGTCCACAAACCAAATCATCCCCTAGCATTTCAATGGGAATGCTCTTTTCATCTACTATGTTTGTTCATTAAAATGCATTAGCCTGTACCAAGATTGTCACTGTCAAATGTTGGTTCTTCAATGGCCCAATGGACTATCCTGGTAAACCAACTGCAATAAATAAATAAATAAATAAAAAATACAGGAGTTCAATATCCACACCACTGAATCCCAATATGTGATTTGGTGATACCACCACTGCCAACAAATATATGATGTGGATATCCCACCACTGCCAACCAATATGTGATGTGGATATCTCATCACTGCCAACAAATAAGTGTGTGATGCCCCACCTCTGGGCCAGTAATCAAGGAGCCTCAATCCTCACCACTGGCACTAGTGGGGGACATTCACTGAGAGGTTAAACAGGAACACACACAGTATTTCCAGATGCAGCTCTCTGCATCAAGTGCAGTTTCCTTTAAGAGCACACACATACCATAGTCAGTCCAGGGCTGGTTCTGCTCTCTTTCTCCAGATCCCCAATAAGAATCCCTACTGGCACAGCTATAGAGTTGAGTCCTTAGTCTTCCAACACACTCTCTGTCCAACTAGTGCTTTGTGTCCCTGCCCAAGTAGCTGACACATACCACTCTTTGAGATTTGATTTGCACACACACACACACACACACACACACACACACACACACACACACACACACACACACACCTGGGAAAGGCTGGCACAGGTTTATTAGCTATGCCCCCTTTTGCCAAGATTATAAGGTATTTATCACTGCCACCAGAACCCCTCACCAGCTACTTTAATGCCCTTATAAGGGTGCCCACTATACTGAGTGAAATTATATTAATACAAATAGTAGTTTGACCAACAGCAAGGCAGTGGCCCACACAGTGTCACTAAATAAATATGCAAGTAGTCTCAAAATGTAAATATCTCTACAAAGATCAGCCACAATGAAAGGTTTAAATATATTTAATAATACATAATAAAAGTACATGAAAATGCTGAATATATAGTCACAGTGACATCAGAATTCAAAACCACAGAAAATACTTAAAATAACATTGAAGGACAGGCTCAGACAAATAAAGAAAAACAATATCTAAGCCAAGCTTCACTATATTCCTGACTGTATCTAAGAGAGTTACTATTCCCTATTTACTTAACAGAGCAAGGCAGATAATGTGGTGAATGGTGCTTCTTGTTGTCAGGCCTAAGACGGAATACAGAATGCTCTGTCTCACTAAGAGACTTCTGAAAATAATATCTAAAATATTACTTCTGAGATAGCTTGCAGAATGACATCACTTCTGGTCATCTAACTTCGAGTTCCCATGCAAAACCCCCATTACTGAAAGCTGGCAGGACTTATCACCTACCTGTAAAAAATCACACACAAGGGCTTTTGCTCAGATCTTTGGCAGGTGCCGGAAGTCATAAAACAATTGCATACCTCCAAACTTCTAGAGTAGTAATTAGTTCATCCCAAAGACAGTACAGAAAGTTTCCTAGTACAGACTTTGTGTCTCTGACTGCATTGAAACTTGTGAGATAGCATCTTTATGGCCTACCCTATAAAGTGATTTAATTTCAGATATTTTTTAGTTTGTGGACTGAGGTTAATCTCCTGTCTGCCAGTTTCCTCTATTAAAACATATACATTTAAGGAGTAACAACGGTGCATGCACATTTCTGTTCTCTCCATTAGGACACACTGGATATATTTCAAATACAACCACTTTACAAATACATTTTCAGCACAAACATCTGTACAAATCAGTTTGATATACACATGACATACAATTCTAATACTTTTGTAACACCAGCATCTTGTATAAATCAGTTTGATATTCACAAATGACATATGATCATTTACAAAATTGCAGCTACCTGTGCTGCTAGTACCTCCTTTTGTCATAACTGGTTCTCCAGGTAGATAGACAAGGAAGAGAGATGACTACATATGGTCTTGTGGACAAATGCTTGACAAATTGAGCACTTAGTATGGTCATGAGAAGCACCCAAACAAAAAAGACACTGCTTGTGATGGTCCTTATGAGGACTCTGTCTCCCACACTGACATTTTCCCTTTCTAGGTGAAATGTAAACTTGCAAATCAACAAAAAAAGAGAGAGAGAGAGAAGAAAAAAAAAACAATGGGGCAGTTATCTGATAATGGCCTGATAATCAGCACAAACAAATGAGCATGTAGACCGATGGTCGAAGAGAGCATTCGGACTAGTGGCAAAGAAGTTCTGAGGTATGTATGTCTATACATCTGTACATCACCTTTATGCCCTATGCCTTTAGTGGGGAGCATACGTTTGATGTAAGACATCCTTAAAATCTTAAGGTTTTGGTATACTGGCCAGACGGTGTGCTATCCTTGGCAGGAGATCACTTTAGTGAAGAATACTACAACAGTGATATGGAAGGACATCTTTAATTTTTTTAAGTTTCTCTGACACTGGCTCTCTATGCTTAAATAGTTTCTTTCAAATTTCTTCTGTTTTGTAAGTAGCAGTATCTGTTTTATGACCTTTCTCTTCTATGAATTCGTTTTATAAGCTTCTCAAATTCATGTAATTTCGTTTCAGTTACTTACAACTGCAAAATGTTTAACAAAATGAAGGTGTTGCTCAGAATATGACCTAGAAGCTAACAAAAGTAAGCTATGACTGTATTCTGTGAATAGAAAATAAAGATTAAAACTGATGTTCTAACCTGGCTTTCTTCAGAAAGACCCTGCACATTGGTTTTACCTTTCAGGTCCTTTCTGAAGAAGACCAAATCAAAACATCAGACTTTATCTTTATATTCAAGTTACAGAGTATAGTCATAATGCATTTTTTTTGGTTTATAAAGCTTGTACTGTTATTAATTTGGTTGTTTTTTTTTTTTTAATTTCTGCAGTGCTCAGACAAATCAGAATATTGATTAAGCAACATTATTTATGGGTACTCTGTATGCTTAAAGGGAAAGAAATTGTCCTGAAATGTCTACTCGATGAAAGAGGATTAGATCAAGCTTTCTAATGAAAAAAAAACAAAGCAGCTAGGTATAAGGTGTAATAATCTACAAAGCAGGGGCAAATTAAAAATCATAACCAGGTGACTATTGGGTCTGAAGCTTCAAGTAGAACTGATCTGACTGAATACCAACATTACAACTATGTGCTACCACATGTAACTAACAATAGTGGCAGGAGATCCATGATAGCCTACACAAGGGGACCACAGAAGCATAGCTGGTTCAACCAGAACCCTCTGTTGGTACTATGAACCAGAACCCCACCCCCCAAGCTCTTCAAGTGATGAGAGAAAAAAAAAACACTTCACTGTAATAAGCCAGTCGTTTTCATTAGTTACATCCAGTCCTCTCCAATTCTTCCATTAAAGTGGGGAAAAAACGTTTTCACCACATGCAGAGCACTACAACGCTCATGTTTGACTGCAAATGCAATACCAGCTTTTAAAAGCTAATATTGCGTGAAAGAGAGATTACGACTGCCTGATCGCACCCACAACACTTTACACTGTGGCAGTTGACCCTTTCACTCCACCCTAGCAATGCTACTAGGGAACCATAAACTATAGGAAAAACAGGACAAATATTAGTTACTGCCACTATTAGTGGCTCCCTCCTCCAAAGTAAGATAATACTATAATATATCTTGAAACACACAAAAATTAAAGTTACTTACAGGTTTGATGTCACGATGTAAGAACCCCACAGAATGAATGGCTTCAATAGACTCCAAAATTTGCTTGCCCAATCGAAGTGTTGTGCTCAAAGCAAACGTCCCTCTTGGCTGACTACGCCGAAGATCAGCAAGGTTCCTTCCCTGAAAATAAGGAAAGATAGTAGAGATGATATGAGGTTACTTAGTTACTCAGCAATTTACAGTTTGGAAAAAAGAGAAGAGTTGTAAAATCTCTTGAATAAAAGAGACTAATGTAATACACAACCATATATTATTCTAAAGCTTAGCATTCCTACCTCGTGTATGGCTCTTGTTAGTATCCAAATAAGAATGTTGAAAGTCATGTGTGCCCCCCTGCAGAAACATTTAAATTGTTGGGGTTTTTTTTGGATTTGTTTTTGAATTTCAATATTCCAAAACATTGATCATATGGCCTCGGTCATATGAAATTCAATCTTTTGGAATTTCGAGATTCTGAAGTGAATATATATATATATATATATATATATATATATATATATATATATATATTGACAACATCGAGCATTCAGAACAGCAAATTTCTTCCTAGGGAAAAAAATTGCTGTTCCAAAACACATACACACAACACAAGCACACCAAACAAACAGCAATCCATACACATACACCCAAAATCTTGCAGCTAACCCTACACTAAACTGTACAAACATCACTAACTATCCACTTACCTTAACCCAAACCCTATCCCTAAGGTCCGTCACTATCGCACACTCATCTCACCGTGCCCTAACCCTAACTCACCTAACCCGCCCTTACCCTCACGTCCACACAGTCGCACACATTCCTCCCTCACGCCCTAACCCTAACTCACCTAACCCATGCCCAATCGCACACTTACCTGAACCCGACCAGTAACTTTCCACCACAGCGCTGAAAATAGCGAAACAGAAACGGACAACCGAATTCTTTCCCTAGGAAAAAATTTGGTTATCTGTCGTTTTGCTATTTTCAGCATTCGCTGAATAGGGGTGGATGTTAGAATGTTTGAAATAATGACATTTCAATGTTCTAATATAGACCCGTATAAATGTACCAAAGATGATAATGTTATGTTGGGTTAAGATAAATTCTGTAATGCAAAAATATAGATTTGGGTAATAAGAAAAGTTCATCATTATATGATATACATTTGCAAGAAATACTAGATAAACAAGGAATATATTAAAAAAATCATTAAAATTCATAAAATTTATACATAATCTGCATGTCATGAGGGTTGTTTTGCATCTCTGTTAAGCAGTTTGCAGTTCCAAATAATACACTTGGTGTAGAATTTGCCAGCACTGATTGATCAAGCTATTCCAGTAATAAGTAATAAATTAAATTGCTGCCACAATTATAATATGAATGATATTAGACTGCCCAAGTTTTGGGGTAAAACAATAAACTGATACAGCGTTTCTGACCATACTTTTAAGGAAAAGCATTTTCCATGCCTGTTACTACAATCCTCTTGAAACATCTAAATCATTGTGCAATCTCAGATTATGTATTCCCATGATATGTCAATTCACCTGGTTTGACAGCAGCAACAGTGAGATTCAGTTCCTGAAATGTTCTTACATACAAAATCTGGTGTTAAGAAAAGTCAATGTAGACAATTCCAAGTGAACAACCCCATTTCAGAAAAGAAGCAATTGTTAATGAAATTTTCATTATAGTAAAAAGTTGTTCATCTGAGAATTCCACGGCTTTCTTTCTCTGATAATGCTGATTAAAATCTAAAGTCAGATTAAAATATATAACATTCATTATGCAATATACCTCTGATATATCTACCTTTATAACGTTCGCATTAGATCCCTTAGTGAATAAGTGAAAAAAGTGAAAGACTGATTGTTGACTTTAGCAAATGAGTATCTAATGTGAAGCCAAATAATAAAGATAGAAAGTAAGATAACTGTGAGGTATGGCATACTCTGTAGAAAGCTCTATACCGGTCTTAAACAATGAAACTGCATAGAACTGGAAAGTGAAAAATAGACCTCTTTTCTACCACACTTGTAGGAAAAATGATGACTGAAGTGGCAAGAACTTCTCATGCATGCCAAAGGAGTGGAATTAAAGTGACAAAGGTGCCAGTGGAATCCGCTTTTCAGGTGTATAACTCAGGAGGGGGTGCTTAAATATTGAGATAGGCCTGTGGTAGGAAGTTTCTAAAAATAAACTAGTTCTATCAGAAAAATTGATAGATAAACCCTCATCCTGTAGAATAAATCTGGGGTCACAAGGAGTTGTAAACAATACTTTCCATCAAGTCAACCCATGAGGGTGGGAACACTGGTAAGTAAAGGTTTAATAGATTTATAATAAAAATATCAGTGTTATATTCAGATGACTACATTTAAACCCTAAAATGTCTATACTTAATATAATAAGGATTCCAATTAATATTTTTAGGAAAAGAATGTCTGCATCAATGCATATAATCACAAGGAACAGATATGTACCTAAAATGCTTAATATATTCTAGAACATCTCATTACAACCTAGGTGAGTAGCACACACACACACACACACACACACACACACACACACACACACACACACACACACACACATACGTACAAGTAACCAAGTTTCCCAGAATGCCAAACTTTAAACTCAAGAATTCTCATTTCAAAATCTAGGAGTGTGAATATGACAGAATTATGATGACAGAAATACCTTCTCTGAATAGAAAATTACAACAAAGGATATATGCAAAGAGCATCAGTAAGAGAAGCACATATTCTGGCTTTCTTTTACAAAACCACACTCATTCCACTGCATTTAGTAACAACTGTTATATGTAGTTATGACTGTGATTTAAAGAAGGGTCTTTTAAATTGGTTAACAAATTGCTTTAATGACAGATCATTTAATGTTCTCCTTGATAAAATCATGCCTGCTTCCAGACAATGCCATGTGTGTCCTCCAGATTAGTCACATCCTTTTCTCTTCCTTTATAAATAGACTTACTGTGGCTGGAAAGAATTTGCATGGCAAATGGAATGTAGATTACCAAATACCCTTAAAGTCAGGCAACTGCTCCCAAAGAATCCATAAGACACTCAAAAAAAAAAAAAAACTACTTGAGGTCTAGTAGTATATGAGCAGGAATATACTGGCTGTCAGGTTGAACAACGGACTTGCTATTCCATACCTCTTCAGTAGCTCAGATTGTATCATTTCTTATGATACACAATACAATACCATAAAACAATGCCTAATATGAGTACTCACAAGCAAATACGCATGTATGGTTCATCACATATTTTTGCATCGCATACCACTCTGAGACAGCTGCCAGCAAGATCCTGACTCAGATAACATTAGCTTACAAGGTTACATGGCTCTTCTTTAAAAGCTATAAGGTCAACAGGGAAAAGCATTTTAATCCCCATGTTAAAATGTGCCTTCTGTTTAATTAGTAGCATTATGATCCACATATAAAACTAATTTGTTTCAACTCACTCTAAGGAAAATGTGCTGTATCATTAATCTTATAAAACTAGTAGAATGTCACTGCCTGTTTTAACACAGAATCAATTTAGTTATCATTACAGAATGAGTGACTGCATTACAGAGCACACTCTTCCTTTCAAATTAATTAATCTTGACAAGTGATCCCTACAATCTACAAACTCATTGCCAGTACTAGATGTCATGCCCGGAAGTTTCATTATGAGAGAGGTACTGACCTTAGAATACAATAATTTGGCCTTATGGTTGGAGAATGTAGATTTTCTAAAAAGCCCTTCCAAGAAACGAGCAGAAAAACAGTGTAAAAAAAACCCACAAACCAAACTGGCAAATATTCACTGTGGTGTGACCACCCTAGGAGCTAATTATTTAAATTGTAAAAGCCTCCTTGTGTAATCTGTAGTTCCACACTAGACCACAATTAAAACTCCAAGACTGCAATCACCAAAATTAGTAGAGGCACTTTATTTGACCAAATAAGAATAAAACAAGCAAATAAATGCAATAATAACTCAGCATTTTCATCCCCTCACTAGTATATTACTTACAGTAGGAGATAGACAGAGTGGTCGGCTTTAAATGAAAAGGTGGACATTTGAGGGAAATAATGGTGGGGGGGCTAAAGCCTGGAGATGTGTGAGTTAATTAATTAGAGTGAACATTAAGAAGGTTAATTTCTTAGTGATAAGAGGTTAAATTCCATTGTCTCAGAAGTTCTGGTATGGTTAAGTAGGGGAAATTTTAGTACTGGTGTTTAATTGTCAGACCTCTCACAGATACTATTCAATATAAGCCTGTAAACAGGCTTTGTGCTCAATAAATGGAGAACAGCAACAGTTGTCGCTTTCTACAAAGGTGGGGTATCAATGGACCTATGTAATTATAAATTCATAAGCTTAACCAGCCTGGTTTGTAAGGCTATGAAAAAGATCATTATGGAATTAATAAACAAGGACATAGGTAACCTACAAACTCCTAACCCAAGCCAATCTGGACTTGTCAAGGGCAGATCCTACCGACTTAACCTGGTTGACTTCTTTGAGGAGGTTTTTGAAGAAGGGCAAATCAGTACACACCATATATCTAGATTTCACAAAGACTTTCAACACCTTCCTACACTAAGGTATCATAGATAAACTCTCCCAGGTAATGTAAATCTACATGTAACTCATTGGATGGCTAACCTCCTCACAAATATAACCCAGGAAATTAGACCCCATATCCTCCAAAAGGCATGTCACTAGCAGTGTACCCCCATTTTCAGTCCTTATACCAATACTCTTTAGCATTTACTTCTCGGAGGTGAAAGTAATTATTAACGGCATATGGATGACCAAGTTTACAGATGACCATCATTAACTCCCCAGAGGACACCAAGATCCCCCAGGAAGGCCTTTCACAAACAAATAGCTAATGTCAAAACCATGGACTAAAACTAAATGCCAAGAAATGCATAATATTATCTTGCAGCAAGCATGGCTTCGCTTGTAACTATCACATCGACAACATCCCACGAAAACTGATCCTATAGTCAGGGATCTGTGTTCTATTTAGACAATAAACTGTCCTTTGATCCCTCATACTATTATAAAGGGGTTCCTATTACATGATCAAACATCAGAAATAGCAAATGCTCATTTGTCAAACCCAAATGCACGAAACCAAAGAATATTGAAGGAACGGATCAGTGAATTTTTTCCCAGGGAAACAATTTGCTGGGCCGTTCTCTGGACTTTGCTGTTTTCTTCACTGTGGTGCGATCTCAGAGTTGGTATATTTAAGGTGGGGGGTGTGGGGGCACAGCCTCCCTCATTGGGGGTGTGGAGGTGAAGCCCCCCACTTTATGTTGTCTGCACATTCTTTTTTTTTTTTGGATCAGTAAATTTTTTCCCTGGGAAAACATTTGCTGATCCGTTCCTTCAACATTTTGTGGTTTTGTGCATTTGGCTTCGATAATACATTCTTCGTTATTTCCAGCGTTCGATCATATAATATGAATCCATTGTAAAGAAACCCTTTTTCATGGCACAGCTTATACCTACAGGTATGGTATCCAAGTGAAAGGATGTAATCACTCCACTGTACTCGGCTCTCACTAATCTAATCACTGAGTATAATGCCTCTTTCAATATGTACATGTCCAGCTACTTGTCACAAGTGGAAAGACTGCAACACTTTCTCAATAAAAAAACTCTAAGCATAAATCATAAAAATGATATAACCGTCACCTTATCTGATGCAGATGATCTCAAAGTCTTGTTCCCTCATCTCACTGTTATTACAGGCTAAGAGGCAAACTCTGCCTTGCATACAGAACCTTAACAAACCCTATCCTTTCTAACATTTTACACATACACAAGTCTAAGTGTGAACAACCACTCAAGAGATCTGAATCTCATTTGCAACACAAATAGGACATATTAGAGAACAGGTGTATATCACAGAGAATATTACTTCCATGTAAATGCCTTTCACTCTACGTAAAGTAAAATACTTCTCTTACTCTGTTCAGATATAATTTGTATGAATGGATGGGAAACCAAAAACCCACCCCTGGTTTAGCACCCATGTAGCTCATGGATAGGAGCAACAAGTAAATGTTCCAACATATCCTTGTTTTTCCCACCTCTGGGTTACATGTATACAAAACACATGGACCAAAAAACTACCATGGGAATGTAAGTCTAGGCTTCTTAAGATCCTAATAGATCAACGCCAAGTAAAACTACAAAACTATTATAAGCTGTCATAGTCCATACTTTAAATTTGTATTGGAGTATTTTCCTGCTTATTGTGGATTTTAGTGAAAGATTTAAATGTCTTTGATGCTGTAGGGATAGAGAGTCATGCTTTGGAAACTAGGACTGAGAAAGAGTGGCCAGGTGAATGACGTTTATTTTGGAGAGCCTGAATGCTGGGGTTAGAGGCAGTTAGGGATCTAGGAGATTTTACTGATTTCTTTGTGTGTTTGTTTTGTGTGTGTGTGTCTGTGTGTGTGTGTGTGTGTGTGTGTGTGTGTGTGTAAAGCCTGGAGGCAAAGAAGGGAATGGAATTAAGACTGAGAAGTTTATATACAATAGAGGCTATACTGACTGTTGATCTATGCTGTACTGGCAAACATTTAATATTTCCAAAAGTCAGTCTTGTGTTAGTGGGAAGAGGATAAAATCACTTTACCTATTACAATTTTTCCTGTAGGGCATTTGAAGTATGAGTATTTTTTTCAAAAAGTGTTGCTAGTTTATCCTTGCTCTATCAATACGGATAAAATAGTGAAAGGTGACGGTTATATCAAGCCAGATATCAAGGTATCTGAATTTATCTAGTATTTCAGTGCATATCTGTCAACCTCCTAGCGAAAGAAATCTGGACAGATCCTAAAACAATGGGTTGCCAAAGGCCCAAAAATAGGGACAGAGTTTAAATATTGCTCTTAGAAACATAGAAAGTTACTAGAATAACAAGATTTGTGTTAGTATGGATTTTTCAGAAGGATATGAAGTCTAAAACTCAAATGTATGTCATTATTTAGTGGCTTCAATCCTCAGTGATTTGCCAGAAAACCATACATTTTATGAGGAGCAAACCAAAAAAGATGAGGAAAAAATCTGGATATCCTACAAAAATCGGGACATTTGAGATGCAGTTTCTGCGTTCGAGGTTGTTTTGTTGAATAGCCCAAATACACAGGATTTCAGTTAGTCTTTGACTGGTTCCAAAGATCACTGCTTTTTTTAAATATTTGATTGTGGTGGGCTAACCAGATTGCAGGAAGGGTAAGGCCTTGTTCCAATTCATTTTGTATACGTAATGGAGGAGCTTGGTTTATGAGTTTAGATATCATCTGTACATAGAATATTGGGAAGTTGGAGAGGTAAGAGGAGAATTTGATGAATAAGAAGAATAATATGAGGAAATGTTGTTGCTTGTGAGACACCTTTTTGTAAAGCAGCGAGAACATAGCTGAACTCTGAAGTGTCTGTTATCCAAGAAGGATATGGCCCATGTATGGGGGCTGATTCCAGCTTTTATTATGACAATTAATAGCAGGGTGTGATCACCTAGATGAAATGCTTTTTTGAGATCAGTGAATAGGGATCCTCTGAGTAAGTCCTTTTTCAAGTTTTGCCATATAAAGTGCATATAGTACAGTTCTCCTACCTGACTGCATACCATGCAGATGTTGAGAGAATAATGTATGGGTCTGAATATATTCAGAGATTTGGTTGTATATTTTTCTAATATTTTGCCCAGGGTAGAGATGTTGAGATTGGTCTGAAGTCCTTAGTTGAGGACCGACAGCCAGTAGGCTAGAAGGGCATTAATGCCTATGCTTGAAATATCTGTATGTATGCATGGTTGTTTTCATTGTTCTGGCATAAGACGTAGTAATAGAAAGGTAGTAAATATATTTGAGGGATGTCAGGTTATGGACTTAAAGAGTAATAAATCAAGATTGAAATCTACCAGGGCAATCTGTGATGTCAGTAGGGATTAGTAAGTTTAAATATATTTAAATTGTATTACCTTAAAGGTGAAGGTCTCGGCAAGGCATATCAACTGTGCTTTGTCACTCAGGGTTTAGAACACTGGTCTAGTAAACCAGGGGCCATGAGTTTAAATACCATCAAGGGCTCTGCTTCTGCTTCTGCCTTTCCTTTAGTTAGGGGTTGGCATAATGGTTAATGTATATACCTCATGAACACAAGGTGTAGGGTTTGATTCTCACTTTTAAGGGAAATTGTCTAGACTTAAAATATGTCCCACAGGGCAGTTAGTCTAGTACTAACCTATGAACCTAAGGGGGTAAATCACAGGAAGAGTCTAGAGAGAAGTGGTGGTATTTTGATGTGTAGGGCAAGTGACTAGGACTGGTGAGAATTCCATGAAGAGGTTTAGGAGTTAATGAATCAAAATAAGCATAAACAGTCTACCTTGGAAAAGTCTTTTGGAGGGATGCATCCTATTATTTTGTTGATCAAATTCCAGAATTTCTTCTTGTTGATTTGTAGAATGTTTTGGGATGTATGCGGGAACATGGCTTTGGACCTCCTAATGGTCTATCTGCTAAATTGCCCAATAGCACAAATTTTTCTCTGTTAACAAATACTAACAAAGGAAGAAAGACTTTCCATCAACTCCAGGCTTCATCTCTAAGTTTGTTGAGGGCTTTAAGTCCTTTAGGTAGCTATTGGTAATTTCATGGATTAATGAGTCTTGAGATTTTTGGGAAGTGCTTCACTTGTAAATAAAATGCCTGTAGGAGTGTCAGCTAGGCTGGTTTGGTCTTGGAGTTCTGGGAAAGAAGCCTGCCAATTTTGTGAGAGTTCAGACTGCTGAACTTTAATGATTTTTAATGATCTAGGTTTGAAGATAATCAATGACAGGATAGATCTGAAATTAGATATACTCACAAGAATGCTATTGGGTAATGTCACTAACTGAAGGTAAAAGTATGACTCAGTTAAATGTTAAGTTTAGAATGTTTGTTATTAGGTTGTTTATGACATCCTCGATGCGACACATGCTGAAACTAGTAACATCATCGTAACATCGATGCTTATAATGCTGGAAACACAGAACTAATAAACACATCAAATTCTGAATGTCCCTACTGATTTGGACCCAGGAGAAAGTGCTAACATCGTTCATGGCAGGGGGGATCAAGTCCGGGAGTTTAGGCTACTGCATTTTCAGCAGTGCGAACATTGCTGTTGTTATACCGATATTACCAGTTTCAGCACAGATCTCGTCACACACATTATAGACAGCCTTGTTATCCTTATGTCCAGGAGGGAGGGATTACCCATTTTAAATCATGAGCCAGTATTTTTTATCTACTGTAATAAGGCCCTAGGAATTAAGGGTATTCAGAATCACCAGAATGGAGGGGTTGAGGGGGTCTATGTTAAGGTGCCTCGAAGAGTTATGTCTTTTATTTACAATGTTATTTAAAAAGAGCATGTAATATTATTTTGCTGAATAGAGGTGGTGAATATGCTGCAATGCCATTGCTTGTGCTGAAGATTGTTAGCCAGTTAAGATAATGGTCATTTAGAGGTGTGTGTTTGTGCTTAGGTGGAACCTACTCTGTTACCAGCTCTAGCACTAAACAGACATTTAAAATACAAAGTGAAAGTGTAAGCTAGGGGTGTCTGTTTTTATCTACGATTCTGTGACTGCAAGAATATCTTGCTTTTGGGTAGGCTAGGAATGATTGCAGTTGTTCAAGTTTATCCAGTATACATCCCACATTAGAGGATGGGCAGACTTTACATCAGCAGCCTGCCTGGAGAACAAACATACTCCAGCAGGGTATTAATGTAGAAGTAATGCCCACAAAAAAACAAGTCCATTGCTTCACGGCAGCGCATCAAGCATATAACAACAACCACCATTATTTTATTCTTGCTAAGCAGCACTTCTGCTGTTTTGTGAGTGTAAAATGTATAAAAAAATGAAAATTAAGAAAAAGTGTGTGTGTCTGTGTGTGTGTGTGTGTGTGTGTGTGTGTGTATGCGAGCATGTGAGTGAAAGCAAGAAAGCAAGATACTTTGAGCCGTTATTTTATACTCGCTAAGCAGTGCTTTTGTTGTTCAGTGAGTGTAAAAAACAAATAAACAGAAAAAAAAGTGTGTATGTGTGTATGCATGTGTATCAGTGTGTTTATGCTTCTGTCTGCGTGTGTGTATATATCTATGTGTGTGAAAGTGGAAGAGACTGTTTATGTGTGTACGAGAGAGACAGAGTGAACTGTGATATCAATTAAGCCATTATTTTACACACCCTATGCAGCGCTTTTTCTGTTTAGTGAAGTTAAAGTAAAAAAGAAAACAAAATTAAAATAAAACGTGTGTGTGTGTGTGTGTGTGTGTGTGTGTGTGTGTGTGTGTGTGTGTGTGTGTGTGTGTTTGTGAGAGTGTATGTGTGTATGAAAACAGAAGAGACTGTATGAGTGAGAAAAAGAGAGAGTGAAGAGTGAGAGTGATCCCTGGCAGCATTGTCAGCAGTTAAGACGTCTGCATACCTAGTCTCAACTTCTTACCTCATCATATGTTTTTATATATTTTTGATGTAAAATGCTTCCTCCAACACCATTAACATATACTACAGCAAATCTGAAACATTAGGTCGAGGAACTATTTTTAATTAAAACAGCACTTTAAAAAGTAAGTAAAACACAACAATTTTAAAGAGAACCCATTGTCTAAGCACAATAATGCCCTCCAGGGTGTTTGTTAATGTGTAATTAACACCCTTCCAGGGGAGTAAATTACACATTAACACACACCCTGGCAGGCAGTATTGCTTGCTTAATTAGTACAATTTCAAGATGGGGGTGTTTATGTTTTTGTTGGGAAAGTGAATGTATGTAAATTTTGGGGACCTGGATTTGTTCCCATGTAGCTTTGAAGAAGAAGAAAAATTTGGATTAAGGAGATCTATTGAATACAAAATATGACAAATTTGTTGAGAGTTAAAGAGTGAGTGTTGTTAGTGTTAGATTGCTTATGAGTACTGAAGAGGTGAGCAGAGGTTTAACTTTTGGGTCTATATTAGATGAACAAATGATCAAAATGTTGAATACAACATGCTCAACACACTTTGATCAAACGTTCATCTAATCGAACCCTTAAAATAATGAAAAATGGAGTTCCAAAAACTTTTGTTTGTCCCACACCTTCCCTACACTAACATGCAGCACATACACATACAACTAATACATATAAACCCATACATTCTCACATCATTCAACAACTTTCAAACCTAAACACACTCTTCTACTTTTAATAGAAAGTGGGGGGCTTCGCCCCCCACACCCCCTAACTATATATACCAACTCCGAGATTGCTCTACATTGTGGAAAGGGCAATTACCTGGTAACTGCAACATGCCCACACAAGTACAGAATTCACTCACCTAGCCATTCCAGACAGTGTATCATCCTTAAGTCACAAGCTACACTCACCACCATGGCCAACTAAAACTTTTTGGAACTCCAATTTTCGTCATTTTCAGTATTCGATTAGATGAACGATCGATCAAAGTGTGTCGAGCATGCTGTACTCGACATTTTGATTGTTCATCTAATAGGAACCCTAACTTTTAATAAGAAATTATATGGAGTGAGAATTCAGTAGTACTAAATGGGGACAAGGTAGAGCGACTAGTACTGAAAGTGGTAGCACATGGCCATTTTGTGTTCCTATGCTAATAGAGGTGGTAGAGGAGAGTTTTGTTGGGTCGGTGTGTAGATTTAGGAGGATGTCATGCTTTGTAGATTTAATATATGGAGCTTAGGGGAATAGAGTTAGTAATACAATAAAGTAAAGTGAAAAGATATATTTAGTTGAAGTGAAACAGTACTATTGTACAAAACTTGGTGTTGTGGGAAAGGGAAGCGAGAGTAAGCAAGTTTATTTTATGGAAGAGTTTAAAAGCTTTTTATTAAGTTTATCTGAAGTCCTGTAGGGCATTGTCTCAAAATGTTTTTGAGAGATAATGGAGTATAGTTTTGAACAAGAGTTTAAAAATGTGGGAGCGCAAAAGATTTAAGGCAGTTGTTAGGGGATCATTGATCTTGTTTAATATGGGGATGGGATACTTAATGTGTAGATCAATATTTCCTTAAATAACACACAAATGTGTCAATAAAGTTTATATCATTACCTTCAGCAGAAATTGTAATGCATTCAGATATAAGGGAAGATGTGGTATGATTGGGTACTGCATGGCATTATCTTTTATTAGTAAAAAGGAACACTGAGCTTATGTTTGACTGAACATAATTCATTTTACAGTGTAATATAGTGTTTTTGTTACGGATTTAATGTTCAATTTAAGGTACTTGAAATGTGTTATATAATATTTTGTATTTTTGTGTTGTATTTTAGTATTCTTTTTAGAGGATTCCTTTATGTTTTAGAAGCAATTTGAATTTGGGACTTCCAAGATTGTAGCTGACTAACATACTGATTAAAGCTCTCCCAATGTGAGAACCTAGAAATTGCTGTAAGAGTCAGTAAAGGTTATCAATTTGGAAACAATTCAGTTACTGGCTAATAATTCCAATGCTTGGATGCCAGATTAGAAGAACTGTGAAAACAATAAGGGAAAAGCAAAAACAGAAAACAAGAAAAAAGCTATAGAAAGAACTTCACAGCAGGGTGACATAAGGCAGCTCTAGTTGCACATTTAATACAGGAAATGCTTCAAGTAATTTAGAGGAAAAACATTTCAAACACACTCAGATGTGTTTAAAATAAGACAGGTACTGTTGGAGTATATGCAGTAAAATGGCAAAAGACCTGTAAAACAGAAGAGGATTTAAGGAGCCATTCAGATTATCTAATAAACCTACAAATATCAGAGACTCAGATGAAGGAAGTGTTGGCTAAACATGAGGCTTCTCAAGCAAAAAAAAAAAAAAAGATTTCAAAAATTAGTAAGAGTTAGAAAACCTGAGATGTTTTGCAATACAAGAGAAACTGGGAAGAGTAGACTGCATTCAACTTATGAACATGCAAATAGGCAACTGGACCGGTATTCCACAGAAGGGCTTGTTAATCGAGGGGGCACATCCTGTATATTCTCCAAATATGAATCAGGAAGCCTCCAATATCAACATTACTGCATTAATGCAATCATATGAGCAGAAAAAGAAGCTCCTGACATAACTGTGACAGAAGGGAAAAAGTATTACAAACTGGAGACATCTTTTTTTTTTTCGTGGAAAATATTTATTGTATACCAAATAAAAGAGAAAAAAGTTTATCTCAGTGATTAGAATGTTGAGAGGCAGATGTGAGATTCATGTTGATACCTTGAACTGTCTACAGAATATATATATATTTTTAGGCTAACTTATGTTTTTGGATGCAAAACAGGCTATGGAGGAAATGCAAACATTTTGCCAACAAAGAGTTTGCCAACAAGCTGAAAGGGACTCTGCTTCCCAATTTTATGACAATGAGAAAGCCCAAAGTCAGACTTTGCTTGAGAAACCTTTTCTATTGTCAAAAAAGAAAGTGCTTAAGCAACAGGAAGAGACAATAATAAGAAGTGAGTCAAAAACTCAGGAGAACCTAGACTTGAAGTAGAGACTGGTGTTAGGAGATTGAGGTAATCAGAAAGAATGCCAGCAGCAAAGTGAATTTAGTAAATAAATGGAAGAATTGAAAAACATCAGTTCACTAGACATCATTTAGACATATGAACTGTAGTGCTGCAAGAAATGGATGAAAAAGACCAAACTTTTGTTGACTGTGTTAAAGTAGTGGGAAAACTGTAAAGTATAAACCATACTTTGTGTCATCTTTGGAAGGACACTGATGGACTGAAGAAGTGATTGTAAGTAAAACATTGTTCTTCATATTAATATTTGCATAAAATGTTTCCTAAAGTACACTGCAATTATTTTGTTATGAGTATAAACAAGCTGTATTATAGAATGCAGTTAAAGATATATTTAATGAAAGCATGGGGAATGTTTCAGTAGTTACACTTAATTATGCAATTTACCTTACATTAAGAAAGGACTATTTTTAGGTGTGCTATATTCAGGCTTTACACTGTAACAAGATAAGAAAGGTTGTTTGGTTGCTGTGAGTTAAAAAGGGTTTTATTTGAAGATGTATTCAGTTTTTTTTTGTTGAGCATTTTTATTGATGCAAAAGTCTGAGAAAATGTAATGTTTTCAAACAGAGACGAGAAGAAACAGCAACATATAAGATCATCCTGTCAGACAACAGTGTATGTATGTCAGATGCAATGCTTTAAATGATTTGATATATATATATATATATATATATAGATAGATACAGATATATATGTATAGATAGATACAGATATATATGTATAGATATATATACACACACACACATAAAAGAACTGCCATGTATAATATGTGGGAGTAATAGCTTTTAATCAGAAAGACTGTTTTGTTAGTACTGGCATGGAATGTAAATGGTCTTACAGGTACAGAAAAAAGTCAGAGAACTGAATTATAGTAAAAAGTATAGAGTACAAACAGCAATGTTGCCGGTGATACATCTGGATAGAAATGAACATGCAAATTTGGCTAAGAAAGGAGTTCATGGTAGAAATTTAGCAGAATATCACGGACAATTGAAAAAGTTAAGGGATAATACTAATTGCAAGATAGTCCTCAATAGTGAAAGAAGAGAAAAAAAGGACAATAAAGTTTGTCATACTGAGGGGTTATTAGCAGGGGAGGAGTATGCTGGCATATTTTATATGAATTCAACTAAAACCACTGTTGTGAAACTTAGGAGAATTTTGGGAGAAATTAAAAGCTTTCAGTAGGGAATACTATTTATGGCTGTGGATAAGAATCTGATTTACAATGGTAAGGATATAATGTGGGACCTAGACGGTAAATATAACAAGATAGGGTAGATTTCTGAAGAAATATATGACAATATTTGATATGAAAAATGTGAATTCAGTATAAGGAATTCCAACAGAATTTACATATAATTCCCAAAGATACAGTTACAGGGCTAGTTGTCCTGTGGCACAGACAAATTACCTAACAAAGCCCGGAGGACAAAGATTTTATTAGCATCACAGGTGCCGGTAGACCACTCAGTAGGATGACAGCAAGCATGCAACATCATCTCATCCATCCTGGGGGGGGGGGCAGCCTAGGCCCACCTCAACAACATTAAGAGCCTGGTAGGCTCCATAATGCAAAGCCAGTGTTCCACTTTGACAGGTGTATGTGCATGCACAGAAGCATGTATGTACCTCCTCACATGGCTGCTGTAAGATAGCAATGGGTTAGGGCACATTTCCTGTCAGCAGTATGATGCTGCAACAGTCTCCTCAATCTTCTCACGTGCCTCAAACAAGAGTCAGAATGAGCCTGGAGTAGGCTAAAGTGCGTCCAGAAGACCCAGTAAATAGGAAGCAGAGCTGGTGGGAGCTGATAGTTAGCTGTGACCATGGAAAAATGATACAATAATTGGGCTAGATTAGATAAAAATATATATTTTAGTTATATATTTCATATAAAAGTTTTCATTATTGAAAACTTTGAGACCAACCCAATAACTTTACCTGATCAAGCACCAATAAACTCTAAGATAAAGATGTAAAGTGATGATATAAAAATTGGGCATTGGCAGTTTTCTATTTATTGGTTAAACAGAGACAACTTTAAAGAATATTTAGTGGCTATAATATGAGATGGGAACGATAGAAACTACTTCATAACAGACAGGTTGTTAATGGGCTAGAATGTAAGTTAACAGTAAAAACATGGTAGAAATAACAGAAAAAGAAATATAGGAATGAAGTAATATATGTTTAGAGGGGTTGAAAAAGGATAAAGTACTGCAAAAGAAGGGGAATCACACACAACATGAAGAGAAGCAACTGCAGAGTGCTAATGGAAAAATTAAAGGAGCATTTGGACAAAATGTATGAGTTTAGAAATATTGCGGTTAAGCAACTGTTTTTATAACAGCTCTAGAATGCAAAAACATACAGCATAATGACCTGAGGTAACAAAAAGTAGGAGTTGTAGCCTAACTTAGGGAGCCTATGTCAAGAAAAAATAACCAGAGATTTTACAGAGGTATTAGAGAAGTTGCAAAAAATGAAAATTTATACAAAGCAAAGAAATGTGATAACCAAGAAAAGTCATAAATGGAAATATCTATGTAGAAGATGACAGTCAACAATTAATACATTAAATAAGAAGAGATGAAATAAAACCAGTGACATATAATCAATCAGCAAGGAATTCATCAAGAAGAGGTATTCCATCAGAAATTTGGAAGTTACGACAGAAGAGAGTGACAAAGATCTGGATGGCTGGTTCAACAGTATTTTTAAAGACAGAAGTACCAGCACCTTGGAAGACAGCAGTTGTGGTGGTATTACTAAAAGAGGGTAAAGATCCTTCAGATTAGAATTCATAAGAACCCATTTCAGATTTAAAGCATGATTATAAAGTGTTTATTTCCATATTAACTAAGAGAGTTGCAAAATATTTCCCCAAACTGATAGAGCTACGGTTTTGTTGAGGGGAGGCAAACATTTAATAGGTTTAACAAAGCAATGATGATCTAGATCAAATGATGTTGCTGAGGTGATGCAGCAAAAACATTCAATAGAGTCATCTAGGATTTTGTGAGTAGGGCAATTATAGCATTTTCATCTCTTAACAAAATAATAGTGCAAATAATTGAATATATATAAATATTTATCAAATAACGGAACTAATTTATCTCCCATCTAATAAACTACTTTCAAATCTCAAAAATCCAAACAACTCAGCTGGTGATACCTTGTTCTCCTAAATAAAGTGGCAGAGACCATAATTATATGTATCTATAATCGCATAAACAGACACACACACACACACATACAAACATAAGTAAATAAAACCAGATTTACAGATGGCACAGTGCAACACCTCAAAACAGCGTGCCTTCTCCTCTGCAAGAAGTGAAGGGCAACCAGCTTCCTACAGTGGTGAAATCCCCACCCCTTAGCTCTACATCTCAAGAACAAAAAAAAAAAAAAAAGGACTTTTGCTTTTACTGTAGAAACTTTATTGGAATTTTTGTGGGTTCTATTTCCACAACAGGCAACTTGAATGCTAATACTGCAATGCAGCATAAGTGGGGGGTGCTGCACTCTTGAGTGTGTTATCCCTTGGATGAGATGTTAAACCGAGGACTCATCTGCTTGAACAGGTGATAGTTCAAGTAGATGTAAAAGATCCCACAGTACCTACTGAAACAAGAAGGGGTCCTTTATTTAATACAAAAAATATTTATTTACAACATATGTACATATTTATACATATTTACAATTGCATGAATATATAAATATACAGATATATTTAAACATATTTATAATTTTCTTACAATCATACATTTTCATCCATAATAGACCCCCACTCTGTTTTCCATAACTCCCATCTGATTTTACTTAATATTGTTTCTAAAATCCATTTACCATTAAACACAAGTTCATTTATTCTTTTCTTCCATCTATCCCATATGACATAAAATAATTTTTTATCTATTCTTTTAACATATTCCTTGATTCTGCTCTGATAATATCCATAATTAGTCATATCTATGTGTATTTCATCCACTTATTTTATATCTTCAAAAAAATCTTCTTTACATAGTTTTCCCCATAACTTTTTAACTGTTTTATATTTCAAAAATGCATGCTCAGTAAATTCTTCTTCTTGACAATGTAAACATACGTTATTACTTTTCTTTTATATAGCATATTTCCTTTTACTGGTAATTTATCTATTACTAGTCTCCACAAAAAATCTTGATATTCTATTTTCTGGTTACACCATCTGCTTTTTGTTTTTATACCTTTAATTGTTTTCATCTCTTAGATTTTCCCATGGTTTTACGTAATTACATTTTATCATTAAATTCTTATACCATACTTTTCTTTCTTTTTCTGTTTCATCAGTTTTTTCCCAAACATATGTTTTCTAGGTAGCATATTATTTCTTCATTTATACACTAATTTTCTCTTTTTTGCCATATCCCAAAATTTACCATACTTATGTTTATACAATTTTACTACTAATCTCTCATCTTTTTCATTTATCCACTTAAATACTTTGTACAAATTTAATGAAGCATTATATGCCTCTGGGTTAATTAACCCTAGACCTCCTTCCTCTTTATTTACATACAAAAGTCCTATTTTAGTGGGTTTGATCTAGAACCCCATATAAATGAAAAAAATTATCTGCAATAATTATTTTTCAAATACTGTTGGCAACATAAATACACTTGCTAAATATACTATTTTTCTAATCAGTACTGAATTTATCAAATAAGCCATTTTTTTCTTTGAATGATAATCCATAGGTTCTCCAGAAAAGACAAATTTGTTTTATTTCTTTTACTGATTTTCCCATTGAAATCTACATATATCTTTATTCCCAAATTTTATACCCAACACAGAAATTTCATTCACTGTAAAATATATACCCCTATCTTTACTCCATCACCTAAACCTTTACTTTTTTTCTTCATTTAAAGCCACACCTATCAATCTCTAGATATTCATTTGTCCAAATTACTTCTTTTATCCAAATTATGTGTTTTGCAGTTTATTTATTGACATTTGATTACTCGAAAGTCCGACTGGGTAGAAGCCCATTTTTAGTGCAGACCCAGGGAAAAATGCTTCAAATTATTGCAAAACATTTTAAGAACAATTTTACAATCTTCAGAAATAAAAAACATCTGCTTTTTAAATAGTGATAACAAATCAGACATAGTATTCAGACATAATATTAAAACATCAGTTAAGAACCAATGCAAGGTAAATGATAATCATTTAATATTTAAAGAAATTTAAGACAGTTTGTAAAGAAATTAAAGGTAGGTCAGTCTAATACAATTAGGAATTGCAATATGAAGTGAGAGAAAAACAGGCATACAATATATTTAGAGAGAAAGTCAGTCAGGGAAAATAATTAAATAGCAGTAAGGAAGTAAGCGAAGAAGGGAGAGTAAGGCGGTATAAGGAATGAGAAGGTACGCGTTCACATTTAAGGATATAGTTTATCCTGGTTTTGAGCAAGAACACAGCCAGATTTTAGCTAGAAAGACTTTCAAAGTGGTTTTGAAAGATGGGAGGGAGTGTATAAACTTGATGGATACAGGTAAGGAGTTCCAGGCCTTAGCAACCTTGTGCGAGTACAGACAATGCTCTGTAAATTTGCTAGGTTTGTAGACAGACAGGATGTTTTGGTCACTTGATTGCAATTAACAACTAAGGACATAGTTGTATACAATGTTTTTCAGTGCTGGATAGGCAGATGGATGCTGGATAATTTTATAGGTGGCAAGAAGTTATAATATTATCTGCATATGTAAACAGGAGTGTAATTCTTAACTCCTCAGTTCTTATATACCCTGCCTCCTTCATTTTGTAATTTATTTGACATCTTATCACATTCATAACTAATGCTAAGAGTATACAACTTATCTGGCATCCCTGTCTTACAGCAATCTTCATATGAACCTCTTGGCTTAACCAGCCATTTACAAGTATCTTTGCTATATTATTATTATTACTATACTCTGCCATGGTGATGCAGTGGTAGCATTGTTGCCTCATAGCAAGAGGTTCTCCCGTTCGATTCTCGGCTGGAGTGCAGGGAGTGCCTTCTGTGTAGAGTCTGCATGTCCTCCCCGCGGTTGGGTGGGCGTTTGAAAGACATGCGTAAATAGGCATGCCTTCGTTGAAGGTTGAATGTCGAGCTGGCACCTCGGCGTTAGTGAAAATCTACTGCCAATCATTAGTGGACTGGAGTGTGGCGACCCCTAACCGGGAAAAGCCAAAAGACAACAACAACTATACTCTGCCATACATAATTTTCTAATTTTCTCACATATATCATATTTTTCATTATTACCCACAAGATTTCATGTCTAATTGTATCAAATGTCTTATTAAGGTCTCCTATCATGATTTTCCGTTCTTTTTTTCTATTCACAATTTCACACACAATTTCTCTAACTATCATTAATAATTCTTGACAACCCTTCCCCTTGATACTATGCATAATATCCTCCATAATATTTTCCATTTTAGTTGCAAATTTCTTTTATTTTCATAAAAGTTTTATAACCATTATTCAATATTTTCAGTCATTCAGAATCTTTAAAAAAAATTTTTGCCAATCCCTTGCACTTTTATACATTTTATACCCTATTCCATCTGGTCCTGCAGCTGAATCTGGATTTACTTGTCTTAATCCTTTTATCTAACTCATATAAAGAAATACCCTTTTCCAAATCCGTATTCGCCTTTTCTGTTAACTTTTTTGCTTTCCATGTTTTTTAGTACCTCATTTTTTTCTTTAAACATTTCTGGTGCATATTGTATTACGCTATTCATAATATTTTTTCTTCCCTCTCATTACCCGATCATCTTCCTATACTAATCTCCTTAAGTAACTTGATGCTTCCCCTTTTTTCCTTGTAAAGCTACCTTTGCTTATATAACAATTCATGTATTTTTTCTTGATTTATTTTATATAATTATTTTTGTTTGTCAAAGTACTTCTGTCAATATGTTCTAAAGCTTCCAATGCACTGTTATATGTTCTTTTATATTTTATATATTTTACTTTCTCTGTTTTTATCATATCATGTTGCCACATTATAAAACATTTGATATGTTTTTCCTTAAATATTATCCACCATCAAACCAGCTTTTATAAAATGTTCTCATAGTAATACCTTTCCATAACTGTATTACTAATCTGTTTCCTTCTTCATTCCATGCTCTCTCGTGTACCATTTTTTCCGTTTGCCTATTTTTTATATATTTCCTTCTTTTCCTTTATCTCTAGCTATATTGCAAGATGATCAGAAATTCTATTTCAACTCCCTCCCCTTCTCCTATAACAAAATCTTCTGATACTATAGAATAATCTTTTCAGTTGTATACATACCCCTTTTGTAAGTCCATTTGTTTATTTATTTATTTATGTATTTATTCTACATTTGTTAACCGGGTTAGTCCAACTGAGCCTAAGCCCATTTTCAGTGGAAACCCAAGGAGAAAAGCTCCAGTACATGACAATCATTATGAAACAAAACATATTAAACAGTACATAACTTGAAATATTCATTGAAACAATAAAATTGAACAAAAAGTTAATACATAGTTAATAATACATGCTGTAATATAAAGTGATACATCGCTAAACTGAATGAAGCAGAGAAATAAAATAGTAGAATACTCTAGGGAGCTACAGCGGAGAAAAAAATGAATACATATTATAACAAGAGTAAAAAAGGCAGGGAAGGTTTATATAGGGCCCTGGCAGGAACAGATTCATGAATTAAAAAGAGTGTCTTTTAATACTTTTTGAAGCTATTTGTGTGAGTAATACTTCTTACACTTAAAGGGAGTTTGTTGCAGGTATGAGATACTGAATATTTGTGGAGAAGTTTGCCAGTGGCTTTATTAGGCTTGTATATATCCAGGAGATGTTGGTCAGAACTTCAGAGTGAACAATTCAGGGTATAGTAGGGGCAGAGGTTTGTTGAGGATGGAGTGCATTATTTAAAGTTGTAATAGACAGAGTACTGTAGGTTCTTTAGTGAAAGGCAGTGGTGAGTGCTGTAAGGTTGGTTTGTGGCAAATCTTGAAAGTTTGTTACAAGTTTGCTCAAACTTAGAGATTAAGGAAGATTGTAAGTTTGTTAGGACAAGAGAGTCATAAAGTATGGTGGGTAGAAGGTATGCCTGTGCTAGAGAAAGTTTGGGTTCTTTAGTCAGGAATTTTTTGTTCCTATTAAGCAGGCCCAATTTTTGGTGTGTTTTTTGATATAGTGTTGAATGAGAAGGTCAAATTTTAAGTGATCACCTATTATAGTACCAGGGAGCTTTGTGTGGGATTCAACTTTAATGACTGTGTTATTAAGAGATGAGATGGTAAAGGTAAGTTTGTGATGAGAAACAAATTTTGTAAGGAAAATAATAAGTTTGGTTTTATTGGGATTAAGTATGAGGTGGTTTTCAGTAAGCCATCTTTCAACAGACAAAAATGAGTTTTGGGTAATTGTGTAAAGTTGTGAGAGACTGTCAGAAGAGAAGATTAGTGGTGTCATCTACATATTGAATAAGAGAGGACTGACTGCAAGCTGTGTGAAGGCTGTTAGTAAATATGTTAAATAGTATGGGGAGTACTTATTTGAATAGGAAGAAAAGAAGAGGAGTTGTGTCATCTGACAGACTGCAGCCTGCTGGTAAGGTAGCTGGAGAACCATTCAAGAGTGGAATTGGAAAGATAATTTTGTTAGTAGCTTACAGTGTAAATTGTGTCAAAGACCTTTGATAGGTCTAGGAATAGACAAGAGACAAGTTTGTTGTTGTCTCTATCTTCAGCTACTGTATGTGTGAAAGATATAAGGGCTGTAGCAGTACTATGGTTGGGCCGAAAACTATATTGGGTTTCAGTCAGAATGTTTTCTTAAAGAAGAAAGTTGAGAAGCTGTTTGTGTATGCAATTTTTAGGATTTCTGAAGTGGGCACAGAATGGCTATAGGCCTGAAATTGGAAGGGTCAGTAGATTTTCCTCCTTTGTGTAAAGGTATGGTATAGAATGTTTTCCAGATATCATGGACTGTAGATTCTTGGAATGATCTATTGATTAGTTTAGAAATTGGATAGGGTATTGAGTCAGCAGCGAGCTAAAGAAAAAGGGGAGTAAATAATCAGTTGAAAGAGAATATGGTTTTAGTTTCTGGAGGAGTGATTTTATGTAGGCAGTGAGAACTGCATTAAGCGAAAAGAGAGTTTTGTCAATTGTTGGAGGGGGAGGAGTAGGGGGGTTGGTATTGGGGTCTATTTTGGTTAGTTTGCAGATGGAGTCAATAAAGTAACAATTCAAAAGGGTGTCAGTTTCTTGCACAGAATTATTTGGATAAGGGTTTGCTGTTGTGGGACTTCCAGGGTGAAGAATGTTATTGATAGCACTCCAGGAATTTTTGAGATTGGAGTTAGTTTGGGCATTATGGTAAAGTTGTCATTGTTAAAATGTTTTTACTGGGGTTTCTAAGTTCTTTGTAGTTTTAAAGATGTATAGGGTATTTAGTTTTTAGCCAGGATTTCCAAGCACTATCTCTTTTATGTATTAGAAAGGAAGTCTCCTGTGTACGCCAGGGTGTAAAGTTTGATTTTACCCTAATTTTACATAGAGGTGCTAGGGGTTTGAAACTATCTAGAAAGATGTGGTTGAATTTGAGTACTGCGTCATTAAGGGGAAGGTGCAGTAGGCAGGACCAGTTGATGACAGAGAGTTTATTATTAAATGTAATAGGGTTAAAACCAGAGAGTTTACGACAGCCTTTGTATATGTGAGACCTGTTCAGCTGGAGAGAGTATCTATGTATGCAAGTGGTAGATGGTCACTTAAAGTAGGAGGAAGTGTAGAGGGGTCATGGTACAGGTTTGGATCTGATGTAAGGATCCAGTCAAAGATAGAGCTTTTATTGGAATGTTTATTAATGTGTGTTGGGGTTGAGATAAGTTGAGAAAAGCCATAAAGATCAATGCTGAGGTTTGGTGAGGTGGAAGTTAGAATTCCATGAATTTTTGTCCCAAAATGTTAACTTATCATGTCTTATAACTTCAAACAATTTTCTTATATCAATTTTGTTTCTTTTCACACTTACTTCTTAAATCACAATTGAAGTCTCCTGTTATTCTAATATTCATATTTATCACAACATAATTTAAATCTGATGAAATAAGCTTCCCCTTTCTTCACAATTAGTATAAGCATGTAAAGTTATAACTCTATATACTTGTTCTTTCCATTTTAAATCTACAATGGTCAATCTTCTCATTTTTGCTAATGTTACATTTAATATCATTACTGAAAGCCGCGGTGGTACAGCGTAAGCGTTGTTGCCTCACAGCAAGAGGTTCTCCTGTTCAGTTCTCGGCTGGAGTGCCTTCTGTGTGGAATCTGCATGTCCTCCCTGTGGTCGAGTGGCCTCCGAAAGACATGCATGAATGGGTGTGCCTTCATTGAAGGTTGGGTGTTGGGCTGGCAACTGGGCACCATAAAAATCGACTGCCAATCATTAGTGGACCGGAGTTCCGCTGTGGCGACCCCTAACCGGGAAAAGCCGAAAAAGACAAACAAACATTTAATATCATTACTGTATTTCTACAGAACACAGCTCCAAATTATCTTTCCACCCTATAATTTCTCTGTTTGTAACCTTTCTTCATCTGTTAAAAATCTTATGTTTTCTAATATAATTCAGTCTACATCGACTACATTATCTCTCTCTCTCAGCTTTTTCCTCCAAAATCCTTATTCTTCTTATGATATTCTTAATACTATTCACATTTTCAGAAATCACTCTAAATTTTTCATTTTCCTTTTGTTTATGTTCACAGTTTCATACGTTCATAGCTAATTAATAAGACAGCTGCCTAAATGGGCCATTCTAAGTCTAGTCAATTCCCCCCAAAGGTAAGAATCAAACGCCATACCTTGTATCTGTGAGTCAAACACCTTAGCCATTTTACCAACCACCAACCATTAGATGTATATATTCTTTTTCATTTATTTCTTTTTTTTTCTTTTGTACTTGTCCCTTTAAATTTTCTTTATCTGTCTTTTACCCTTTTCCAATATAATTTGTTTATTTTTTTCTTTTACTATCTCCCAGTTTTGTCTTCATCGCTTATTTCAGAGCCTTCTTCTATTTCTTTTTTATTATTTTTTCCTCATCTAATTTTTATTCTGTTTCTACTACTTCTTATTTTTTTCTTCTTTTTCTTCTCTTTCATTTTCTTTTTCCTCACTCTTATTTTTAGTTTTACTATCCATCCATAAATGTCCAATTTTGTTACATTTATAACATTTCAATTCATATTGTTGCATCATGTCCCATTTCCCTACAAATATATCATACGTATCAAATGTCCTTCTTTTCCAGAAAAAAGCATGTTTTGGTTGTTCCCAATATTTTATGACACCCCTATTCACCTCCACATTTATCATGCTTGGTATATGTATAATTTTTTCATCTTTCTATTTTTAACAGAATATTACAATTCCGTCCTCTAGTCCATAAACCTCTTTTATCATAAACTTTTGTAATGTCCAGTACTTCTTTACATAAAGTTTTCAAATGTCCTTTCAAGGTCTCTTTTTCCAACTCTGTTTGAAATTGTACATTAATTTTTGTTTTTCTTTCCTATTAAATGCATTTATCGCATAAAGATTCCATGGGTTACAGTATTTCTTTTATTCATATTCTCCAATAAAATTTTTCCATGAGAAAACAGTTTCAAATATAAAGTCACAAAATGTCTCTCTATTAATAAGAATAAATGCTCTTACCTCATCTGCTTTTACACCCAAAGAAGTGATTACATTTTCCCACACTTCATACCTGTCCATTTCTTTGTCTTCCTTACTTTGAATCCTTACCACGTACTTCTGTTTCTCATCTTCTTCTGTCTTTTTCTTTTCTGCTACTCCCCCATTTTCCTTTTACTTTCTCTGCATATGTTTTCTTTTCCATCTCACCACAATTCTTCAGCACAGTCTCCACATCCTCCTTTTGCATTTTCTCCATAATGTCTCCATTTTCTGACTTACTCTGCATCATCAATTCTTCAGCTAAATCATCCCGCAACCTTCCTGGCTGGAGGGTTGTAATTATATATTCATCATTTGCAGACTCATCTCCATCATATTTCTTTGAAACATCTCAGAATCCTGCACACATTCTCCAGTCTCAGTATTGGTTTTCTCTTCCATTTGTCTCACCACTACATTATCTCCTTCTCTCTCCATTTGCCTCTCTGTTGATATTGCTTCTAAGCCACTGTGTTGCAAACATAACCATGCTTGATGTCGCTTTTTGTGTAAAGGCAGCTGCTTAAGCTAGCCTCTCACACTGCTTTGGTGGTGGTGGTGGTGGTGGCTTAACTGTGCACCATATACACTATATTATAAACATTTAACTTGAACAATGCAACAACACAACTTAAAGCTCACTCAGAAATCAAATACCTTGACAAATAATTGAACACCACAACAATATATATAGTTCATTAACCAACAGGAAATTTTAACTAATTTAATTAATTAACAACATAATTAATTACAATAAAAGCATGAAAGAATAGAAAAACAACCTAAAACATCAGTAGTGGTGATAAATTATACCTGTCGTTATTTCAGTTTTAAAAAAAGGTTTGATGCTATTAATTGCATTTAAACAAGTCAGAGTATCTGACCTAAAAGAAGTTATTCATTTATATTCTGCCTGTTCAGTAGTTAGAACAATACCTGCCTGTTTATTTTCTTAAATAAATATTGGTGCATTGCCATGTAGATAGCATAATTTAGGTGAATAACTTAGCAGAGACTAAATATTCCTAATAATATCCTTCACCTATGCTGTTCTTATATTGCATAATATAACCTAGCAATGGTTTGGATCTATTTTTTCCATTTATTTTTCCTTGTTTCACTTGAAGGAGGGGCCTGCCCATGGTATTCTATTGTGAACATACTATCTGTTTATTGTGATTCAAAACTTCCAATTTGTATCCTGTCTGTACAAATTATTTGGTCATATTATACTCTCTACTAGGCAATATATTAAACATTATTTATAAAAGAGCATGTAATCTGAATCTTGAGAATACATTAAAAATGGATTAAAGGTGATCACCACACATTACTAATCAGCTATGGAACTAAACCTTGTTATAACTGTCACATTAAACACCACCACAATATATATATATATATAGCTGACTAACCAATAGAACATTTTAACTAATTTAACAACATAATGAATTATAATAAAAACATGAAAGAATGCATAATAATAATAGTAATGTGTGGTGATCACATTTAATCACTGTGTTCAGGTAATACAAATATTTATTTTAGACACCTCACTACAAATAAGAAGTTTATTTTTAAATGTACAACTACTCATTTAAAGGAAAATATTACATATCTTGTGACATGTGATAAATGTCCTTGTTTGCATGTTGTTAAAACAAAAAGAAAGAATATGTGCACATCTTTCAGATAAACAAAGAGAACTCAATACAATAATGCACTTTGTGAAGATATCTCAACTACAGATATTGTATTTATTTAGTTAGTTAGTTAGTTATTGACATTTGATCACAGAGACCATAAAAGGTTTGACCAGAAACACCTTTAAGTAGACACACCTAAATGTTCTTGCAACATTTATAAGTACTTGACAGTGCTAACTTCTCAAATCAAGCAGAGTCTTACATGACATTGCTCAATAAAATTTTTAAATGCAGACAAAGTAGTACATTGCTTAACTATAGTATTAACTTATGTCATAGGCTGGGAGTTCACTGAGTTAGGGAACTATCCCTCCAGCGAGTCATGTTTATTTGTTCATATGAATATAGGTCTCAGTAACGGTGTTTGTATAGTCACTGGTTTTGTGTAGAAACAGAGGGTCAAATAGGATTGGCTCTTTCACGGCTCAGAAAATGAGATACAGGTCTACACTAATATGTATAACATCATATAAACAGTATTAACAAAGTATAGAGCAAGATTCAACATTTATGGAAAAAGACATAAGAGCATTTAGTACAAAAACAGCCATTTCTAATGGGCTTTTGTCATGAAGCAAAACATATTATAAAAAAGTAATTCTAGTTTCTCTATGAGGCTAGTACTGCAGCCAAATGACTGGACGTGGGATAATATCTAGAGCAAAGACAAAAACATAGGTGTAGTAAAAAGAGGTGTAAAGATGTTAAGAAGGACTAGATGTTAGAGTCAGGTGAAAGCAATTTACTTAAGATGGCTTAGGCAGGTGGTTACATGAACATATTTGATTACTGAGTGCAATTTTGAATGCTTTTATGGAATCCGTTTGGGTAATAGAGGAGGGCAGAGCACTCCATAATTTGGCAATGGTGAAGGAATAAAGGCTTTGCCCAGCTCGCTTGTTTGGCTTAGATATGAGTAGGAGATGTTTGTTTGAGGACCTAAGGTTTCTCTTTGGAATGTATGTTTGTAGCATAGGCTAAAGAGAGGAACAGTATTTAGAGTTGTACAGCAATTTGTCAGTTAGTTGGGAGTACTGTACATAGTGGAAGAAATCTAGCCAGTTTTAAGTTTTTATGACTTGGCAATGATGGGTCCAAGCTAGCATGTTGGTAGTAAATTTTGCTATTTTGTAATAGCAAGATTGTAATTTATTCCTGAAAGTGCATGTGGGTTAGTGAAAATAGGGCTACTGTAGAAGAGGGAAGGGAGGAGTAGACTGTTAGCCAGTTTTAACTTGGTGGGCATATCCAAATAAAGTTTATGCCTATAGAGCTTACCAAGTTTAAAATGATTTTTTTTTTTTTGATGTGATGATGTGATTTTCAAAGGGGAGTCTGTCATTAATTTTGATGCCTAGAAGTTTTGATGTTTTTACAAGTTCAACTTTAGTATTGTTTTGTGAGAAATTTTTAACGTCTTGTGTTAGAGGTTTGGAAGAGAATATTAAGAGTTTTGATTACTTTATATTCAGTAGAAGGTGTGCATTATTTAACTAGGATTTGATAGATGTAAAGGCATTTTGTGTTAAGTTTTGGAGGTAACGCAAGTTATAAGCAGAAGTGACTATCATGGAGTCATCAGCGTACTGAATGAGAGTACTATGTATGAGATGTTTTATGGAGATTGTTAATGAATATATTAAACAGTAGAGGTCCCAGAATGGACCCCTGGGGAACACCAATTTTATTTGTGAGATATTCAGATACCCATCTGACAGATTGTTTCCTGTCATAGAGGTAGCTAAAAAACCAGGCCAATACAAGTAGGGAACAGTTTAAGGATTCTAGTTGTAATAATAGTTTAGGGTGTGAAACTGTATCATCTTCTTCTTCTTCTTCTTCTGTTGGCTGCTCCCATTAGGGGTCACTACAGCGGATCATCTGTTTCCATTCCTTCCTGTCCTCTGCATCTTGCTCTGTCACACCAACCATCTGCATGTCCTCTCTCACCACATCCATAAAACTTATCTTAGGCCTTCCTCTTTTCCTGTTACCTGGCAGCTTCTTCCTTAGCATCTTTTCCCCAATATACCCAGCATCCCTCCACAGCACATGTCCAAACCAGTGCAATCTTGCCTCTCTGGCTTTGTCTCCAAACCTTCCAACCTGGGGTGACCCTCTAATATACTTATTCCTAATCCTGTCCACCCTCTTCACACCCAGTGCAAATCTTAACATCTTTAACTCTGCCATGTCCAGCTCTGACTCCTGCCTTTTTGTCAATGCCACCGTCTCCAACCCATATAACATAGCTGGTCTCACTACCCTCTTGTAGACCTTCCCTTTCACTCTTATTGGTACTCGTCTGTCACAAATCACTCCTGACACTTTTCTCCACCCACTCCATCCTGCCTGTACTCTCTTCTTCACCTCTCTTCCACACTCACCATTACTCTGAACTGTTGAACCCAAGTATTTAAACTCATCCACCTTCGCCACCTCTACTCCTCGCATCCTCACCATTCCTCTATCCTCCCTCTCATTTACACACATATATTCTGTCTTAGTCCTGCTGACCTTCATTCCTCTTCTCTGTAAAGCATATCTCCACCTCTCCAGGGTCTCCTCCACCTGTTCCCTACTCTCAATACAGATCACAATGTCATCTGCAAACATCATAGTCCAAAACTGTATCAAAAGCCTTAAACAGGTCCAGTAAGATAACTGAGGTTAATAGTCCAGCATCCAAGGCTTTGTTAACAGTGTTGGCAAAAGAAAGTAAGGCTGTGGTTGTGCTGTGTGCTGGGTGAAAACCATGTTGGGTGGGAGCAAGTAAATTATGATCAGATAGATGTTTTAGCAGTTGAGCATGTATACACTGTTCTAGGATTTTAGATAGAGGAGAGACTATGGAGATGGGCCAGTAATCTGAGAGATCACTGGTGTTGCCACCTTTATGTAAGGGAGTTATAATGGAGTATTTCCAGATTTGTGGAACATGTAATTCACATATAGATCAGTTGATGAGAATGCTGACACGGTATGTGATAGTATCAGCAGCAAATTTTAGGTAATCTACTGGTAGTCTGTCAGCAGAGGGGGAGTATGGTTTTAGTTTAGTTAATAGTTTGTGCAGCAGAGAGGTAGGTACTGGTTGTATATTAAAAGTTGGAATATTATTTGAGTTTACATACGCGGGGGGGGTAAATGTTTGACTTGGGAGAGGAAAGATTTGTATTGCTTTCTGAACTATTTGAGGTAGTATCAGTATGTGTGGAGAAATCATTGACAAGTTTTTGAATTGTTTCAATAAAGTGCTTGTTAAAGGTTTGGGCAGTCTCTTCTGGGTCTTTATCAGGAGATGGATTTGGATTTTGTTTAATTCTGGGATTGAGTAATGAGGAAACAGATTTCCAGAAATATTTGGTATTATTGTGTTGGGAACCTAACTGACTGGAAAAGTAGTTTTTTTTTAATCAGAAATAACTAGTTTTTGGCACTGTCATGAAGTTGTTTACATTTTGTTTCATTTTATGGGGTTCTATTTTTGTGCCATTCTTTCCAGGCTCATCCTTGGTAATGAAAATGTGTTTGGTATGTTTTGTTAGCCAAGGGGCACGGTTATGCTTGATTCTTTTAATTCACATGGGGGCAAGCCTATTGAGAGTATTGAGAAAGATATTATTGAAGTAGTTTACTGCTTCATCCAGCGGAAGTATTTTAGTTGGGTACCAATTGTGGTCATTTAAAGTGTCTATAAGTACCTTTTGACTGAAGTGGGCAAGGTTTCTAGCTGTTCTGTATGTGTGGGCTTTGCCTCTTTGTATGTGGATTATATGAGTAAAGGCTGGTAGGTGGTCACTGAAAAACTTGGGAGGGTTCCTTTTTGGGCATATTTATGAGGATGTGAGATGAGTATCCAGTCTAGGGTTGATTCAGTTTGTGTGCTAACTATACAAGTGGGGTCTCTGATGAGTTGAGTAAACGTATACAGGTTTATACTATTTGAAGGGGAGTTAGTTATGAGAGTTTGCCAATTAATGTTAGTACCACCCAGAATGATGGTTTAATTTGAAATATTCTGGGTTGTCCAGGATAGAATAGGTATATTGTGACCTGGGGGAATGTAAAGTACAACGACGCATATTTGTTTTCTGTTGTTAATGTGTAGCATTGCTGGTAATAGTTCTATGTTTCCAAAGACTGGAACAGGTTTGGATAAAAGTATGAGAGTTAAGGAGTCTCGGTAAATGATTGTGACTCCACCACTTTTTTTGTGGAGACAGTCTTTTCTAAGAATATTGTATCCTAGAGGGATTATCTCAGTATCTAATATATGTGGTTTTATCCAGGTTTCTGTCAGTGCTACAATATCTGGTGAGTAATGAGAAAGCCAAGCTTGGAATTTGGAGATTTTGTTACAGATGCTTCACGTGTTAATTGTTGTAATAAAAAGGTTTTGGGTATTAGAGGTGTGGGTGTGTGATGGATAATTAACCGGTCCCGGATTGGGATGAATGTCTCCACATTGGGACAGCACCTGACAAGGAAATGTTAGGTTGGAGTGATATAGGGTTGGAGAGTGATGCATTTGAAGGGGGTTAAGAGTATGCTAATCTATCACTGCCTTTCTTAATTTACATTTCATTACAGTTTGGTACTTCTAATTTTTGAACTCTTGTTGGAACCATCCATATGGCTTTTCTTTGTATGGTCTCTAGTAGTTTGTGATCACTACTAGAATACTAGAACACATTTCTTGTATATGAACTGATAAAATCTGTCTCACATAAACATAGCTGCTAGCTTTTCCTTCTGTTCTATCATACTTGTGTTGCATTCTTATTATCACCTTCAACTGCTACAGCGGCTTAAACCTACTGCACCAGTGTGGTAAGTGTTATTTTTCAGACTTCTCTCCATACTGACAATGTTTCTTTACATCATAATATTTCAAACCAGGTGACTGAGTTAATCTGTATGAGTGTGTGTTTTGTATTCAGGGTCTGAGCACTTTGTTACTTTATAATTCTACTAACAAAACAGCAAGGACTGAAATGTTGAGAACAAATTTGCCTAAACGAGTAAGCATGTCTAAAATATCTTTCTTTTATAGATTCTGATAATGGCATCTTCTTCATTATTATCCTGATAAGAACTGAGCATTTCATCACAAAAACATAAAACACATATTCAATGATTGTGAATAGACACCTGCTGAAATTCCTGCGTCTCCCAAACACCCATACATGCCAGCTATTACTTATAATCCCTCTAAGATTGCCACCGCTTATCTGTAAATCTTCCCCTTAATAGTTTTGATTTTTTTTTATTTTTTTGGTCCCCCTGAACGTTATCTAATCATATCATCCTCTAGTAAATCACATACACACCAGGTCTACCAGCTTATATCCTACCCCCTGAGTTATTCTGGTATTGTTTGGGCCAGTTGTGGATCCTAAGGGTGTCCTGGTGGCTGAGGCATCTCTGCATCTGTCCTGTTTTTTTTTTTTTCTTTATAGCCTACCTACTTCCCTGTCCTGCTACCCACACTCATTGATTATGTCCGAGGGTAACTCCCTACTTTGGACCATGCCTACCTCTAACGAAGGCTATCAACAAACTCCATCCCAACTGGGACAGGCATGCCCATCCCTTCCTGCCACTCCATCAGTCACTCAAGCCACTAATCAAACCCAGGTCAACTGGGCCGTATCCAGGGCTTTATTCCTCTGTGCCATCACAGCAACTTGGTTTGAATTTTGTTTGCTATAGGTTGATTCCAGTAACAGTGCACACACGCTCCAGGTATCTGTTTTCGTTCAGACTGCTTTTGTACTTTTATTTTTTAAATATATAACCTTTATGCACAATTCTGAACATTGTTTCAATCATTCATTCCAACTTTGTGTGACACGTGTCCCATACCATCATATGATCTAGAATAGAAGTCACTCCTTCTAGGTCTTAAAATAACTGGAACTGCACTACAGTTCTGTGAAGTGCTTACACCACAACTTGGTGATTTGTAACTCATTGAGGAAAGATGTCATCAGACACAACTGCTTGAGAAATCAACCTGATGAAAAAAATTAACTGCAGGCATTTTTTGCAGTAAGACAAGCTGCCACACTGAACGAACTTATCTATACCAACTTTTTAGTTGCACAAGCAAAAACAAAGGATAAATCTCCGAAAAGAAGGGAATAATTTTCTTCTTACACTTAAGAGATTGCACTGGCAATCATTTCCTATAGAAAATAGCAATTCCAGAGTTTAGCTTCACTAGCTTGAACATTTAGGAACTATTCCAAGGCAAATTACCCTCTAGAAGTGACAGTTTGTCAAACTTAAATGCCCCTTCAAACCCCGAGAACTCAGCAGCCTGTGGTGAATTGCTCTCAGAAACTATACACAACCATGCACCCCTGCATTACCAGGCTATAATTCATACCACACCTTTCGGCCACCTGACCTGGACCGAAAAACACTAAAGGTGGAGGAGTGTCCATATTCATTAAGGATATCCACACCTCCAGGTTAGTTGCTCAACACAATGCATCCAAAATTATCCAAGTGCAACTAACACTGGGCAAGACTGCAATCCAGGTTGTAGCTTGTTACAGATCCCCCACCGTGCCCCAGGATTCCCACTCTTCATTTCTTAAGATACTGGAAAATATTAAGGTACAACCCAATACCTTAATTATGGGCGATTTCAACTACCCCACCATCAACTGGGAAAACTACTCATGTACCAACTCATTCACTCAACATTTTCTGGAATTCATAAATTCCAATGCCTTGGATCAGCTTGTCCACACCCCCACCAGGGGCAGCAATATCCTGGACCTGGTCATTACCAATATGGGTAATTGGTGTTCCATGCCAGAAGTCAACTCCTCGCTGGTCAGATATGACCACAAGCTAATTACCCTAGACATCTATATCCCACCTCCACCCCCCATGAAGGAAACCACTGTCAAAAACTACTCCAAAGCCAACTTCATGCTTCTTAAGACAGAAGTGGCAAACTTCACGACACTCATGGAGATGGAAAATAGAGGTACAACTGCTGACTCTTACACAAATGCACTGTATAAGCACATACACGAGTGCATGGATTGTGCATTCCCCAACAGAACCAAGACACTATCCTCCAAAAAAAGGAAGCCAATCTGGTGGTCCCCTGCCATAAACAAACTCTACAACAGAAGGAAGAAGCTGTTGCAAAAGAGAGTAAAATCCCCTCAGCAAGAAGCTGAGATCCCTCATAAAATCCTCCAAAGCCAGTTATGAAAATAAAATTGCCACTGATTCTAAATACAACCACAAATCATTCTACAGTTATGTCAAAAATCTCAGTGGCAACACTCAGATCTGCTCGGAGCTATAGCACAATGGTGCTAAATATACAGAACCAACCGATATTGCCAACATCCTGGCAGGTAGGTTCAGTGCTAACTTTTCCCCCCTCTCACCATCCAAAGGGCCCATCTTAATACCGGAAGAATGCAAAGCCCCTGTAATCACGGATAAACAAGTAAGGACAGCACTCTCCAAAGCCAAGAACACAGCATCCATGGGACCAGACAACATCCCAGGCTGCGTACTGCATCAGCTACAGAACGAACTGGCACCCCACCTAAGTACCATGTTCAATCATAGCCTCACCTCAGGCTATGTGCCTACTGAATGGCGCACAGTGACAGTTATCCCACTCCACAAAGGCGGTGCCACCATGGACCCTGGAAAATACCGCCCCATTAGCCTGATAAGCCTGGTCTGCAAGGCCATGGAACATATCATCTTGGAGCTTATAAAAAAAGACATAAGTAACCTCCAAACCCTGGACCCCACTCAGTTTGGGTTTGTAAAAGGTAGATCATGTCTACTAAACCTGAGTGACTTCTAGAGCCGTAGATGACAGCAAGGTAGTGCACACAGCCTATCTTGACCTTGCCAAGGCTTTCAATACCATCCCCCACTCTGGAATTATAGATAAACTCACTAAACTGGGCATAAATCACTATGTCTCAAGATGGGTGGCCAACTGGCTCACTGACAGAACCCACACAGTAAAAGTAGCTGACTTCATGTCAGACTTCAGACCAGTGATGAGTGGAGTACCACAGGGTTCGGTCCTGGGTCCTCTCCTGATTGGCATCTACTTCTCTGAAGTGCAGGCCAACACAGAAGGTCTTTGGCTAACAAAGTTCGCAGATGACTGCAAACTGGGAGCCATAACAGAATCACCTAATGATGTAGACATTCTACAAAAGGGCCTCACAGAGACAGATGCTTGGTGTCAAAGTCATGGCCTCAAGCTCAATGCCAAGAAGTGCACTGTCATCTCCTTTTGGAAAAACTCGGTAGCTCACTAAACACCGAAAGTATGATAAGAGACCTTGGGACACTGGTGGACAGTAGTCTCTCCTTTGATAACCACATCGCCACAGTAGTCAGGAAATCCTTCTATGTGGCACACCTCATCACAAAAGGGTTCTCCTCTAGAAAAATGGAGGTCATTGTTCCTATCTACTCATCCCTCATCAGACCCATTATAGAGTACAATGCCCCATTTGGCATGTATCTCACAAGATACCTACAACAATTGGAAAGGCCACAGATATACCTCACTAAGAGGATTACCAGCCTCAAACAGATGCCATATGCAGACGGTCTCAAAAAACTCCAGCTCTACTCCATCGCATATCGCCTACTCAGAGGTGATCTCTGCCTAACATACAAAGCTATGTCAAACCCAGAGCTGTTGGACATGCTACACTTAAAGAAATCCCAATCTCTCTGAACCACACGTTCCAGGGACCTAAACCTTGTCACCACAATAAACAGAACCTGCTGGAGGGACAGATTCCTGTCCCAGAGACTTCCCAAACTCTGGAACAAACTACCCACTCATGTCAAGCAAAGCTCCTCATTGGCACTTTTTAAGAAGAATCTTAACGACTGGATGGGAAATAGAAAATTCACCCCGGGGATCACTTCTGTGGCATTGTTTGACAGGGGCACAGGAAAATAATTTTCTTGGGTGGCAAAAGCCAGGGAACCTTTTTGGCTAGGCTTATATAGGCCCCAGGGCCAATGGCCTAGTGCCTACCTATGAACCTATGTCAGTGGCTGCAGAGAGGCTGCTGTACCTAAAAGGTGTAAGCCCAGGACTAGCCCTGAAACAAAACACTCTGGTGGCATCCCAAATTAAACAGGATATACAACAAAAGAAAACAAAATAAGGCAAAAATCAGGAAGAGTAATCCCATAAAGATAAAAAAACTCTCATATCAAAGTAAATTGGCAAATAAGAGGGCTAATTCGGTCAAGCAAAGTCATCTTTGAGGTTAAGGCAGTCTCATAGGTGAAAGATAAACAAAAGGCCTTTTACTGTCAGAAACCTCAACAGCAGCAAACAGCAATGTGCTGAAATGAGGATTAATGGTGTCACATTTACCCAGCCTGGCAATATTGCAAACCTACTGGTGCAAAAATTCATTTCCAACTTTACCACACACTCACCCAATCATCTCACCAAAAATATCCTCAAGCATAACCCCTCCAACTATAACTAGGGAGCATGTATTGGCTGCACTTGCTAAAGCCAAGAACACAGCCTCAATGGGCCCCGATAACATCCAAGGATGCCTTCTTAATCTAAAATATGACTTATCGGACCCCTGGAGTCATTATTTAACTATAGCTTAAAATAGGCTTTGTGTCATATGAATAAAGGACTGCAACAGTCATCCCCTTTCATAAGAGAGGACCTTCAACAGATCCTTGAAACTAGACAGATTTGTCTGACTAGTCTTATTTGCAAAGCTATTGAAAGAATTATCATGGAAATTGTCAACAAGGAAATAGGAGACTTCCAGACACTGGATCACTCCCAGTTAGGCTTTATCAAAGGAAGGTCATACTTACTAAATCTGTTGGACTACTTTAAAAAGGGTTACTAAGGCAGTGGATGAGGTGGAAACAGTGCAAACTGCTTACCTAGATCTTGCTAAAACATTTGAGACAATATTCCACATGGACATTGTCAGCAAACCTACGGAACTAGGTTCAAACTCCTTTATAACATGCTGGATAGCTAGCTGGCTCACTGATAGGACCCAGGAGGTTAGAATCAGTGAGATCACCTCCACAAAGAGGCCGGTCACCAGTGGAGTCCTCCAGGGCTCTGTGGTAGACCCACTCCTCTTTGGCATCTAGTTCTCAAAAGACAAAGCCAATGTCAAAGGCCTCTGACTAACCAAGCTCACAAATGACTGCAAGCTGAGAGAAGTAATTGAATCTTCCCAAGATGAGAACACCATTCATGAAGATCTAATACAGACAAATGCTTAGTGCCGAAGCCATGGTTTAAACTCAATACCAAGAAATGCATTGTAGTACCTTTTGGGAAGTCAGCCACCCTGGGTAACTATGTCATCAATAAAACACCCCTAAAAGTTGATTCACTAGTCAGGGATCTGGGAACACATGTAGACTGTACCCTTAGCTTTCGACCAACATGTGTCCAAGGTAGAAAGAAAATCCTTCTATGTTGCTCAACTTATAACCCAGGATATGGTGTCTAGGTCCAGAGAGGTCATCATAACACTGTATTCAGCCCTCATCAGCCCCATCATAGAGTATAATGTACCCTTTGGTATGTACCTGACCAGACACATGCAGCAATGGAATATCCACAAAGGTTCCTTAAAAAAAGAATACAGGGAGTCAACCCAATGTTCTATGCTGATCACCTCAATGCCCTGTCTCTTTACCATATGGACTTCTGAGAAATAATCTTTACCTGGCATACAAGACATCCTTGGACCCTGTTTTGATGAATCTTTTGCACATCCGCAAAACAAACAGCATCAGAGCTACTAAATTAAAAGACCTAAATTTTTATTGCAATATAAACAGGACATTATGGAGAGACAAATATGTTTCCCAGAGAATTCCCATTCTCTGGAATAAGTTCCCAATCCATGTGAAACAGAGTTCCTCCCTATCCCTATTTAACCACAACTTGGAACACTGGATGGGTAATTAGAAATTCACCCCTGGTCTGGCTCCTATTTCTCTGATTGACAGAGGCAGTGAGTAAATCATCCGGTATATAAATTAACTTTGTAGGTGACATTTGTGTTGTATGGCTAGGCTTGTAAGAGCCCTAGTGGTCATTAGCCTAGTATACACCTATGAGTTTGTGCCTTATGCACTCTGTAATTGAAAAGCAACAGAGATGCCTCTGTGGAGCACCTTAGATGCAGAGTTTATCCCAAACAGTAACTTCAGAAATCAGAATCTACCAAAGGATGCATTTAAAGTACTCAACTTAGAAACTTTTCAGCAACTGTTATTTTCTCAGCCAATATTGCCTCTGAAAGTGAACAGTATTTAACATCTGATGGATTGCTATCTAACTCATTAACGTTAATGCTCTCGGCAATTTGGTTAATTTAAGTATCTATGGTCTAAGCATACAACTAAACTTCATTTCGTACTCTCTTCAATCACAACCAGACTCACCCATGCTCTTGGTTCTGTAACAGTCACAACATATTCCACATGACTTATTCTGTCTTGCTTTTTTTTTGTCTCTTAACACAACTATAATGTTTCTTTGTGTGTTCATTTCAGGACTCATATTTTCATTATCTGAATGGTGCATTTTCCTTCAAAACAACAAAGTCAACCATCATCTTTAAATTCCTTCAGCTAATCCTCAGCATTAACATAATTTGCTAAATTAGCTCTATGCTTCTACATTCATTCATATCCAAGACTGCTATGGCTTCTGCAGTGACCATAATAAATGCAGGAGTATATGAGCCGCCTAATCCTTTAATCCAAATATTCAGTATCTCTGCATAATGTTTTACCCTGCATATGTTACTATATTCAGCTCAATTTCTACAGTTTATTTATTCGATGACCAGTAGGTAGCTGGTCCGTGTATCCTTTTCAGCCAGGAATAAGGCCGGAGGTGGACAAAAAAGTACTGCAAATAGATCAATACACAAGTTACTTAATGTAAATTCATGTACACAGATCAATACTAAACTGCAGACTGCAGAGCACATTTGAATAATAGGCTTGAACAGCATCATCAGTCTAATAGGAAATGAAAGAATATTGTGGATCAATGCATAAATATTAAAGCTCTTACCACATAACATATTCATTACTAAACCATGTTAAGAAAAATGTAAATGCATCTTAGTGCAAGATCTATTAACTAGGGCATGCAATACCAACATGAGGAACATAGATAGGACAACCGCTCCTATACAAGTTAAAAAGGATGCAATTCCATAGTATATGTGACATAAAGTAAAAATAATAAGCATGTAAAGAATTACATAGCTATCACACAGAAATTAGACTATTCTGAATAAAATGAGAATGAATGCATCAGGAAGCCATTATTAAAGGATAGATGTGTGGTGTGGGAAGAAGGGTGCAAGCAGTACATAAAGAATCTGCTGCAAAATTCCAAAAATACTATGAGATATCTGCTGCTCCAGTATCCACCTTAAATTCAGTCATTTTCTTAGTTCTCCTCCTCTTAATCAATTACCAACAACCTGCAGCACAGAAGACCAGGGGCAAAAAAGAGGGGATGATGCCACAAGGCATTTTCCCACCTATTGCAACCTTGGGCATATCTGCAACAAAGCTATAGAATTGAGGGAGGTAGAACTAAGAGGTGACCTGTGACTGGCATGCAAGGCATCCTCCTAACCAATACTGATAGATTTACTGCATATCAGCAAGTCAAGTGGCATCAGAAATACTTGGACTAGGGATCTAAACCTCTTCTTCAACATGAACTGAATAGTTTTGAGGGATGGGTATATCTTGCAGAGGATACCACTGCTCTGGAACAGATTTCCCATCTACATAAAACAAATTTCATCCTTATTCAAGTGCAACTTGGATCTAGGGATGAGAAACAGGCAATTTACCCCAGGACTGCCCCTTCTGCTACTAATGGACTGAGGCAGCTCCTAAATGTTTTATCCCATACATGGGTCCCCTCAAATTATCTCATTTGGGGTAATATACAATTATGAACCACAGGAGAGGTATAGCCAATCTCTAACAAAATGGGATAGGTTAATTCAAGCACAAAACATGAAATTGGCTAGGCTTTAAATCACCTGTAAGGGCAGCTAACTGACAATTATGTCTACTTGAGCAAATATGCATTTGTCATCTCTTCAACCCACACTTATGCAAAAATGGAAACACAACAATAGACAGTGCAACCAGTTATTGAATAATTACATACATAAATATAACCAATAACTTATTTGCATCATTTTACAACCAATACCGCTTAAACCTAAACTTAATACCAAACTGAATTTTCCATTAATTACTGGTTGGCATCCCCCCACCGGCCAATTCCTCCCAAACAGCCAGGTGGCATACACAGTACCTCCTTGGGTCACTCAGCAATCTTAATTTTTCCTAGCCAATTTTCCTCCCCTTGGTTGAGTACTAGCAGTCTGTGGCATGGAAAAGAAGAGGAGATGAAAGGAGAGAGACAAAGCCCAAGGGCACTCACTCACAGGCATGTACTGCATGCTGTTCCCCCATTTTTCCTGCCACTGACAACTAATCCTCCTGTTTTTTTTATTGCTTTGTTTTTATTAAGACCTAGTAACCCTCTTCTCCCTTTTTTGTTTATAAATTTTGTTAAACAAATTGTGCTACTTGTAAATTAAACAATTTCCAGCTAAACTCATTCAGTTATTCAAATGAACACCATTATAATGGCAAAAATCTGGATCAGGTCTGGCTAGGTCAGTGAGCTCAACTACTCTAACACCAACTGGAGATGCTGCTCTGGCCATAGGATAGTTTAAAAATGTTGTGTAACCTCAATAGGGGCTTCCATAATAATAGAGAAATAACTGAAGACCAGCATATTGGTAAATCTAGATAAAACTGATGTAAAAAAGGCCAAATCCACTAAAATCTTACCTAGCATTATACATTTTGGAATTGAACACAAATCATTGTCACCCAAGTGAATTATCATCACAATGGGCACTCTGCCACAAGCAAATATTCTCTCTGTAGTCAGCTGCAGTTGAAGCCGTGACAAGCATGGATACCCTTGCCAAACCACTGACCAACATGTAAAATCAAGGCCGAGATATAAGCCATTACCTCCTACTGTTGCTCTGGATGCTGTTCCACACATATAAGAATGACTCATAATCAGAAGTTGGCTGGGACCTAAAAAAATTTAAATAACAATTATCTAATACGGGGTCAAAAAGACATTGGATACAAACCTGTCTGAGCTCTTTACTACCTCAACCAATTCCCCTTCCCTGGCCACATCTGAATCCCTAAAGGACTGTGAAATGAAACCTTCATGAGCTATGCCCTGACAAGCCAATGCCTTCCTTATCATAGTATTAATAACCGCAGACATCAATGGTTAACCAGACAGCAGTCTAAATATATGTTCACTGGGAGAAATCTTGCTTAATAAACTCTGAACTGCCCTAGCTCAGTGTACCAGGCACATAAATGTTGATTGCTGTAAAGAAGTTTGTTGCCCCATTCCAGCTTGATCAGTTTTGGATTTCCTTAGCTACACTATTACTGCTATAGGTGTCACAATAACATCTCCCCACTGTAGAAACCACAGTAGTTCATTGGCTCTAAAACCCCAACATACAGCCATGTAAGTGAAGCTGCCAATATTGACAATTAATGGAAGTCCTTTGCTGATATCCATACCCCCATTATTTATTTATTTATTTGTTTATTTATTTATTGGCATTTATTTACTGGGAAAGTCCACTGGGCCAAGAAGAGCTCATTTTCAGTGCAGGCCCAGGGAGAAAAGCTCCACAAAGACAAAAGTATGAATGTACATAATATTAGGACAGTTCATAAGGCAGAATGCATTGTACAAAACATATGGAATGCATTATAAAAACACAAATAGCAAATTATTAAAAACAAGCTGCACTGTACAAAACACAGCAGATGCATTATTAAACACAAGTAATAAAGAGGAATACAATTTTTGGCACATATAAAAATTTAAGCAGTCCATTTACAATTCAAAGCACACTTTAAGTATATCATAGATAATAGTTTAGGCTATCCAATTACAATTCAAGGCACGCTTTAAGAATAACCCAAAGAAGTGTGTACAAGGGGTCTATATTACCAGATTGTAACTTTAGTTAGTCGAATAACTAAAGATCGATCTGGTAATATCAAAATCCAAAAATTGCGAACGGCCGATTTCATGCAGGGAAAGAATTCTCTTGGCCATTATGAGGATTATGCCCTTTTCTTCAATGTAGAGCAATCTTGGAGTTGGTATATTTAGTTAGGGGTGTGTGGGGCGAAGTCCCCCACTTGATTTGGGTTTAAAAGTTTTTTTTTGATGTGGCCAAGGGAATTCTTATGGAGTTATGTAATAGCAGATGGAGGTATTGAACAGTTACAAGTCCATTTGGAGAGGAGATATGTGTGGAGGGCAGTTTTAAAGGTGGAATAACATTGATGTGTTTGAATGCATGAAGATAGGCTGTTCTGTGTTTTTGCAATGACCCATGAATATAATAGCTGACCAGCAGGTAATTTAGGTTTATGAATTTGTAGAAGGTGTTGGTTTTCAAATCTTTGGGGCCGATTGGGGTTATAATGGATGAATAAGGACTTTACTGCATGGCAGTCTTGTGGTTTATTAATTAGTTTGTGTGTGGTAGTTAGTTGAAGATAGGTTAAGTAGTGCAGGAATTCAAGCCATTGTAGTTTGCTTAGGGCAATACAGTGGTGGGTAAAGTGGTTACTGTTTGTTGCAAATTTAGTTATCTTGTTATAGCATGCTTCTAGTTTAGTTTTCAGGGAGGATTGGAGGTTAGTTAATAGCAGAGCACCATAAACTAGGGAAGGAAGTAGGTAAGATGAGGCAAGTACTTATTTTGTGGGGAGGGAGAGGAACACATTATGTTTATAGAGTAGTCCAAGTTTTCTTTGGGTCTTACTAATGTTAGTATGAACATGGAGATCAAATTTGAAGTTTTTGTTGATTATTACCGCTAGCAGTTTTGTGTGGGTCACTAATTCAATTTCAGTGGGGTTAAGAGAGAATATGTCAAAGTGGGATTTGTCAAGGGGTGTGTTTTTCTTAGGAGTAAAAATCATGAGTTTAGTTTTATTAGGGTTTAAGGAAAGGTGATTATTGTGGTGCCATGCCTCTACAGTGGTAAATGCAGTTTGGGTGAGCTGCTGTAATAGAATTGAGTTGTCAGCAGTGCAAACTATGGAGGAGTCACCTGCATACTGAACTAGGGTCCCCTGCTGGATAGGTTGATGGAGGTTATTGATAATGTTGAACATAAGGAGTCCTAATATTGAGCCTTGGGGAATGCTGGCGGCATTGTGAATGTAAGGGGATATGGAGTTTTACCATTTGACAGCATGTTCCCTAGTGGAAAGGTAGATTTTAAACCAATTAAGAGAGAGAAGGTTGACAGTCCTATGTTGGTGAGTTTAGAGAGGAGGATAGTGTGACAGATGGTATCAAAGGCTTTAGAAAGTTCCAAGAATAAAGCAGAGATAATATTCCCTGAGTCATGAGTTTTATTATCTTTGTCTAAGAAAGATAATAGGATGGTAGTTGTGCTATGTCCTGGTCTGAACCCATGATGTGCTTGGGAGAGGATCTGATTTTTTTTAGGAGAAAATGTAAGAGTTTGTGAATGCATTTCTAGTAGTTTGGAGATGGAAAAGAATGGCAATGAGATGTAAGCTGGAAATTTCAGTTTGAATTTCAGTTCGAATTTCAGTTTGAATTCTGCCTGGGAAGTATGTTGTTCTGGGTTACTGTGGTTGGGTGGGGGGGGGTGGGTGCTTGGAATGGGGTGCAAGATGTAAAGTAAATGAACCCCAGTTGGGCGACTCAGGTTTCTACCTTCCACCTTATAATGACTCCTCTCTTTTAATATTTTATTCATTAACTAATTATTTGTAAAATTAGTTAGCCCAAGGTATTTGGTCATCCATCCCAAGCCTGTAAGTTTTATGTGGAAATAGCTTTTTATACATAGAAACAATTTTAGAGTAATTAAATTATTATTGTATATTTTTGGGTTTATAGGCTGGCTATCATGTGACTGTTTAATTAACTATTTAAGGTTTTAGAATTCAGTATAGGTATTCTAACACTGAGAACGATTTGTAATCCAAAAGCTTTGTTGTTTTATTAAAGTATCTGGCGTTTGTCTGGAGTTGTATTTATTGGATGTTTTCAATGCTTCCCATCATCTTCCCTTTGCTCAACACCAGTGTTTGATCTGAATTGTTTGGAGGGGGTCAGAAGTCTGTTGGATGTTAAAAACCCTTTGCCCTAATGGGTACCCAAAACCCTTTTCCAAAACTAAATCAAATAGCCAACTTTTCCTACCTTCTGGGAAAGACTACAGGAATTCCTCTAGGTATTCATCTTGACTCCAATGTGGTAAACGTTCCCTTTCCCTAAAACCTTCCATACTAGACCCTTCATTACCTGGCGCTTCTACAACAGCCATTAACATTGCCATATCAGTTTGGGCCTCAATATCCAGAGCACTGTCCATATTCTTCTGTCCGCTACACCTGCTCTTCTTAGCAAGGGCTTGTGGATGAGAGCCATCAAGCTTTGCTGTATTCCCGTCCTCTTTTGGATCCTGTTGACACAGTCTGGCTTCAATCAGCTTCAAACTCGTTAAATAGCTCCTTGGCTACGGAGGTTAATCTGGCCCATCAGGACTTAAATGCTAATAGAGTGGTTTCACCTGCTGACAAAAAACAAATATGTCAGAATTATCTATACCTATTTTTTTCTCTTCTCTCTTACATCCCCACTGAAGGAATTAACTAACAGGGGCTGTATACGGGTAGCCCTTTAAACAGAGTATCTGTATGTATTGGGCTTCTTTTGTTTGGTATTAAACTTTATAATGGCTTTAATATTATGGAATATTTGTATTGCTATTCTCCCCCAAATTTACTACATTTAATCATTATTTTATTTTAATATTTTAAAGCAGTTCAATAACCCCTCTCATAATACATACATTTTGAAGACGATTATAGACTTCGACTGTTAATCAGTTGTATAAGGTTGTCAAGTTCAGGGGATGTTAGAAGTACTACAAAATAAGTAATTAAATGTTTTCCTTTGTTCTCATCATCCACTTACAGCTGCTCATTTGTTTACTACCAGGAGAGTAACCTTTCCACTTTAATTGTACCTGTTCTTATTTTTAAGGTTATAAGAGTAATAAGTCCCAAACTGCAAGTGACAATGCTGTACCAGAAAGAATGACAGCTCGTCATGCAAAACCTCTGTTGCAAACAGCCCTGATAGCCTTTCTTGGCATGTAAATGCCCCAACCCATATATGTACTAAGTTTACATTAAATTAAGTGCAATGCAGACTACTTCATCCTCATACTAATTCTTTGAACTGCTGTCTTTTTTATTATTTTTTTTTTTAAACTTACCTGAAAGGAATTTCTGAAAAATACCCTAGTTCGGAGAAGACATCCCAGCGCTCACAGACCCACTTCTCTGGTTGCTTTCTAACTGTTCCTATGTTTGGTGCAAAGGAACAAACACCAGAGAAAACCTTCCTGTCAGCTGTGTGATCTAATTAAGAAAATTGCTACAGACTCCCCACCATACAAACTCCATACTAGTCCTGAACAAACCAGCATTTAAAATGTCAAGTCATCTCGCCAGCACATGCCACTGACAAAAGTTAAACACAGACTCGCTAGGGTTTCCTAGAGTGGAATCCTGCCTGGCATGTGAACAAAAATCACATCATTACTCCTTGTTTTTATTACAATGGTCCGTCGCTTCATTATGTAGGCAAATTAAAAGGGGAAAAGACAGTCCACTCCAACCACAGTGCCCCAATCCTCCAACTTTGCCAGTAGCAAGACAGAAATAAAGAAACATAGGAGGCAATTCCACCCTGCTGAAAGAAAGTTACACTGCTGAAAAAACACTGATCCACTCCCAACAATCACCCTGAAACAAAAGTACCCAAGGACTGACAAGCAAGAGTTAAGCTGAATAAACCAGCAGAAACTTCTGAGCCTCCCCTGATAGCAAGCCCATCCACACCCACGAATCAAACCAAGGACACACTAACTAAGGACACAGCTTCTGAACCTGACTACCAAACCTAATTAAGAAAATTGCTACAGACACCCCACCATACAAACTCCATACTAGTCCTGAACAAACCAGCATTTAAAATGTCAAGTCATCTTGCCAACACCTGAATCATCTTGTTAATATAGAACAGTTTATATGTGAAAGGTGAATGGCTCAATGGACTTAGCTTTCTTCTAGAGATAAACACACTCTAACCACTCCTGAAGAGTGACACTTCTGGGGAAAGCACAAATGGAAAGAAAAACTTTCCTGCTGGCTGTGGGGGTGGGGTGACCATGACAGTGCCAATCACCTGAGTGAAACAGCTGTTATCCAGCATTGACAGAAATCTCCACATAAGTCAGACCACTAGCCGACGTTCAGGATGTTCTCAAGCTGACAATTTATGCCTGCTCGAGCAAACACACATATATCAGAGGAAAGGATAATGCAGTTTCAGTACTTCCTTCTTAAATGAAATAAAAGTGATGCTTGTTTTTAGAGTTAGTTATACAGCCTATCCTGCACTGCTGCATGCAGTGTTGAAATCTATTTGTGAGGCAGCCTTGTGTAAAGCCTAGGGATGGGCAGTATTTTATTCACTTAACTTGCAGTTACACAGGTTTGTTTACATCTTTGGTTACGCAGTTAGGAGAACATGTTATTAAGTAATTCATGAAGCCCTCATTACAAAGAGCCCATTATTTTTTCTTGATTGCAGCCTGTCTGCTGAGGTTGAAGATGTGGATGAAGTCCGCTTTTGTTTGAAGAAAGAATGACTTGAACACTATGAACAATTTCTCATTTAGAAGAGCTGGAAAATCATGACTTCTACAATGTAAACCATCACGCATTCAGAAGTATCTGCAAATCACTCAGAACTTTAAGTTACTGTTCATTCATTTAGTCATGTATTTGTTTATTCTCTGAAATCTGCACTCAAGTGTGTAGACATGCGTACTTCGTGTACTCAAACTAATACTTTTTAATTTCTGGACACATCTCAGAAAATTCATGGCTTAAATAGTCCAGAATGTCTACAGCTGTCTAAACTAAGATCTGTATGCAATATGTCAAGAGACTATTTATTTATTTGACATTTGTTGACCAGGTTAGTCTGACTGGGCAGAAGCCCTTTTTCAGCAGAGACCAGTGGAGAAAAGGTCTGGCAATATTACTTAGATTGTTACAACTATTACATGAATTGAGATAAGCAGAAATGATACAGTTAGTTACAATCTGTTTTGAAGAAGAGAAAAAAATACAAAATGCATTACAGGCAGGAACAAATATGACATGAGCTTGAGGCAAAAAACTTTAAATTGTTGGTGCTCAACATTAAAACAATAACAAGATTAGAACAACAGTTGATAATTTTGTGAATTTTTTTTTTATACACATCTGAAAATGTGTAGATTAGGGAAGGTATGGCAATTAGAATAAGGATTCAGTATGAAACATACAGCAAGGCATAGAAATGGTCCTGAACAGGGTGGTAGCCTGTCACAGGATGACTGTACAGACTCATTTTTACACTGCACACATGCAAAAAGATTGACAATTCACTTAACAGTATGCCCTTGGGAGACACGAAGCAGCTACAGTACACAATGAAAAAACATGTTGGAGCAACGGCAGAAATGTATGCTGTTAACAGAGGGTACCTTAGCCAGGAATTGAACCAGAGAATCAAGAACTGTGAGGCAGCAGCTTTAACCACTACACAAAATCCCACTCTAGTTTCAAACTGCTTAGCCAAAATTACTTCATCTCTCTTACCTACAATTATGAACATTATAATGTCTCCTCAAATTAACAGTTTCCTGCAGTAGCTTGTAAACATATTTCATATATCGCATTATATTTGAAACTTGTTGCTACATGCTACATATGCACAGAGAGGCCATGATTTGTGCTGCAGATACTTTACAGTCTGTTCCTGTTAACATTTCCTAAACATGTCCATTTTGCTACTCATGGAATCTACACCACAAATTAAAGTTTTTGAGCTATTAACGGTCTGACATTTTGTCCAAGTTTATAGGTTCACAGGAATTTATTGGGTATGTGGCCCAGTACACCATTATGGAAGCTAGTCCTATGTCCTAATTACCCCAGGGTAATTGACTGGTTAGGAGACACATTCACATAACAGACAAATGGATATTCAGGGAATCAAACTCTTGTCTACAGGAAGCAGCCAGTTAACAGCACATACCCTTAATCCTCAGTACTAGCTCTCATGTGATACCTCATTCAGTTCTTCAAATTGCTTTTGCAGGGTTTTCAAAAAAACATTGCATGGAAACTGTAGGTACTTTGGATGCTTCTGTGGTTGATGTGAAAAATAAGATATGGAAAGTTTTTTTTTTCTGTCAAGTGAAGAAAAAAAGAGCCATTCCCATCACTGTAAATGAAACTATAGCCTCAAGTTTAGTGAGAAATCTTATGTGCCCCAAAAAACCCGGTGAAGTGAAGTTTATAATTAATCAGTATGTTTGTTAAAATAATTTAAATTCTAACCTAGGAATAAAGTATAAAGATTTATGGTTGACTTTTATGAATCTATTACTGATTATACAACAAATGTAGATAGGTAGGTCTTTTTGCAGAATAAATGATGACTACATTCAAAGAAGGCTAAAGCCTGAACATTATTTAAGTATATCTTAAAATCTGCTTTAGCAATAGAAGTGGCAAAAATGTACATAATTTACAGAATGTTGTCATATGTAACAATGTGCAGGACAGAAATGTAAAAGGTGTGATCCCAAGAATAAAGAATGGAACAAAGTTAATACATGCAATAGTGCTTGAGAAACAACACACAGTTTATTTTAAATTTAAGTAAGAAAAAATACAGATGTGGTAAAATTGTGCATTCACTAAGAGTTTGTAGAAACAAAAATTGTGCATTCACTAAGAGTTTGTAGAAACAAGAAAACACACAGAAGTTAAGTGTTAAAACAAGAACTAAAGCAACAATTAGTGCTCATTGAACAGATGAAGGTCATCCTAAGGAAGGAAGCACACAGAATACAGACCGAAATTTTTCATTATACACTGTACGATTTGTATGGATGAAGAAAAATGGCATTTTGTGCAAACACAACTACAAGGAAGACCTGTGAACTGTGAAATTTATACCGGAAGCACAGTTATTATAATAAGTGAACTGAACTTGTAAGAATTAAATAAAAAAACTTTGCAACTATTGAATATTATATTGAAAACGTACATTGGACGATGGAAAATACTAGGAGTTGCTTATGTCAAGATAATATTTAAGGACCAAAATAAAACTTGCTAATGTTAGTAACTAGATTTACTAGACCCAGCATGCCAAGAAGAAACTGGCTAGAATTAGTTCAATTAAACCAGAAAAAATAAAGAGCATGCATTCTGTAAGTGAGGATTTAGAAAAAGTAAAAGAACAAATAGCCAGCACTCAACTGGAGCAAACATCTTTTAATGTACAAGACCGACCAGTTTTGGCCTACTAGCCTTTTTCAACATTTAACAAATGTTTTGTTTTTTGGGCCTGAGCACCTGCTGTCCTTGCAGAGGTCTTGGTTTGGGGATTTAGAAAAAGTGCCTCACAAAATAAAAGCCTGTGATTAAAGAATACATCATCATCAGCCCCTTTTTTCCCCAGTTTCTACGTGGGGTTGGGATATCGTGTTAACTGTCGCCACCTCTCTCGATTCAGAGCCACACTCCTGCCTTCTTCAACACTCATGCCTGACTGTCGCAGATCTTTCACACAGTCCATCCACCTCTTTGCTGGACATCCTCGCTTCCTCTTACCTTCTTCCTGGCTGTCCCAAATCTTCCTCACCAGATTGTCTTCTGCTTTTCTACACATGCCCAAACCACCTTAATCTGTTCTCTTTGATCTTTTCTGCAATTGGAACTACTTTGACTTCTGCTCTTATGTCTTCATTTCTTTGTCTGTCCAACAGTGTGCATCCTATCACCTTTCTCAGGCACTTCATTTCCATCACCTCTAGTTTCTTCAGCTGTTCTGCCTTTACTGCCCAGGTTTCTGTACCACACAGTAGTACTGGTCACACCACTGTCTTGTACACCTTACTTTTCAGCTTCTTTGGCATTTTTCTGTCATAGACTACACCTGATGCTCTATGCCAGTTGGCTGCAGCCCCTCTGATTCTAGCTTTGACCTCTCTTCATTCAGACTACCCTTCTCCTCAACTACTCCCCTAGATACTTGAAGCTGTTTACTTGTTCCACTATTTTCCCTTCTATCTCTATTCTCAGCTGCTTCTGATTTCCCCAATGTGCTGCCATTACCATCATCTTATCTGTGCTTAGTTTCATCCCATGTGCCTTCAGATTTGCATTCCATTCTCCTATCCATTGCTGGAGTTCTAGCTCAGAGTTTGTCTGTACTGCCACATCATCTCCATACATCAGCCTTGTTGATCTGTCCCCTCCAACCTGTTTGCTAATGTAGTCCATCACCAGTATGAACAGCAGAGGGCTCAGAGCTGAACCCTGATGTACACCCACACCCACTGGGAACCCCTCTGTTCGTACTTAAGTCACTGGGTCATTGTACATAGCCTGCACTAATTCTACAAATGTTTCTGGGACTTCAAACCACCACAGTACTGCCCAGATCAGCTTTCTTGGCACCTTGTCATAAGCCTCCTCAAAGTCTAGGAATGCCAAGTTGGACTCTCTCATCTATAGCTTCTTCTCAAGTATCTGTCTCAATGAAAACATTGGGTCAATTGTGCTGCATCCTGATCTGAATCCAAACTGCTCATCTCCCATTTTACATTCTACTACTCTGCGTATCCATTTATCAATGACCCTTCTCAGAATTTTCATGCAATGTGATAAGGAGTATGATGTCTCTGTACTGCCCACAGTTGTGGATGTCCCCTTTGTTTTTGTACACTGGCACAAGTATGCTTATTCTCTGGGATACGCCTTTCTCTCCACACAGCTATTAATACCCTCAGGAGCCATTTCTCCCTCATCTCACCCAGCATCTTTATCATATCTGCTGTGACCTCATCTAAGCCTGCTGCTTTCCCTGACTTCATCTTCCTTAGTGCTGTTCTTACTTCTTCTAGGGTGGGTTCACTTCTTCTCTCATCATAGGCTGTTTCTGGGGCAGTACAGCTTCTGTGGAGTTTTCTTCATTCAGAAGCTGCTGGAAATACTCCTTCCATCTGCCTTTGATGTCCTCTGGGCTAGTGAGCAGGTTGGTGCTGGCATCCCTTATGAAGGGTGTCTGACTATCTTCTTTATCTTTCTGTCTTTTCCTTGCAACCTGATATAGTTTCTTTGTGCCCCTTGCTGAGTCACTTTCCAGGAGTTGGTACAGTGCCTCTGATGCCCTATTCTTTGCTATTGCAACATCTTTCTTAGCTTCTTTGTTAACCAACCAGTAGTCCTTCCTAGCCTGGTCAGTCTTTTCTGTCTCCCACTTCTTCCTGCACTCCTTTTTTCTTTTGATGATTTCCTGGATTTCACCATTCCACTACCAGCTTTCCTTATGTACCTTATTTCCATACCTGGCTTGGCCACATATCGCTTCTGTAGTCCTAACACATGCTGTTTTTAGGCGCTGCCATTCCTCAACTCCACCTATTTCCTCATCTTCTTGGGGTACTAGAGCCCTGAGTAATTCCTTGAACTGTTGTACTTTCTCTCCAGTCAACGTCCAGGTCTTCAGCCTGATCTCTGTTGACCTTAGAGCCTTCTCTGACCACTACTTGCAGCTGATTGTAGCAACTAGTGGTTTATGCTGTGGGCCAACTGTTTCACTGGGGATGACTTTGCAATCATGGATTTTGACCCAATGCCTTTTCCTTACTACGAGGAAGTCTACCTGAGTTCCATGTTGACTACTCTTGTATATGATCTTGTGACTGTCTCTCTTCCTGAACCAGGTGTTGGTTACTATCAAGCCATTTGCCAGACAAAAGTCTATAATGGCTTCTTCTTCTTTATTCCTGTTGATGTCCCACCCATGTGGACCCAGGCAGTCCTCATATCCTGTTCTGTCTGTCCTGATATGTGCATTCAAGTCACCCATTATCAAAACCAATTCATGTTGTCCTGTTTTATCTAGTAGGTCCTGCAACTGCTGTCTGAATGCACCCTTTTCCTCACTATCACAACAAAAGAATGCATCCATATGTTATAGCTTTTATTCATGTAAAACATATGTCTTAACAGATACAGGTTTGTTCCTTTTGCAATACATGCTAACACAGGAAAGGAAATGGAGATATTTGCTGAAAAATAATTTCTGTGAACTCTTTAGAATGTGCTTAGCGTGGCAGTACTTATACTGAAACCAAATGGAATGGTTAGGTTGTGTGGAAGTTACAAATAAATCATTAGCCAAGTAGACTCTTTGGAATGGTATACCATGTGTCCAGGAGGTTAGAGGTTTTTAACAAATGGTTGTGGGTGGTTCCTCTAAGAAGTAGTTGAACAAGAATACCAACAAAGAATGCTTATATCATCTGAAATGTTTGCTGCACCAGCAATTTTTCAGGGGATCATAGAAACCTTGTTGCAAGTAGTGGGTATGTTGCAATTTACCCTGGATGGTATTCTAGTTACCAAAATAATATTTCCAAAACCTAGAAGTACTGAGAACACCAGAGGACTGGGAAATGCAAGATTGCTTGAATTCAGGTATAACATCTTTACCATAAACAATACCAAATTATACTGCTTTTGATGCAAAAAATGTGCAGTTTTTGTGTTTTATTTTGTTAATAAGGATATTCACCTGAAAATGTTCTTCAAGCTGGAAACTCTTGCTTTGATATCATGAAAAACTGAACACACAATGTCTCACAACCTAAATTTATATACATGATGCTAAATGTCTGTGCTAAATGCATCAGTAGAAGTTCCTTACTGCCTAGAAAGACACTTTGTCAACTCAATCTTGCAGGTTGAACACCTTATGTTGATAATTAAGACATGATGATGTAGTAGTGAAACCTCAATGTAAATAAGAAGCTGCTCTTCTAAAAAAGTAAATTGTTTTTGCTTACCTACAATGCATAGCACCACTATATCAGTTTGGGCCTCAATATCCAGAGCACTGTCCATATTCTTCTGTTCGCTACACCTGCTCTTCTTAGCAAGGGCTTGTGGATGAGAGCCATCAAGCTTTACTGTATTCCCGTCCTCTTTTGGATCCTGTTGACACAGTCTGGCTTCAATCAGCTTCAAACTCGTTAAATAGCTCCTTGGCTACGGAGGTTAATCTGGCCCATCATGTCATCACTTTGTGAGTGTGGTTAAACAGAAAAACTGAGTAAGTAATGAAATATAGTTGACAAACTCACCAAACTGGGCATAAACTCCTAAATAACTTGTTGGATTGCCAGCTGTCTTACAGACAAGATTCAGGAAGTCAGTGCTGCCACTGTTCCTATTTGACATCTACTTCTTGGAGATAAAGGCTAATGTCAAAGGACTTTGGCTGATTAAGTTTGCAGATGACTGCAAATTGGGAGCTGTCATAGATTCCCACTATGATACAAATGTCTTACAAGAGTATCTAATGCAGGCAAATTACTTTTGCCAAAGTTGCAGACTAAAACTCAATGCTAAGAAAAGCATTATAGTGCCTTTTCAGAAAACTGCCACCTAGGCTAATTACTCCATTGATAAGACACCCCTAAGAGCTGACCCAGTAATCAGTGATCTGGGAACATATGCAGACAGAAATCTGGTCTCTGAACAACCTGTGGCCAAGGTAGTAAAACAATCATTCTATTTCACCCAACGTATAAGTAAGGGCATGACATCTAGATCCAAGGAAGTCATAGTGTCATTTATTTGGCCCTTATCAGACCCATCATTGAATATAATGCCCCTTCGGCATATACATGATCAGACATCTGCAACAGCTGAAATGCCCACAAACATTCCTTACCAGGAGAATCCAGGCTATAAACACACTGTCCAATACAGACTGCCTTAAAGCCTTAACTCTATATGCTGTCTCCTACAGGTTACTGAGAGATAATCTATACCTGGCTTACAAGGCATCCTTGGATCTAGCTCTGATGGACCTTTTGCATCATAATCACTATTTCCAAAGATTTAAATTTTGCTTGTGACATAAAGAAGGCATCTTAGTGTAACATATATGCATCTTAGAGGATCCCCATGCTCTGGAACAGGCTCCCCACCTATGTGAAGTGGAGTCAATCCCTAACCCTATTTAAGTGAAACCATGACAAATGTATGGGAAATTGGAAATTCAAGTCTGGCCCCTATATCTCTGATAGACAGAGACAGGCAGTAATATCTGAACTAACATGCCCCACCCCCAAATGACCTCTAGAAACTTCCTAATAAATGCCAATGATACATAGGGACACAATTGGGTTGGATTGCACAGCTAGGCTTATAAAGGTCCTGGCGTTCATTAGCCAAGTACAGACCTATGAACCACCAAACCATGCAATATAAGCATTCTTGGCAAAATGTTCGTGCAACTTTAACATGAGGAATATAAATGAATATTAAATTAATTGCAAGAAAAAGTTATAGAAATTGACCAGTACACATTAATTAACTGTAAAAGATTCTAAGTTTAATTTAATTTAAAGGCACAAAAGTGTGTAATCCTAACTATTAAAGTTGCTTGGCATACGCAGCCTTTCAGAAGGGCAGGTCAGATCATTAAAATCAGCAGTTGTTCTTTGGACGTGTAGAAAAAGCATACAACACCAAGATATTAGGCATGAAATATTACTGAAATGCTGAAACCGTAAGTGTATCAGTAAAACACTATATTTTTAGTATGATATGGCAATTACACATATTTTAAATGCCGATTACAAAATATAACCTACTGGATAACATTGCTGTTTTGTTTCTGTATTTTCTATGTTGTAGAATACTTCATAACATAATTGTCAGCTCATGTTAATGTTGAGTTTCATATAAATATGGGGAACTTACTGACTTTCACTGTTTACCAAGTTATCCGGTAGACAATCAACAAGTGACATAACTATATAGACAAAGAGATAAATACATGCACACACTGAAAGACAGAACTTTTTTTAACTTTGTCCATTTAACAACTGCTCTTAAACTAGTGTGATGAAATGTTTTCAGCAGATAAAGCTGCATCATGCTTAACAAAACATTTTTTGTTGTTAAAGAACACTTCAGATGTATGAAAAAGAACACTGTGTTCTATATAGCAGTTAAAAAACATTGCAAATGATGAATGTATTCTTTTGTGCCAATAAAATAAAATGTGGAAGCAATTGGGATAATGCAGTCTTCTATACTGCACTCAAATAGCTGAATTTGTATTTCTCATTTCTTAAATAAAAAGTGTCTGACTTGGCAAATCAAAAAATAAAGATTCCAAAAAAACATGCTTGTCTGCCCAACAATGGGCATTTATATTATAAGTAATACATAATGGCTGGAAAATACACTTAACACAGTTATGAAATGGGACAGGGTTGACATGTTACAGAATTTGAAGTGGAAGAGCTAGAAAACTGTGAAGTAAAATAAGTTCATAGGTAAGTACTAGGCTATCTGCCCAAGGGCATTTATAAGCCTAGCCAGAGTGTGTTGGCTTTCGCCACCCCCTTAGATTAGTTCCCTGTGCTTCTGACTAGCAGAGCCATTAGTTCCCTGTGCCTAGTAAGACAACATAGCTTCTAACAGAGTGAGAGCCTAACCCATTGTCTATGCAGAGGCAGATCTTCTGTGCTTCCTCTTCTGCCTAGTTAACAAATAACAATACAAGCAGCCTATCTTGATAAAACATCTGTCAACAAAATGAGTTGCAACTAAACAACCAAATACCCAGTTAACCACACTGACCTATTTCAGGCTACTACTCACACTAGTCTGTGCATCTACCCTAATCCCTGTATATTATGTTTCTTTTGTTAAAAAAAGTTATCTGCCTTACCCTACTTAAGGTACTACTGAGACAGTTTATTTGTCCCCTATAAAAGTTGTTTTTGTTTTGTTTTTTTCTGACATCTTTTTATGGTCCCATTCCTGATGACCTTCAAGTGGCCACCACTGACCATTTGTTCCCCATCAACGGGGCAATAGCAATTCATAGCATGGCTATCACATTAGCAACCATGAAGCACTTTTCTACTATGGACTTAAACCTTCTCCCTGTAGCTGATGTGGGCACCTGCATCACCACAGAGATGCACTAATCCTTCCCCCTGACATATATATGTTTCCACATACATAATCCATAAGGGCTATCACCATCGGTCTGGGATCAGTAAGCTTACATCCTCTGGCCAAATGGCCATTGATGTCAACAGTCCTCTACATACACAGGAGTAGATAGCTGACAAGACTACCAGCTTCCTCATCTCGGAGTGCGTAAGCCAGTCACTTCTACCATTCCCTGTTTGGTTATTTCACCACCACAGATGCTAATCAAACATGGATCATTTGCAACATAGTTGGGGATTTATCTTTCTGTGCCACAAAGATAGGTGAAAGGTGTCTCTGATTTTGTTTAACCCACCAATTAATGATACACTTATTTTCTTTTAGACATTCTAATCTGTTATGTGCTGCTGTTCTCTGGATTTGGAAGCCTGGAGATTTAGGCTCACAGATTAACATGCTTCTGAAATACCACCTGAGATCTCTGCGACTCTTGACAGAACCTTGAATTGTTCTTTCTGACCCCTGGTGACTATGATAGTGGTCATACTATTCCATTCTCCTCCATCCTTTCCTCATATGAAGATTAATGTCTTTAATCTTACTAAAAGAAAATAGCCTTTGTGCACCCTGGCTGCAATCACTTAATAACTGCTTCTGGGAAGGTATGTTCTGCTCTTTGTGCCTGTTAGCATAAATGTGTGTCCACATTTGACCACACTGTTCATTAGACCTGCATCATACACTTAAAAATCCTGGGGAAAAAAGTTCACTTATGAGCAACTCACTCACTGTTACCAAACAAATGAATACAATTTTGATCTGACAGCACACAGAGGCAGGTGAGGTGAGGTGATACAAACTCTGTGAGGTATGTAATATAAACTGAATTCTCTAGAAGTTGTGCTCCATATGCAGTACTATTTACTATAGACAGGTCATTAGCATTTAAGTGTTTATGACACACATTTAACAACAGTCTCTGAATTAGATGGTATTCAACACTCTCGACTGCAGATGCTGGTTAGCTGCTTTGAGAAGTTCCTGTGCCAGATCTAAATTCTCTGCTTCAACACAGTTTTAACACTGCTAGCAAAAATGGCCACACTATTACTCATGCTTCTGCAAAATACACCCACTGCACGAATGTCATTACTACTGCATTTACCTCAAAGGATCACATGTACCATACCTACTTTGGCTAATATGACTAAGATGATACAAACAAGTTCATTCTCATGTTTGCATAATGTTATAAAAAACATAACAGACCACTTTCTACAGAGCTTCATTTATTATAAGGGTGATATTAAGCCTCAACTGATCTCTTGGACACCAGTGAAATAAACAAAAAATAACTACTCAGTCCATATCTCTAAGGCTAACACTGATATCATTAAAACCTTGTTGTGTTCAATAACCTTTAATGAAATGTTCTCCAAGAACACTAGTTCTCTTCCTCCATTCCAGCCTATCCTGTACCTGCTACAATATTTAATGACTTCACCCCCAAAATAATTATTTTTCTTCCTTTTTCATCCATTAACGATCATCTCCAAAACTGAGGTTGCTCTCACTCTTCTAGTGGTAACTGGGGTGCAAGAAGCAACTAAATGGGTAGAGACAGCTGGGACAGTGTAGGCTGTATTAGGACAGATAAATGACTATAAGCAAACAACATGTGGGGTCAGTTATTTTCATGCACAGACTGCCTCAGTACCCCCTCATTAGCACTGCTAGACTACAGCACATGACAGCCATGTGGCACTCTGCACCATGTCATTAGTCTCATTCTCATGACACAGCCTGAGGACAGTGCCATATAGTAACAAAGTGTACTGGATGTGGCTCTACCCCCACAGCAGACTGATGACTCCACTCAGCCCTCTGAATCAGGTTATAATACTGGATTTTGGCGACAATCTAGCCCTGTTATGACTTTGAACCAACTGTTAATACGTATAGCTAATAAAGGAAAGCAATTATATTGGACACAAAAATCCAGGGAAAGTTAAAGAAATGTCCAGATTAAAGTAAACAGCCAACATGTACAACATTTGATAAACTTAAGCACATTATTACTCAACTTCCAATAATTACTAATGGGGAAGAATCTTGGGCAAACCTTTAATTCAGAATATGGGAGAAGAGACAAGTGCTGCCTCTTCTACTGACTCTGACAAACCTGACTCACAAATACATCCTTGCAAGAATTCCCTAATCCTCTTGCCTCTAGAGACAGCAAGGCTTAACCTACAATCCGAGTGGTACAACCACGGAATGCAGTGGATTTTCAAATCATTGTAGATTATCTCACACCAGTATGAACACTTTCCGTAAAATATGCAAAAATTTTAGAAAGACGTATAATTACATAGCCCCACTATCACAGACCTTAAAGCCATACTTAAAGCCTTTTTTTAGGAAGCTATGAGATAAAAGTAACAGTGGAAATATTCTGAAACACACAGATGCAAGATTTCTAGCTGCTAAGCACAGTCATTTAAAAGCCATTACCACAGAATATCCCCTGGCACCTAATTGGGCAAAAATAAAAGCTACTGCATACTAGGGGAATGAATCCATCAATGTGCATTTACAGAGTATAAGAGATGCTTTTGTGGCATTTTGGCATCCAGAACCAATGGAAGGTGTAGCAGCAAGTGGTCTGTCTGCAGCCTCTTTTGAAAGATTGTTACCACAAATACAAGAACAGATTAAAATGTTGTTTGAACAGGCCATGTTTGGGCATTCATGAAATTGTTAAGTGATTACAATATATAGCAGATAAAATACTTAGGGAATAAAAGGAAAAATTACTAGATGCTCAACTTCATCAACTTAATACTGATTTCACAGGATGAGGTCGAGGAGGAAAAGGTAGAGTCCAGTTCTTTCAGCAAGCCCAAGGACAGTATTAATATAAACAAAATTATCACCCTGATTTATTACAAATTAAGATGCAATTCAGCTAGATATTTGTTATAATTGTGGCCAGATAGGACATTGGTGAAATAAATGTCCACTTGATGGACAACAAATAGGTTCATCAAATATTCACAATCACCACTATAGCAAAATGATAAAAATCCTCCTGTGTGGAATACCACCTGGTGACCACTAGAATCACAAACAACTTATTAGGACAGACATGAGCAGGTATTGCAGTTATTTCCCTTGGTACCAATACAGCAAGAAATCCCTTGTCAATATTACAGTATAAAATACACCTGCCCCATTTGCTGTAGAAACAAGAGCTACTAGATCTATGATTACTTTGGCATAAATTTTCCACTTCCAAACATATGATTCATGGGGTGGAAGTCTCTAGAATTCCAACAGAGTACCCAGAAACTATACCTATTCCTATTCCTTTGAATCTATTAGGTAGAGATGTGTTATGTAAACTTATATGTACTATTTATTATACTCCAAATGGTGTAGTTTTAGATATTTCTGATGAAACTTTAGGATTATATGTTAATAACACTTGCCCAAATGAAAATAATCCTTTTGCTTTCTTAACAGCAGAACAACAATCGGAAAATGCTGATATGGAGGAATTAAGTTTTATTCCTCTGCAGCTCTGTACTACATGTGAACAAGGTAGGACTTATACAAGATGCAGAGCCTGTCTGTATAACATTAAAACACTGTCTGGCTATGGTAGTTCAGTATCCTTTGTCAAAGGAGGCAGAGAAATGAATCAAACCTGTTATTTTTGCCTTATTACATCCAGATATAATTGATCAGACTTGCAGTCAGTGTAATACTCCTATTTACCAGTTAAGAAACCAGAAGGGAATACATACAGGTTTGTACAAAATTTATGTGCAATAAATGATGTAGTTGTAACAACATTTCTAGATGTTTCCAATCCAGCAACAATACTGAGTTCAATTCCTGTAGAAGCGGCTAATTTCTAAGTGACAGATAGCTCAAATGCTTTCTTTTTGATTTCTATACATCCATATAGCAAGTATTTGTTTGCTGTTACTTATAAAGGTCAACAATACACTTGGACTAGATTACCAAAAGGATATGTAGAATTGCCTACTTGTTTTTTAGAGAACTGAATTGGCAGTTAGATAAAATTAAATTCACTTGTGGATCTACTTTGATTCAATATCTGGATGACTTGCTTTTAGATTTGAGAAATATAGATGTTTGTAAATAAGATACTCTTTTTCTTTAAATTCAATTAGGATTTAAAGTTACTAAAGGTAAATTGCAGTTATGGAGGTTGCAGGTTCAGTACTTAGGACATCTCATTCCAGAAGGTGCAAGATCCAAAAACAGCTGCAAGCTTTCCTGGGTTTAACAGGTTACTGTCACCAATAGATTTCTAATTATACAGAAGTGGTAAGACCTTTACTACAATTGTTAAAGAAAAATATACTTGAACCTTTACCCTGATAAGAATGTCATGAAAATGATTTTGTACAATTGAAAATGTTACTTTTGAACTGTCCTGCATTAGGATTACCAGATTATTTTAAAAGTTTGTTTTGTAGAGAATGAAATAAAGTAGCATTAGGATTATCAACGCAATGCAGAAATGATGGTTTTAGACCTGTTGCCTATTTTAGTACTAATCTTGATCCTGTAGCTGCAGCCCTCCTCCACTGCTTTAGGTGGGTGGTCACTACAGCGCACACTGGTAGGCATGGCCGCTGTGCTGACAATCAGCACGAGACTTATATAGCAGTTCCACATTCACTAGAAGCCTTATTACTGAAAACCAAAACACAATATTTATCTCATCTCAACTGTCTAAATATGAACTGTCTTTACTTAACCACCCTTCTTTACGGCTTGTTCAGTAACCACCGCTTAACTCCGCTTCTTTAATTCCTACAGTTGATCAATGGGAACCTCATGACTTTGTAGTTGTTACCACTGTGCTTCATCCTAGATTATATTTAAAAGATGTTACACTGTAAAATCCAGATGTCATCCTTTTTATACATGGCTCCTGTGTTTGAAGAGAAAATGGTGAACTGGTAGCAGCTTTTTCTGTCTGCACCCTGCACAATGTGTTGTTATCTGGACAGTTAAATGGAAATGTATCTGCTCAAGAACCTGAACTTACTAGTTATAACTGAAGCATGTAAAATTGCTAAGGATAACTCTATAACCATTTACTATTATGCCAGATATGATTGTGCATGTTGTATATGATTTTGGTACACTTTAAAAAGAAAGAGGTCATTTGACATCAACAGGAATAGTTATTAAACATACTATTTTTGTTAATGAACTATTAGAAGCATTGTTATTGCTAAGAGAAATGGCTGCAGTAAAATGTGCCACACATAAGAATGACAATTCCTTTGTTACTAAGGGCAACACTTTAGCTGACATGGTGGCCAAACAAGCTACATTGCCATATACTGTTCATTATGTATTCATGCAGCAATTGAATGAAAATAACATTTTATCCTTACAGGAATTACTATCTGTTCATGACCAAGCAAATGGCACTGAGAGAAAGAGGTGGGTAAGAGATGGCTATAGTCATTCTCCAGACTTTTTATGGTGCCATCCGGCGGTCAACTAGTAGCCCCACTACATTTCTTAAATCAACCGGTTAAAGCCTATTACCTGCCTTATCTCTTGGACAAAAATGTATTAATAAAATAGATTTCTACTGATTAGGTATGTACCTCATCTCTCAGAAGTAACATTTTGTATAGACCTGTGTGACTTGTTTAGAATGTAATGTATCTAAATCAATACCTATGCCTGTTCAATCAACATAAAAACCTTGGAGACCTTTCTGTACCCCTCAGTCGGATTTTAGTGAACTTCCCCAAGTACAAAAAAATTGTAATCTTTTTCTGGAGTGGCAGAAGCTTATCTGTACACAAAGAATGATGGTCATACAGTAGCAAAGAAATTGCTAAATGAACTGATTGCTAGATTTGGTGCCCCCTGTAGTATTCAGTCAAATCAGGGAACTCATTTTACTAGTCAAGTAAGATAACAGTATTGTAACGCTTTAGGAGTCAACTTGCATTTTCACTGTCCCTATAGACCCACAAGCTTCAGGAATAGTAGAAAGAGCTAATCAGATAAAAAGAAGTTACGTACTCACCATAGCGTTCCATCTGAGTAGGTAACTTCATTTGTCAGCAACCTGTGGGTATCGGATCTGACCTGGATCCAAGCCGGCATCTTTCCAAGCTAAAAATCTGAGCTCAAAGCTCCTCCCCTTACCCATAATACCCTGCTACCTCCTTCCAGCCCTCAGATTGCGTTTGCCCATTATACAATTTCACCAAGACAAAACAACCTAAAAAAAAAAAAAAAAACATCCTAACCTAGCAAATACCAACAGGCTGAATCATTGTAGGATTCAGATAACCAAAGGACCAGGTTAGGGGGAAGGGGGGGGTTGGTTGCTGACAAATGAAGTTACCTACTCAGATGGAACGTTATGGTGAGTACATAACTTCTTTATCTGAAGTAGTTAACTTCATTTGATCAGCAACCTGAGGGACAGAGTCCCCAGCTACCAAACACTTGGGAGGTCCTTAAGGAAGGATATTCCGGAGCACTGCAGAGCGAAAAGCTGCCCTTCCTCTGGATATTAAATCCAATTTATAATGAGAGATAAAGGTATGAGAGGAAGCCCAAGTAGCCACAGAACAAATGTCATCCAAGGGCACTCTTGACCAGAATGCAGCAGAAGTAGCCATAGAATGGGTAGAATGAGCATGAACCCCTAAGGGCTCTGGCTAACCAGATATCTTGTATGCGAGTAAAATGCATTGAGAAATCCATCTAGCTAAAGTCACCTTCGACACTGGCTTACCCAAGAAGGGCTTCACAAAGGAGACAAAGAGCTGCTCTGACTTGCGAAAGGCAGCTGCTCTGTGCAGGTAAAAACACAATTGTCTATGAACATCTAACAAATGAAGTTTGTATTCCCCTTTATTCTGATAGTTAGGGAAGAAAACAGGTAGATTAATGGACTGATTGATGTTCGCCTCAGAAGCCACTTTAGGTAAGAAGGAAGGGTTAGTCCTGAGAGACTCTGTCCTTATGGACAACAAGATATGGGGGTTTAGTACAAAGGGTCTGGAGCTCTGACACCCTTCTAGCTGAGGTAATAGCTATTAGGAAAGCAGTTTTCCAAGATAAGAATTTTAAATCAACAGAAGCTGCAGGCTCAAAGGGTGGTCCAGTTAGAGCCTGAAGGACCAAGGTTAGGTCCCATGGGGGAACAGCATTCCTAGTAGGAGGTCTCACAAGGAAGGTGCCTTTTAAGAAGGTCTTACAAATCTTAGTGGAAGCTAAAGGACTAAGATGGTCTTCAATGTGAAAATGGGAAATGGCAGCCATTTGAACCTTTACAGTAGAAGAGCTGTTCCCTTGCTGAAAAATATGTGACAGGAAATTAAGCACTGCTGGAATGGGAGCAGTGAAAGGATCCAAATTTCTATGCAAGGCCCAAATGGAAAACCGTTTCCATTTGCTGTTGTAAACCTTCCTGGTAGAAGGCTTGTGCTCCACTACCAGGATGGATCTAACTGCAGACGAGATACTGGGAGTCCTGGCAACTAATAGAACTGGATCAACCAAGCTGAGAACTTGAGGTCATCCAGATTTGGAGTTTCCAATCCCGAAGGATGAGAAATCAGATCCGGGATGGGATCTAAGATCCAAAGTGGAGCTACAAGATGAGACCGTAGGTACAGGAACTAGGTTTGATGAGGCCGGAATGGGGCTATGAGGATTATCTTGTTCCCCAACCAACGAGCTTTCTGTAAAAATTTCGTCATTAACGGAAGAGGAGGATAAGCATAAAGAAGACTGGATGGCCAAGCATGGACTAGAGCGTCTCTGGGACTTTCCCCCAGGGGGAATTAGAGTGAAATACTCACTGCACTTCGCGTTTGAAGGTGATGCGAAGAGATCGCAGCAAGGCTGACCCCACTTGCGGAAGATCTGTTTTGCTACTAAGGGGTTCAGAGACCACTCGTAAGGCGAGAGGATAGTTCGACTCAGCTTGTCCGCTAGGATGTTGGACCGACCCGGAATGTGCATTGCTAACAGAAAATGGTTGGTGGATATCGCCCAATCCCAAACTCTCATGGCCTCTCGGCAAAGAGGGTAAGACCTGGTCCCCCCCGTTTGTTGATGTACCACACCACTGACATGTTGTCTGTCTGAATTGCAATAGTCCGTGGAGGGAGAAAGGTATAAAGAGCTTGCAACGCTAGAAGCACCGCTCTTATCTCCAGAACATTGATATGCAGAACGGTCTCTGTCTGAGTCCACGTACCTTGGACAGTTCTGCCCATGCAATGCCCCCCCCCCCGCCCAAGGCGAGAAGCGTCCATGGCTACCATGGCTTGGGGTTGTGACATTATGAATGGTCATCCTTTCTGAAGCTCTCGAGATTGGAGCCACCATATGAGGGAATTTCTGCAAACTCTGCTAAGGGGGACTGGAGAGTCCAATGGGTGTTGAAGGATGGACCACTGGACCTGCAAGGTCCACTGGAGAACCCTCATGTGCAAGCGAGCTAAGGGCAAAAGGTTGATTGCTGCTGCCATGGACCCTAAGGCTCTCAGGACTAACTCCGTTGATGAGGCTGGAGATTGAAGGAGTGCTAGAACGTGAAGGGTTAAGCTGCGAAGTCTGTCTGATGTCAAGAAGGCCTTGGTCTGAAGCGTGTCTATTCTGGCCCCTATGAAGTCCAGGACTTGGACTGGTTGAAGGGACGATTTCTTGTGATTTATAGTGATCCCCAACTTGGTGGCTAAAAGCAGGAAGCAATCCCTGGCTGAGCAGAGTAAATGCCTGGTGGAGGCGGCAAGGAGACAGTCATCCAGGTAAGGAAAAACCTGCATTCCCTGAAGTCTCAGGTGGGCCGCTACAACTGCCATGACCTTGGTGAACACCCTGGGGGCTGTGGTGAGGCCGAATGGTAGGACCCTGAACTGGTAATGACTGGCCCCCAACCGAAAGTGGAGAAACCTCCTGGATCACCTGTCCATGAGAATGTAGTAGTACACATCCTTGAGGTCTATGCAGCACATCCAGTCATTCTCCTGCAACAGGGGGAGAATGGATTGAAGAGTGACCATCCGGAATTTCTCCTTGGCAATGAAGAGGTTCATTGTAGAAAGGTCGAGAATTGGTCTTAAGTCCCCCGTCTTTTTTGGCACCAAAAAGAACCTGGAGTAGTTGCCTAACCCAGACTGGTCTGGGGGGGAAGTGCTGGATGGCTCTTTTTTCTAGCAGCTTCTTTATTTCTAAAGCTGCAGCCTCCCTCTGACTGGGTGGAACATCGGGGAGGCGCCTCGATTGAGGAGGAAGATTTATGAAGGGAATAGAGTAGCCTCTGGATATTATTCGAAGCACCCAGCGATCTGACGTGATGGACTCTCATTGTGCCAAATGCTTTGAAAAACACCCCCCCTGACTGCCTCCAGAGAGGAGCAGTCGGGCAACCCGTCAGGACTGCAGAGTGGGTCAATCGGAAAAGGGTTCCCGCGACCCAAAATTCTTCGGCCCCCCCTCTGCATCTGGGCCAGCGTCCACCTTGTCCCTCTCTGCCTCTGAAGGACGAAGGGTCCAGAGCATAACGGGACTGCTGAGACTTCTGGAACCACATCTTTTGTTCTCGCTGGTTCCTGGAAAAGGACCTTTGAGGAGTCGAGAAGCGGATTCCGACGGCAGACAGCATCTTCCCATCTTTCTCGCTCTGGACCAATGTATCGCAGACAGTCTTGCCAAACAGGGTAGAACTGTCGAAGGAAGCTTTCGTGTAGGACGCCTTGAAGGGTTCCACAAAATCGCAAAGTCGGAGCCAGGCTCTAGCGGCCCCCTCCGTGGCATGGGAGAGTAGCCACATGGACGTGTTCGATACCGATTTTAGAGTGGCCATGCGAGTCGAGAAGGTCCGTTTGTCCTCGGCCGACATGGACTCAGGGGGAGACTCAGCGTACTCCTTCACCAGATCCCACTGAAGCCTAATCACATGGGCCAAGTAGTTCAGCACCCTTATGGAAAAGGTAGCCAAAGCAAACATCCGCTTTCCGATACGATCCATCATCCGAGACTCCTTATCAGGAGGATGGACCGAGGAACTATCCTGTGCCAGTTCCTTCTTGGTGGCAGCCACCACCACCATGGCATCTACCGGGGAATCTTTACTCCACACTGTCCTATCCACAGGGGGGATAAGGATCTTATCTGGTCTCCTGGGGATTGGCTCTACAGTGTCCGGCTCCTTCCACGCCCTGGTAGTAATGAGGTCTACCAGGGGGTCGGCCAGAGGGAACACCCAAGAGGTAGATGGGCCTGCGTCAAATGCCTCCAGAAACACCGACTCATCTGAGGAAGGCTTTTGGGCTGACCACCACCCTTTAGGTGTAGCATTTCCATAATGTCTCCAAAGGATATGTCCTCGGGGGGTGACCTGGGGGAACCTTCCCCTTCATCTAAAATTGGTGTCATCCGTGAGGGACCCAGGGGAGTCCAAGTGCCTCCTCTTACACTTGCGTTTGTGAGGGACCTCCTTGGTGGGACTGTCCGAGGAGGGCTCACCAACAGGGTCATGTTCCTCCAGTGGAACTGTGTGGGGAGTCGACGCAGGCTGTCCCTGGGGCCGGAAGATGGAAGACAAGCTCATCTGCGAGGGAGTGTTGGCTGGATCCGTAGCACGAGCAGAGGGTCTCGAACATCTTGAGAGGACCCTCTCCACCATGTCGAATGCCGAAGGTGAGCCGCTCTCTCTTGGTTCCATGAGCAACACCCTCGGATCCGACACGGGGATCGGCGTCGGAGCCGAAGCGATTGGACCCAAAAGGGAAGTGTGCTCTGACTGCAATGGAGCCGAAGACACACTTACCTTCTCAGATCCAATGCATGGCTCTCGGCCCCGAGAGCTCGGATCCAAAAAGGGATCCGACAAACTTGAGGGCATGGCCGGCGAAGTAGCAGCTACTATCGGCACCAACTCCCTGGCTCCAAGACTGCTCGGATCCAAAGGCTCCGAAACCCGATAATGGACCGGAGAAGGAGCTATGGGGGCAATAAAAGGGGCTGAGCTCCCCCCCGGTGGGGGGGGCAGGAGCACTCCCATCTGCATCTGGGCTTGGAGAAAGTGATGCATCATCCGGTCCATGTCAGCGTCTGAAAGGCTTCTCATCGACCTAGAAGAAGCCGCCGAAGCCGGCCGGGAAGGCCACCGTGATGACCTTGAAGATGGCCGGGGCTCCTCCTCCGGCTCCGGTGAGAAACGTGGAGAATGGAGCCGAGAGGGGGAGGACCCGGGAATCTTCGGGGGAGAAGAGAGCTGCTTAGCCGGCATCGCCAAGGGGGCTGAGTCGGCCCGCCGCTTGTGGCTCCTATGCTTCTCTCTATCCCTCTCTCTCTTTCTCCCTCTCTCTCTCTCTCCTCTCTTTCCTCTTGGAGTCCTTCTCTCCCTGGTAAATGGTGGGAGGTTGAGTCCCAGCCAGGGGAGAAAGCACCGCTGGCTGAACAGCCACAGCCGTGGCTGGAGCCACTGAGGGAGAGGAGGAAGAAGCAGAATCGGAGGGTATAAGACCCACCAGGATCAGCTTGTTCCTTCTATCCCTCAGAGCCCAGGGGTTAAAGGCTGCGCAAATATGGCAGCCCAATGATAAACGAGCTAACCCCAGGCAAAGAACGCATTGAGTGTGGCCATCGGCTGGGGAGAGCTTATGGTCACACTCAGAGCACTTAGAAAAAATGGCCTTAGGGCCTTCGGCCATACCCACTACAAAAACACACACACTTACACACAAGAATAAGTGGAAGGGAATATGCTAAAACTAAGCTAGGTTAATGGGTTTAACAATCACAAACACACACCTCTGAAACTTTGCAAAAAAAAATCTAAAATTTTACACAATACTCACTACCTAACGCCAGGAGCTCGTAACTCGTGCTTGTTAAAGCCGCAGAAAACGAGATCTGCGGGCTGGAAGGAGGTAGCAGGGTATTATGGGTAAAGGGGAGGAGCTTGGAGCTCAGATCTTTAGCTTGGAAAGCTACCGGCTTGGATCCAGGTCGGATCCGATACCCACAGGTTGCTGATCAAATGAAGTTAACTACTTCAGATTAAACCTTAGTCTAGCTAAAGTATGTGAAGAAACTGGTCTTAAATGGCCAGTAGTAGTGTGGTTAGTTTGGTTTAGTATTAGAAGTGCAGTTAGTGCATGAAATTCCCATGGGCAGACCCATAAGAATGTCAGCCACTCCCCTCCCCAAAAATTTAGAATTACACGATATTGATGAGATCATGCTTTCTTACTGCAAATCCTTTTGTTCTTACTTACAGAAATGTCATAATATTGTCCTGCCCAGCGATCAGTACAGTCAGACCAACATGACCTGCATCTGGGAGACCAGATATACGTCAAACTTCGTACTAGAAGAAATGTCCTTAGCCCCAGATGGAAAGGACCTTACTTGGCTTTGCTCACAACTTCTACTGCCATCTGTTGTGAGGAACTCCCCACTTGGATCCATGTATCACAAGCTAAAAAAATTCAGCCCAGTGATTAGCAGAACCAACACACTTTCGACAGTAGACCACATGAACCAGCAGAGACAATTGTCAGATGAACCAGACAGCAAACAAAAGACCACATTCCAGCTGGAAGTGATGATCCATAATATTCCATTTAGCATTAATCCAAAATTGCACGTGATCAACCTGCCATCAAACTATGTTCATCTGCCATCCAGTCTGTGCCCAGAACTGAATGCAACTAAGCTTCTTTCATCACTTGACTAGGAAATACAAAAACGTCAGTCTGCTACCTCTTCCTGGTACAATTCTACTTCTACCAAGTCTTTGCTTTCAGCAATTCTTCTCCTTTCTTCAAATACCAGCATTACTGATTCATCTTGCATATCGGATACGGATGTGGATACTGCTTTGTCAAATCAATGTTCTTTTTCAAAATCCTCTGTGGTTTAGATTATAAGACAAAGACGTTTTGGTGATCGATTTTTTTTTTTTTTTTTTTTTTTTTTTTTTTTTTACAGTGAACAGGCTGCTCAACATCCTTGCAATTCCTTTGCAATCCCCTTCAGGCTCAAAGTAGTCACTTTTCTTGGGAATTGGTCATCATCATCTTCGCCATGTTTCTCTTTATCATTTTATTATATTTGCTTTTGCCAACAGAAACGAGAACTTCATCAACTTCAGCAATCAATGGAACTGTAAGTACTGAACCACTTTTGCAAAGACAGCAATGCTTTACTAAAAGTAGAGATAGACATTTTGTCACAATTAAGTCAAGAGCACCTGAAAACCATCTTCACTTTAATACTTTTACTGCTGCTTTGCATATTTATGCAGATACTCTAAAACTTAGTAGCTTGTGGGTTTGTGTACATATTCCTACTCATTTGATGGGGGTATCCCATTGGCTTCCTTAAATTCATATTGTATTTAATGTTATCCTTCCTTCTAAAAATTGGAAAATTAATCATGTTTCTACATGTTTTATGTAATGCCTCTTCAATTAGCAATAACTGTTACATAATTTGTTTGTTATTGTAAAACTGGGACACTTCATGTTGGATTCAGTACCTGCAATACAGCTTGGAACATTTATGATGGGGCTGGAATGCAAGGCATGTCAGCATTAAAATAACATTATTATATTTGCAACAGTCAAGCTTATCCTTGGTAACCTACAGACTGGTCTGGTTGTTATATACTGGTTAAGTTATTCCTGCTATTCGACATACAAAGGTTTTATCAGAAGGGAGAATACATAATGCTTGTTGCAAGAGAACACTTCTAACCTAGTTGGTAAAATAGATGCTCTTGGGTAAAACATAATACAGTGCAACAGACTGCCTTTAAAGGACTTGGTCATATGGATACTGGTGACAGGGTCATTTCCTGGCTAAGTATTTTTCCTGCATATGGGACAGTAAAATCAATATGGGAATTTAGGAAATTATTTAGGCTATTAGAGGTTTTAAGTAATTCCACATTCACTACTGTAAATTTTATAACTCAAGATCTGACTGCAATGTGCAGTGTAGTACTACAAAGCCATATGGCAATTGATTTCATCCTTGCTTCTAAGGGGGGCTACATGCACGCTCATTCAAACAGAGTGCTGTTTTTTTATCCCTGATAACTCTGATGGCATTCTTAGTCACTTGGAACCTATATGTCAGTCAATGTTTTCTTAGTTATCATCTTTCGCTTGTCTCGCTAGGTATTAAAATTCTGCTGTAGTGTATAGGGTATGGTATTTTGGCATGAACTTGCTATACTGCAGGTTCATGTCCTGACGACTGGTAGCACCTCCCCAGTAGCTCAGTCTGATAAGGACTAGGCCTGTAGTTCAATTTTCTTTCTCTCCCACTCTCATCAAGTGGATAACACTTATCAGGATGAGGGAAAGTGAGGAAGACAATGTTGTTTTTTTTTTTTTCTTCCGAGGGCTGCGGGTTCTGTGGAGGGGAGGTGCTACTGCGCATGCATGTTATAATGTTGTGGTTGAAAAAAAAAGGCTTTACATGAGACTGCAGTTTTGATTTGTGTAGACAACGTGGTTTCAAGTACACAGTCATTTTTGTAGAGTACTGGAATGCTGTGAATGCTATATTCTCAGTATTTTTGGTGTGTTTTGCAGGTTTGTGGTTCCTCTGCTGTGGCAACTTGAGGGCGGGTGGGCCTGTTATGGTGAATGGGGCCAATGTGAACTGTTGAGGGATGCAAAGTATTGTCCTTGCAGTGTAAGGATGATGCACAGAAGGGCGATGTTGAGTTCTTTTCCTTCTTCCTTTCGACTGGTGGGTGACGGCCCACTGGTGAGTGCTAGCTGGTCTGGTTGGTTGCTGGCTTGCAGAGGGAGCTTGGTTTTCAGATTTTGGGATTTGTTGTTGCCAGCAGCTGCAGAGATATCCACTTTCATGCTCATGTGGGTCTTGGGTGTTTTGTGAAGGTTGGGGGCTGGAAGGAGAAGAGATGGTATTTCGCGGACTGCGAGTTCAGTGGGAGGATGAGGTTGCTACTGCACACGTGCGGCAGTATCGGCAATGGAAAATTAAAAAAAAAATGGGAAAACAGGAAAAACAGAGACCGCACGTGTTTTTTCTCTTCAATTTCACTACTGGTAGGCTGCTGCAGTTATGTATTTTTGGAGTGAGGTACTGCCATTTTGTCCAGGTAAGAGGCTTGCCAGTTTGGGAATCAGAGCAGGGTGACATTCCTGCCTGTCAGTGTTTAACCACAAGGTGTAGGCCTTAGGCATTTTAGTTGCTGGCGGTTACATGTTTTAGGACACGGTTGTGGGGATGCACTCCAATCATACCTCTCAACGGTAGGCTCTATTTCCCATAAAATAAAAAAAAAAAAAGAAATATGGAGTCTTGTCCCACCTTTATTTATAGATTCATTTATAGCTTTGTTCAACTTGCGAACTGCATCTCATTTCAAGAGAAGGGCAGTCATGCTAGCTCTCCTGCTCGTTACTGGTAAGAGTAAAGGTTTGCAAGCATGGTACTATTTGACTCTCACTAGGACTAATTGACTAATTTTGTAATGGTTCACAAGAGTAGGTGTCTGTCTTACAGCCATAATGTGCAGAGTTTGATTCTTACAGGGATAATTAGCTAAATTTGGGAATGGTTCACAGGGGTGAGGGTGATTAACTTAAAGACCTTCTTAAATATGAGCAAGGTTGCAGGCACTTGTTCATTAGATGTGACGGAATTTGCTATTAAACTTTCAGTAGCGTATAATTCCATACATTTAGATATCAAACCTTGTTCTAACCCTAACACACATATGAAGCTGCTAGATTAATTAGTTTCTGTTAAATGAGGTTTAATTGGGGTGGTGCTTGGGTGCACGCCCTTAGCTGTGTGAATCTTGCAGGGTGTCCAGGATTTTGTCCATGTTTCATTGGACAGATATGTCCTCTGTTCCTCATGGACTTTTCATGTCATTTTGTACCACATCATGATTAGGTCATTGGTTGACAGTTGCTTGACTTTGCCTGAATGTTCTTCGAAGGAAGAGTAATGGTGCAGGACCTTCTTTTATTCCAGTGTTATTATAGGTTAGCATTGCTTATGGTAGTACAAGTTAAATATTACTTTTGTAACATATAACACATGTTCATTCTGCTAGTCTCCCAAGTTCCTGACAGATCAGACCAGGCACAGCTGGGGGGCATACACTTCTGTCTACAGAGTCAGTGCTATGGGCTATGGATGACCAAGTTGCAGATGGCTACAAGCTGAGCACGGTCATTAATTCCCCAAGTGATGGGGATGTCCTCCAAGAGGAGCTCATCCAAATGAATGACTGGTGCCAGAAACATGGCCTCAAGCTGAATTCCAGAAAATGCATCATCATCCCCACTGGGGAGTGGACATTCCCGCATGTTATCATATTAATATCAACGCTCTAAGTACAAAAATTGGTAGTGAGGGATGGGTGGTACCAAGGTTGTTAGCAACCTGGCTTTTGACAGCGTGTTGCTTCCACTGAGTACAAGGAATAATTCCTTATTTCTCAAACTTTTACTGAAACTGTTTAGTGCCCTTACAGCCTTCTAGAAGTTTGTCAGGTATCGTTATTTTACGTGGCCTCCTAGCTGCCATTTTCATTATCCTTCTGTATTGCGCATCTGGTTTTGTTATAAGGTAAGGAAAGTGCACATTACAGTAATTACCTTTTCTGCAGCTTCTGATTTAAGCACTTTTAGCATGTATCACTGGTGTCATGTTTGAGGGGCAGATGTGGAGCAACTATGGTGAAGCTAAATTGTTCACACAATCGCTCCAGCTTATAAGAGCAATATTCAAATGTGTAGTGTTCTACTATATTGGTACGTGGGGTTACAAGGCCCCATGTGTAATGGTTTCCCACCACATGTGCATGGTCCAGCTTAGATATATACATAAAACCGGGGAAGGGTGGGATTGGCTCAGAGCCCCTTTTGCTGAGTTGATACTCTTGAGAGGCAGTGTAAAATGGTGCATAACTGTTATATTACAAATCACTAGAGATACAATTCCTTAGGGGTGAAAAAGAGAGGAAATTGTAGGTAAGCAAGTAAGGTCAGTCTGAATAGGAAACAAGGATATCAGTGCCTGAGTGGGACAGATTTTAGCTGGGGGCAGCATGAAAAGGCCATAATGTTCCTTAACATACATTACGTCCAGAGTTTCGGACACAAGAGGGAATGGTTTAGGCTTAATATGATCACAAACATGAGTGGTGTAACCTGCACCCCTTTGATGGTATTGCTCTTTGTTGAGTCTTACAGCAATTTTATTGCTACGGCCTTCTTATTTCTTTTCTTCCCATAATTCCACATCTAAGTAATCCATCAGTCTTTCTCTGCCTTCATTAATTCTTTCTCTCATGTAAACAAAGCTTGGATACTTCTTAGGGTGTTACCTATTCAAAAAAATAAATAAATAAATAAATAAATAATAAAAAATGTATTTCTAAATGTTTTGATAGTTGTGTTAGCCCTCATAATGTGGAACAAATGGGCAAAATGTGGAGCAAGTGCTAATGGTTTACTTACAGCTTCAATTAGGTAGGTCATGGGGTGGATAAAATATACTGGTTACTTACAAAGAAGATCCTTTTAATGAAATAATATGATTTAGCTATGGAATAAAGTCACTTATGAGATATACATTGTCTGGCATTTCCCATTTCATCATGTTGGATATATTCAATAACATGGCGGTTTTGGGTCAGTTTGTGACTTCATACCTGCCAGGGAATTCATGCTATTGCAAGTACTAACTTTTAGGTTAGGAGCAATGAGAAAGTGACTTTGTCTAGTTTCTGGTTTGAAATGAATAGTATGGTTTGAGAACTGGCTATTGCTACATTTTTGGGGAGTTTTTAGGATAAAAGAGGTGAAATTTATGAGCAAGGTGGCTCCTAGCAGCAACTATGGTGAAGGAGTTAATGTACACAGTTATTATTTTGTCTTTTATCTTGAGGATGGGAAGCACAGAGGATCATCAGTTGGTGGATTGCATATGAGTTCTTGAGAGGTGATGGTTGCTAAGTCTAGTTTGGTAAGTACTTAACTTGACATGTCAGATTTGTGGCAGGGCGCTGAAAGGTGACTTCAGTTAACTTAGAGGCAGGGTGAAGTAGTCTTGAGGTGTTCAAGGGGAGGTGAGGTGGCTATAAAGGATGGAATTATTGTAACATGACTTTGGGGCATCTTCTGGGGGCATGGGAGTGTTTTTTTTTTTTTTGTGGGTATAGGATTGGATGATGGGTTCAGCGGAGGATTTTTATGCTTTGTGGGAAGTTTTCAGATTGCAGGCTGTCAGGAAGGGAATTTGAAGGAAGGATCTTAATTGTTTAGTTTAAGCTGGTTGCCTCTGATGGTAAGCAGATGTTTTATAGGTAAAGTTTAGCTGTTAGTGGTCCTTGGTGACAGATTGCTGTGTGACTTTAGTACTGTTAATTACTATTTTGGACTACTGGGGTGGGATTTTAGGAATAGAGCCAATGGAAATGGGAGGACAGGCAGACCTGGGGTAGTAGGGAGTTATTTATGGTTATATGTATTCTGTTTATGGAAGATGGGGTTTGTCGTGGTTAGGGGGGCTGCTGCTAAAGCAGATGTTTTGCAAGTTGCTCAGTTTAGTTGGGGGAATTAGGGTTATTGTTTACAAATGGCTGTCATATAGACTGCATTGATAAATTAAATTGTAAGAGAGTACGTAAAATTTGTTTTCTTCTACCACATATGGCAACTGTGATTTAAGCAGCTCTTACTACATTTTGCAGGGATCTGGGTGGATATTTTTGCGGTGTTGGTTACATACATGTTCAGCAGACTATTAGATGTTTCATATGGAAATAAGTAGGGGACGCAGGTGAGGTATAGTTATATTTAAGTTATCTTTTCACAGTGATTATTTGCAACATCTTCAGTGGGTATCATTTTACTTCTGATGCTTATTGTGGGATTGCTTTTTGTTGTATGTTCTTGTTTTGACTGTGAAAGGATTTGATGCAAGTAAGGTGGGGTTGGGCTGGGGTAAGGGAGATAGGTCAGTGTAATGGGGGGCAGTTCGAGGAAAGGGCGCTTTTTGATATGGCTTCATGTCTTTAAGAACATTGGGTGATTGTCATAAATTTACAGTGTTCTTTCTTTTACAGATGTAAGCAGTCAGGGCTGGAAGGAAGTGGAGTTGGAAGGTGATGGTTTTGTTGGAGTGGCTGTTCCTGCTGTTTTGAATACATTGGTCACAGGAGATGTTTTGGTCATCAGAGTGGTGTGCAATGAGGTTGTAGAGGGCAGTTAGAATGAGCAAACCTTGAAGGAAACTGAGGTGAAAGGTAATGAATTTTGTTGCAGTGGTTGTTCTGGTGTGGTACATATTATTACTTTATTCAGGTTCATTGAAGCACAGTTGAATTTACACTGGTTTGGGATAGTGGGGTTTTCAGGTATTGTAGGTATTTTTCAGGTATTGTAGGTAAGCGGGTGTTTTAGGGGATAGTTCAGGATTTGCGGTACCATGTTTACGAGGGAGGCTTAAGAAAGGCATGGTTTGTTGTGTTTCTTTGCAGATGAGGGCTGGTCTTAATGTTTTAGCTGAAATTTAGAAAATGGGTGCACCAAATGATGTTTGGCCTTAGGATGGATGCTTCAGTGAAGAGGGGGAACAGCCTGATCAGGCTGGTGGGCAGAGAAGAGGGGCAGGCTTGCCCTCTTCTGTTCTCCCTCTGGTGATGGATGTGCAATCCAATACGTTTGGAAGGAAAGTGAGCAGTTGCTCTGGTGGACAAGTTAATAAGCAAGCTGAGCTGCTTATATGGATGGTGGTGTAATTCAATAAATGGATGGTGAGCGGGGTAACGCTGCCTTGTTAGTGCAAAATAGGTGAGCAAGTGGGGGATGCTGCTTATCAAGAGTGAGCGGTTGCGCTGCCCTTATGGTTATTTTATGTTTCCTTTCATGGATGTTATTATTACTGGTGTCATGTTTTATAACTATTGGTTAACAATCATATTTATGGAAGTTTAATAAAGGTCGCCAAATGTCATTCGGTGTTGTGCGTTTATTGAAGTGGACCAGGACAATGTTCTATTACATAAGGTTTAAAAGAATGTGATAAAGAACTAATGCAATCTTAGTAGAATTAATGCTAGAGTGTTAATTTCTATTTGGTCATGGCAGTCTTATAATTGTTATAGTAATATTTTTACTAATCAAGAAAAAGTATAGAGTTTTGAAACTCGGGGAGACAGGGTTATGATTTACCTGATCTCCCACGTACGTGCTTTTCTTTGTAATAAAGGAGATTATTATTCTCTGCTATACTGCCTCATGTAAATGTTATATTGTACCTTAACAGTTTTCACAGAGCTCCATCTCTTTTTCAGATTAATATGTGGAACATCTGGAAAAGTGCAGGACAATGTCAAAGGCTGAAATACTACCCATGCAGTCACTCCACAGGGGTGCCAGAGGAAGTCAATGATCACCTCTGGCTCCCAAGACATATAAGGCATTGTTCACACAGCAGAAAATATTTTGGGATATCATCCAGGTAAAAGCTATTGCTACTAAAAGTCAGGTAGTGATGGTAAGAGTGTTGCATGGTACATGTGAGGACATTCTTCAATATATTGAAATGGTGGAGGCCGGGGAGAATGCCATGATGGTCCTTCTGCAGACCACAATTCCTCAAAAAGCATTCATATCAATTCATGTCCACACACTTGTGAGGAATTACGAGACACACGTGGCTGACACAGTTAAGTGAGGCAAAAATCAGGTCTGCATGCATGGAGACCATATTAGAAGCGCAGTATTGGCAACCCAGTCAGCTCTAGTATCCATTAATGTGTAAAACTCTAAGTCAGCATGTTCAAATACTGAAACTTCAACATTACATGGAAGAATCTCACTGTCCAGTTCTTGCTTATGCATTACAGGTCAGTCATTATAAATGCCATTAGCAGCATCACGTATATGGCACCACTGTACCTACTCAATGTCAGGATATCATGGCAACATCTTTTTCCATTCCCACAGAGTCTCCCAACACTATCATTACAGAACATTGTCTATAACACAGACCAGATGTGAGTTGCACACACTATACCCTACATGCTCCAAACCCACACTCTGGCCACTGGTGACTGCAATGAAACAGGGCACTTGTAGAGCTTAAAAAACACAATGCATGAAAGACTTTCTATAACACAAAGTTGAAAAACAATTGCACTTACCTATTGGGAGGGCAAAGGAAAAACTAAAAACACATAATGCATATTCCATGTAATTAAAACATCAACACAGAGCTAGAACAAATTTAAATATGACTGATACTAGAATCCCTTCACATGAAGGTGTAGGACTCAATTAACCAAACAAAACAAGACAACCTCACATTTTCATAAAGCTGCTTGTGCATGAAATACTATTATGTCAAACACATTCTGTTTCACAACCACACCTACAGTTCCAGTCCCCCAACACCTCCCCAACTGCTGTTGTGCCTATCACTTGTGTCTCTGTATGAGAACCACTACCACTGTGTAAATGATGATGGCTGTGACAATATCAACTATACATCTGTTTATGGTATGTGGACAGCCTAGAGCTGACACTGCATGCACCAAATTTTATCTTTACGAATTTACACTGTCACCTGATATTTGCCAAGGCCCATAGTTGCTGACTAGATGCCACTGCTTCCCCTGTACCACATACCTTGCATGAGCCTCTCTGTGCAGGTGCCATTCTGCTACTGATGCCTGCTGATCTTCTTCATTAGTTTCACTACTACAATCTTCAGGTGGCACATGGGAGGGAGTTGCATGACTGGATGGAAGTCCTGCTAGTGGTGGTTGTGGCAGCAGTGTACTAGACGTAAGCAAAATCACACTATGTGGAATGCAACAAGCAGTAAACATTCTGAAAACAGTAACAGGGTTATACTGAAGAACCATTCCAGTCTCCTCCATTCAATGGAAATTGGTTTTAGGCAGGCTAAACACTTGGTCAGTGACTATATGGGTCAGTGATAGGATTGTGCTATAGCATTCTTTTCCTGCTCCCCGCAGATTCCTAACTGGTGTCACTAGCTAAGGTTCATCTGCCTCACCTCCAAAAACAGAACTGGGAGAGTGCACATTTAGATAAGGTGGTTAAACATTAAACTTTATTGATTGTTTACACAAATAGCTATGTGAGTATTTGATGATTTATGATGCACTTACACCCTAAGTAGCATTATCATGCCATGCAGGAAGTGCGGGTAAAGTGAAAATTGTGCCAAATGTTGGAATAATGGGCTCTACCAGGATGGTGGGCTGTGACTTTGATGATCCAGTGACATGTCTAACACACTAATTAGTGGTTTATGGAAAGGTAGCTCTTCCTGTTTACCAGATATAGCCCTGATATCCATATGGGTGCCATCCATCGCAGCAAGCACCTCAAGTATGCACATCAGACCACAGAAAGCAACCACGGTGGTAGCTTGGTCCTATGGTGTCTCTGGAAGATAGATATTCTCATCTACAGGGGCTAGACTAACACTGAGGAACCGTTGCAGTATCTTGGAGGATAAAGTTTATGAGATACCCAAAATGTCCTCCAGCCTGTTGCTGAAAGATACCCATGAGAAGTATAATGACAGCTGTACATAAATACCATCCACAGAAATAAGAAGAACACACTTTCTCCAAGTTCCATTTTTTTAGCCATAGTTCACCAAAGCCCAACTTATGGCCCTATCTGCTTTAAAGTAATTAAAGACCTTCTGCTCTTCAGAACTGTAGTGGGTTACCTGTTGCTGGTATTGCTGCTGCCTTGGACATTGAGCACCTTCAAGCCTACAGGGGTTGTGGTACTGCATCAGTTAATGTTTCAACATACAAAATCTCCAAATTCACAGCTACAGTAAGCATCTTAACCGACTGCATACGGACTAGAAATGGAGGTGCCTGCCTTTATATAACCTATATATGCAATGTACACTTGTATAGCATTCTGCAACTTTGAATTGCAAAAAGTAGGAAAGTTACTCAATTATCATATCATCAGGGCATCATTTGCATACACTCCCTCATTTACATGTTATTATGTTTTTATTTACATACTTGTCTTGCAGTTTTTGGAAGCTTGCACATATGTACAGCAACACTCTGTGACTCGCCCTGTGTTTGTGCATGTCTGCAACTTATGCAAAGTGTTATATGCGTTAGCTGACTATAAATTCCAAGCTCTCTCTTTGATTCTTATAGGACTATACTTGTCAAAAACTCTGTCTCCCTTTAAGTCATGAGATGAATATGCTAATCTAAGAAAAATGCATTATCAACTTTTAAACAAGTATTACCACACAAGTGGTACAGATGCATATGTCAGTTTAAATCTGTATCCATGCCTTATTGCATGGTATATATCTGTATCACATTTGAATGTGATGCTTATAAAAAAAAAAGTAAGATAAATATTTGGAGACCTTGATCTAGCCCCATTTTGTGAATCTGTCCACCTACTGAAATGTCAGCACTCAAAATGCCAAGTGACAAAAAGCCAAAAAAAATGGAAAACCCAGAGAAGAGTAAATATCAAAAATCGATCTTCTCCTTAAAACTTCTTTTTGCAGGGGGGGGGGGCAACCCATGTGGGGTTCAAGCCCCACCCCAACTTATGTATACCAACCCCAAGATCGCCATTCACCAGAAAAAAGGAAATATTCAGAACAATGACATCTTGGACTTAGTGTATGTAAGTCCAACATTCAGTCTCCATATTTTGGGACTCATTCTAGAAAGTTCCGGCATTTCAAATGGTTATCTGCGAATCCATGCAGCTGTAGTCTTGCAGCCACTTATACTCAGCTGAACTGGACTCTGACTGTCAAATATATTTACATCCACTGAAAAATAACAATTTTTAATTCACATCCAAAATATTTTCCTGGTGCATTTCAACAATAAGGTGTCAGCTTGTATTTCCTCTCCATCCAGAATTTACTGCTAAAGAATAATGAGATGACATTCGTCAGACAACTGCAACTCAGCATTTCGATCGCATATGTAAACAGTAGAAGTGAAAAAAGTAATTCCTCGATTAGATGTGTTCCTTGTGCATAACATCACTCTCCATTGTGTATTGACTAAGAAAATGCACCCTTCAGACTTCTGTAAGCAAAATGAAGGATGGACTTTTAAGAACTAAAGGACTGCAGGACTGCCTTTGTAGAAGTGCAGTGCAACAGTACTAAGAGAAAAGAAGCTCTACAACATTAATATCACTCCAGAGCAATGCAACAGTGCTTCTTGAAACTGAAGATCCCTGCCTTTTTATCATCACAGCTACTGGAAATGCATGTAAAACTGCACTTTTGCTGTGCTGTGCTACTACTTTATCACAGCTGCTTTGTTCATTTGTGTGTGGGGAGGGGGGGGGGTTCTTAAAATGTAGAATGCTGAGGTGAACATAAAGTGAAATGAAAGAGGGGGAGAAATATCAATGCCTTTTTGGCATTCTGATGCAATATAGTTTTAAATAAATACATATTTTTTTATAATACTGAACTGTTTCTGGTCAATGATCGTGCTGCAATAAAGGTCATGTTCTCCCCAATATGCAAATTTACTGAGGTTTAGAAGGCTGGAGTAAGTGGGACTGCTGGAAACATGCTTGTGCACATAAAATATAATGAATATAGCATGTGTATTTGTTTTGCAATGGGGGCGCACTTTGTTATTTTGAGCAACCAGCACATCTGGATAGTCAATGCACATCTTGGTCGTTGCTTTTAATGCATAGAAAGACATACGCATACAGAATGTTACATGCATCTTCTTCTTGTTCATGGGATGGAGACGCATGATACTGCTCTTATCAAAATGTTGCAGTATGTTTGCGTAGACAGTTCCTCTTTCCACTGCCAAGTCTGGGTTACCATAGCCACATTATCCTGACAGACTGTGTACCTTAAAAATATAACTGTCAGTATAATGTAATATATACCTGTAATGAATGTTGCCCCTGCATTTTTTCATGTGTGTGTGTATGTGTATGTGCTTGGGAGGTGCTGCCTTTGTTATTAAGTGTAAAGAGCTGAAATGGATTACTACCACATTTGATAAATTTATACTTACCACATTTGGAACTTTTACAGCAGGATGTCCTTTGTAGTTAACTTTTATTACAGCATAAACTTTGTACTTGTTTTTATATGAATTGTTCAGCATTATTTGCCTTTGTGGAAATAAACGTGCTTTTACAGCAGATAAGACTATGAATTCTGTGTATGTATGTATCTCTGTGGTGTTGCTTTTGCAGCTTACATGTTCTAAAGAATATCTTGTGTGTGTTTTAAAAAGTCAGCTAGTCTGGGCTTTTTTTTACACTTTACTGAACCTCAAATTATGGTTTCATTACAAAATACATCCAGTAACAAAAGCAATGCTTTAGTATGATTTATTTTTCACCACACTGTTTTTCAACCACTCCCCCATTACACTCTTTTTAGGACTTTGGACACAGCAGTTATTAAACATCTTCATTATAAGGTAACTCTGTTATTTAGAAGAACAATCACACAATCTGGACCCAAAGCCAGATCTGGCACTAGGTGACCTTGGCAGTCAAGCCAGGGGGCTTCCACATTAACATTTTATTTAATTAATAATGAAAAAAAACACTTCTTAATATCACAATAGCAGCATCTTCTCGTTTAAGGAGGACCATGCATGCATCACACGCATGCACTCATGCCAACGCAGATGTAAACACATTCTACACGTTCTCATGGAATTTAAACTAGCCATTCCACTGAGAAAGAAAGTGTAAGTGTCTGTATGTGTGTGTGTGTGTGTGTGTGTGTGTGTGTTGCTGTATGAGAGAGAAAGTGTGTGGTGTGTTGCTGTGTGACAGAGAAGGTCTGCGTGTGTGTACGCACGAGTGGAATTTAAAATAGCCATTCATTTGTTGCTGTATGAAAGAGAAAGTTAATTTGTGCGTAACTGTGTGTGTGTGTGTGTGTGTGTGTTTATATGTATGTGTACCATAACTCTAAATAGCCCAGATTTTTGCAGAATGTCCAGATTTAGCCTCATAGTTTTGATCTGATTCTCATAAAATTTGTGGTTTTCTAGCAGATCACTGAGAACTGGTCACTAAATAATGACATATAAATGAATTTCAGACCTCATATCCTTCAGAAAATGCCTCCTAACACAAATCATTTTATTCTAGCAACTTTCTAAGTTAGAAAGAGCAATATTTAAATTCTGTCCCTATTTTGGACCATTGCATCCCATTATTTTAGGCTTTATCCAGATTTCTTGCACTAAGAGGTTGAGAGGTATGGTGTGTAATGCCGTAGTTAATGGGGGAGCAGGTTAGTCTACTAAAGTGATTAGGCTTGACCCTGTAACTTGGTTACAGGAGACAAGAGTGTGAATCTTCTACACCAACTACCAGATTGTTGAAGGAATTGTGAGTTTCAGTTTCAGCACATTTTCAAGGAATTATGAGTTTCAGTGCATTTTCATGGAATTGTGAGTTTCAAGGAAAGAGAAGTTTACTGTTGCTCATGCTAACCCTGTTTTCAATGTGCAACTAACTGTTTTGTTTAGCAAATGGCAGTCACTGTTTGTGCTGTATAATTTGAAAGCAGTGTTAGTAGCATGATTGCCTTTGCTGCAGAAGGCTGTGGATTCTACTCCCACACTATGTTGATGAAGTGCTGATATTGCAGTGCCCTTTCAACTGCTGATTATGCAGTGCATTTTAAGGGTAGATAGGTGTTCAGCACTCCTGAGTGTATCCTCCTTTGTATGAGATGCCTAGTAACTATGAAGTTGTTGCCAATTTGTCAGTCATTGCCAACTTTTTTTAATGTAATACAAGCAATTAATTCTTCAAGGGCAGCAGGCACTGAACTTGTAAATAAAACACATAAAACACTGATATGTAAATTTGTTTGCCAGTAGCAACCTCTTCATGAGTTACAGATCTCTTTAATGTGGAATTATTCAGATGACTTTTACTTCTGCAAATACAGTGCATATTGACTGATATTGGTGAATTGTAATGACAGAAGTCTGAGTGGCCTTTTATGGTTGACATTTTCTGAAATGGGTAGTTTTGTCATTATTAGTTCATACATTTTGTTTTATTGCTTACTGGAAGTGTGTTCAAACCCACAAATTTAGAACATATTCTAAAGTTTAGATCCCTAGAATAGCTGACCCTCATGCTCTTTGACTTGTAGATGTGCAGAAGCTCCATCAGGTCTAGATTTGTGAGTACCCTGTAGGTCAGGCATAGGTCACCCCTTAATAGTCAGCAGAAGACAGAGTAAAAGGATAGGGCTTTTAGTCTATCTGCATAGGCCATGTTGTTTACACCCTGTATTTTCTTTGTGAGAAACCTTTGAGGTTGCTTCACCTACTATAAGTGTCAAGTCAAGTACATGTCAAATGAGACATTGCACTTAATTATTGGTCTAATGAGTGCTGAGCACAGCAGGACTAACTTCCTTGGATCTGGATGCCATACCATTACTTATAAGTTGTGCCACATAGTAGGATTTCCCACCACTGTCAACACATGGCAGTCCAAATTCAGGCTACTATCTATCTGTGTACTTAGATCTCTTACCTCTGAGTCTACACTTAAGGGTATGTTTTTGATGTAGTAATTTGCAGGGATTTTTGACTTCCCACAGGGTATCATAATGCATTTTTTTCACATTTAGTTTTAGGCCATGTTTCTGGCACAATCATTTGTCTGGTCTAGACCCTCCTGAAGGATATCTACATCATTCAATGATTACCCACAGCTTGCAGTCATTGGCAAATGTTGTCATTCAAAGGTCTTTCACATTAGCCTTGACTTCAGAGAAGTATATTCCAAACAGAAGTGGTCCCCGCACTAAGTCCTGTGGTACACCACTAATAAATGGCCTCTTGCTGGATCTGGATACACCCACTTTAACCACATATGTCCTATCCATGAGCCAATTGTCTATCCATCTGGTGACGTGGGGATTTGTGCCCAGTTTTATGAGTTTATTTATAATACCTGAGTGAGGAATTGTGTCAAATGCCTTAGTCAGGTCAAGGTAGGAGGTATGTACTGTTTTACTCTCATCCATGGCCTTAGTGACTTTCTCAAAGAAAATCACCAGATTCAGTAAGCATGGCCTGCCCTTGACAAAGCCAAATTTGGTTAGATACAGTGTTTGGAGGTTTTTCTACATCACTATTTATCAGGTCCATGATTATTCTTTTCATGATCTTACATACAAGACTAGTCAAACGTATGGGTCTGTAACTTCCTGTGTCAGTAGACAGTCCCCCTTTATGTAGAGGGATGTCTGCTGCTGTCCTCCACTCTATAGAGACAAAGTCAGTCAGGAAGCTTCAGTTAAACAGAGATCCTACTGGGCCTGATAAGTCCTGATTTAAGCTATTTAGGAAGCAACCTGGTTTATCATGAGGCCCCACTGAAGCCATGTTTTTAGATTTAGAGAGGGCAAAGACAAGCTGTTCTTTGGTAATAATTGGTGGTACAATGGTGGAGGATGTTTCTTGTGGAAAAACTGGGGGTGATGAGGAGATAAAATTTGAGCTGAATTTGTTGGCGGGTGGATTTGTTATATCTTCTGGCTGAGTATAGATGATGCAGGCTACAACTAATTCTGCATGTTGATGGGAGTTGCTCTTAAGATTGTGGACATAACTGAAAAATGCCTTATGGTTATCCTTAGCTTTGGAGGCTATTTTTACCTCAAAGTCTTTAGACTAATGAGGGACTTTCTGATCTGTTATGCACATTCCCTTACTTCTTGACAGGATTTTTTGTTCATTTTTAATACCATAGGTCCACCAGGGTGGCTTGTTTTTGTGGTTTAACCTGAGTTTATTTTGGTCTGGTACTGCCATTTCTATGCAGTTGTTCATATGGTCATACACCTCTGCATAGGTTTCTGTGTTTTCCGGATTGGGGGATCTTGGAAACTAACTAAGCTATCCCTTAACAGGGGGTAATTTACCTTAGTGAATTCTTAAAGTTTTTGTGGTTAGGTTGTGGGATTAGTTTTACCTTTATTTCAAGGGAGACTGCTTTGTGATTGCATCTTACCAGTGAGGACATCACATTAGGGGGTTGCAGCACTCTCCCATATTTGTGGATACCAGATCTAGGATATTTGTTCCCCTAGTCAGAGTGCAGACTAGCTGTTCCAGGGCATTTGAATTTACAAAGTCAAGAAGTCTTTGGGCCTGCATGTTATTGGTCATGTATGCCTCACAGTTAATGGAGGGCTAGTTAAAATCACCCATTAGTATGATATTTGGCTGGATGGTAAGTGATTCGAGTAAGTTCAGGTATGATGTATGGGTTTCCTGGTTCATGCTGGGGGACATGTAGCCAACAAGAATATGGTAATGGATTTTTCCCATGGTTGGTTGAACATGGAGTAGCTCAAGCATTGTCATATTGTTTAACCAGCTTTGAGGTGTGTTTATCCTTTTTGTAGATAGATACACCTCCACTTTATACTCTGTCATGTTCAGTAGGTGGAATTTATGAAAGGCATTATAGCCATGCACTGCTGGAGTACTTTCTATGGCTTTGTACCATGCTTCAGTAACTGCACAGATGTCAACATTTTCCAGGGTGAAAAGAGCTTCTAGGGCATGCAGTTTCTTGTTGAGACTCCAAGCATTGAGAAGTAACATATTTAGTTTGTCCTGATTAGATTTTGTTATGCTGGAAGGTTTTTCTGTTTGGGCAATGCCTAAAAATGGCTCTATAGGGGTGGATAATGCTTTGGCTAACATCCAAAAGCCATCCCTGGCAAAGCAGTGTGACCTGTCAACCATGTCCTCCCAGGGTGACAAGCATTGAACCCTTTGGAATGACATCAGTACCTAAGCCAATTTTAAAAGTTTATAATTTTCTGTTGGTATTATGGCATCACCCTTGCAGATGGTAGAATGCTGCTCAGTGCTAGGCTCATACCTGTGTGTGGCACCTACTTTGAGAGCTCAATCATGTCTCACTTCATGTATTCCAAGGAGTTACATCTCAGGTAATTTACACTCACATGGACTATGACTGGGTCATACTTGTACTTAAGGATAAGTGACCTGAGTGCTTACATGATCTGGTGGATCCTAGCCCCTGACAGGCAACTAACTGTAACCTTCTCCTTATCCAGCCTGGTAAGAGGGACATCAGTGTAAATGGAGTCTCTTATGACCAGAATATTGGGCTGTGGAGCTTTTTGCCTTATGGTCTTGGTAGTTGATACACAATGAGATGTGCCCTTATGTGTTGTGATGGGAATTGTCTTGTGTGTGTGTGCATGTGGAGTTTCTGAGAACTGATCCTGAGAGGCTTTTGAAATTTGGGTAAGTTACATGCAAACACCTCTGCATATGTGGTTCTGTGTCTGTGGTCCTTTGTGGATGCGGTAAGTGGTGTGTATGAATCACTGACGATCTGTTTGTTACTTTTTGTGTCTGTATGTGAGAGTCTATCCTCCAGTGTCAAAGTGTAACTACGTCTCTCACTTACTATATTTGTCTGTTCAAGAATTAAGTGGTTGCCATTGTACATAAGGCAATTTCTACATTGGCTCAGGATGCCCTTGTCCAGCAAGCTGGATGTAGAGATAGCAGGAAAGTGCCCAACCATGGTTACAGGTCCTAATGTGCTTACAAGGGATAGGAGTGGAGGATGTTTGTAACCGGATGAGGGAGGGTGCTTACTTGGTGTAATGTGCAGCTAACCTAGCCAGAGATACTGCCCAGCACCCAAATCAGATGCTCTCTGAGTAGCAATAGTCCTGGGTGCTATAATAAGGTAAAGTAGACCTAAATATTCCTAGCTAAATGTGTAAATGCTGCTCAACACCTACTGCCACTAGATGAATAATCACAGTCCTCCTAATCTAGAAGCACAGTAAAACAGTGTCCGGAGTGAAATGCTATCACAAACAAAAGGAAAGACAATAAGTAATTCAAGATAACAGCAGTGTACTTCAAACATCTATATAAAAGTGTGACTATTCAATAAAAGTATGTCACTTTGTAGAAATGAGCCAAGTGCCACTCAATTGTGCAGAATTTATACAGGCACTAAAAACAAGGTAAGCTGATTTATAAGCCCTCTGGACAATAAAACCACCATATGCAGAAATCTTTAGTGTGTTTCCCCAACTTATACAGACTGGGCTACCACCTACTGCGACTAGATAGAAAATCCTCTATCCTCTTGATGTAACAACAAAGAAAACAGCTTGCTATAATGTGAAAATACAGTACTTTGTCCAGCTAGTTAGATAACAAATTCAGAGCAAGTAACTCTGTAGAACAGACAGTGACAGGTAAAATGCACTTTTTTCCAAAATAAGTAAAGGAGAGGTAAATAAATAATTCAATATATCAACAACAATTTAGAAAGGGAGGAGCTTATGAAGCTCAATTTACAGTATGGGTTGGTAGCTTAAAAATCACCAGGTTTAAAAAGCAGATCAAGGAATGGAATGTGTGTGGGGAAAAAAACAGCAGGGACTCACCAACAGTCCTTGCACTTTTTGCAGGCCTTGAGTCTTATCAGAAAAGACAAGTCCACAGATATACTATGTGCATTTAAGTATCATTCAAGAAACAAGTAAACCAATGCAAAAAGCATGTAAAATGTGCAGCCTGTGTAATTTAAGTTTCTATCTGCCACACAGAATAAAAACACCAGGCCAAGTAGATTTATCAAAACAGAAAACAAAATGAAACAGGCAAAACAGAAAGCAGTTCTGTCAGTTTTAGCAAATCACAGACATTTATCACCAGCAGGGAGTCACCGACAGTGCTGAACTTTCTGAAGGACTTGAGTCTTATTAGAAAAGACAAGGCTACAGATACACTCTGTGCCTTTAAGTATCACTCAAGAAACAAAGAAACAAATGAAGAAAAGCATGTAAAATGTGCAGCTTGTGTAATTTAAGTGTCTGCCATACAGAACAAAAACACTAAGCCAAGCAGATTTCTCAAAGCAGAAAACAAAATGGAAAAGGTAAAACAGAGCAGCTCTATCAGTTTAAGCAAATCACAGACTTTTCTCACAAACAGGGTATTCACCAACAGTGCTTGTACTTTTTGCAGGCCTTGAGTATTATCAGAAAAGACAAGGCCACAGAAATTCTCTAGCATTCAAGAACAAATTAAACAATGAAAAAACATATGAAATGTGAAGTGTGGATAATGTAAGTGTCTATCTGCTACATAAAATAAAAACACCAGGCCAAGCAAATTTCTCACATAACGAAATTAGTGTAAAACTAGTATTGCTATGGCTTATGCTTCTTTGTGTTGGGGGGGCAGTGTAAGAGTAACAAGCAGGCTATAATTTATTTTCACTTCTGATCGCAAACATCATCAGCACTGCTATTATACTTGTGTGTGGGAGTGAGTGGTTGCAATGTATTTAAGAGAAAAGTTGGCCATAATTTCTTTCACTTACTATCACAAAAAAAGGCCTTAGATGTAACAGATGGATATCTTTAGCAGTTTGGCAGGAAGAATATACATGTGAAAGCAAATGCTCATTGCCATAGCAGTGGAGTAAGTAGCATTGCCATTTCAAAGTGCTTCACTCTAGTTGAGTTCTTGGTTATGTCTTTTTCTATGTGGAACCACCATGACCTTTCTGCCTCAGTGTGTGTCTAGCCATGTGCTTTTGTTTCCCCCAGTATCTCATAGATATGCAGTAGGTGAATTGGCAGTCCTCAAGTTTCCTTGAAAGTGGATGTCCATGTGTGTGAGAGACTGTATGTGTGAGTGTGTGTGTGTGTGTGTGTGTGTGTGTGTGTGTGTGTGTGTGTGTGTGTGTGTGTGTGTGTGTGTGTGTGTATATGAAAAATAGCACTGATTTTATCTGTACACAGACACATACACACACACACACACACACACACACACACACACACACCACAAACACAGTATTGATGGGCAGATAATATAACTCTTCCAGGTAACAGTACAAAAATCATTTACTAATTAACAATCTTTAAAAAATAAGGCATAAAGTACATCACCCATATTCCAGACTGTATAAATGGATTTTAAGAATGACTTCTGCCCTCAACCACACCTATTCTAAAAATCATCCCTGCTCAGAGATGTGTACAGGTGGTTCCTGTAGCATGTGTGGGGGTCTGGGGATGGTGTGGCCATTACTTCTTTAATTTTCCTCCCAAGGAATCCTCAGAGGTATGCACAGGGGATCATTATAGATTGTACGAGGGCTGGTGACAGTGTTATCATAGTTTCTTGTACTTTTCTCACAGATGTCAGAGGACCACAGAAAATGTGTCTATAGTTTATGTAGGGTCAGTACACTATCTAGGAGAAACATTTTGAAATACATTACTGTGATCATTATTTTTTCACTTTCCTCACAATCACGCACAATGCATATATACAGGTGGCTGCCTGTGAGGGGTAGGGATGATGAGTGAGGAGGCATACTATGTATATGTAAGACATTAGTCACTTAAAACACATGACTGTGGCCATTTGAACCTCTGATTTCATTCCAAACTAACACCAAAGGGATAACAGACAATGACTATCTTTTTTTGAGGGGAGGGGGAATAGAGATGCAGGAAGTATTTCCAGACAGGATTTATTTATCTTCTCAAACATTTGTGTTGTTAGATTATTTTAAGCTCATATTTTGTCAGCTTTGAACATAAAACTTTGAGAACAACATATATGTTCATTGAAAGAAAAAATTAAGACTGAAATTTTTTTCTTATTCATGATCTTTGTTCAGGCCACCACTGGATCAAAAGGTTTGGAAAATGCTCTAAAGTGTACCTCAGAGCAGCTATAACCCTATGCCCTCTGTGAGGCCTGGCAGCCCCCAGCCCACTGTTTTAATTGAGTTATTTTCTACACAGTTATTAGTATGTTGTCTTGACCAGGTAAAATGTGTCGATAGGAAGCAAAGAAAAATACACTTGAAAAGAAATACTGTGTTTCTTTATTTTTTCATAATTACTGTTCAAGCTATAACTAGATGAAAAGTTTGTAAAAAAAAATAATAAAATATACTTCAGATCATATAGAAAGCCATGGCTTCTTGAAAAATTGAAGAGTAAGGCAAAAATATGAGAAAAGGGGAAAAAGTAATAGTGCATAGTTCTGTAATGATGTAATTACACTATTCTGTCAACAACTGATGACTAAGAAAAATAGTGACCACCAAATGTACAAACAAAAATGATGAGCTACACATTCCATCAACCACACAAATGAATGAAAAGTAAATCAACAAACATGTCAAAACAACATTGTCTACTGAACAATGTGCAGAAATATAAACCACGTACAAACCCAATGCTTTACATATACCATCTCTGACACTGTACATTATATGTGAGGATCTCTCCTATAGCACAGTCTCTCAAAACTGCAGACATTAATGGCTAATGGCTAATCATGCACCTTCAAATCTCTCCTCAATCTACTAGAGGCAGACCTACATTTACTACCACTACAAAAGTTAAAATAAATTGCTAGCATCCCTTCAGTACAAACACAGACAGACTTAAAGCACAAAAGCTGAATGATGATAATATCAGCAATGCATACACCATTAAACAACTCTAGCTAGCTCTACCCTACAAAAACATCAAAGTCTTAACTTCATAATGACTGACAATCCTAAACTATACAACATACACAATCCACTTCAAACATGAAGTAAATCTACCTGAGGTCTCACAAATGTGCATTCTACTATCAGTGCAGACACTCATTAGAAAGCTCTAGAACTTTATCAACCAAATGTGTAGTCAACCATATACAATACACCTAATTAGAGACATAGTAGAGAACTTCAGTAATTAAACTTTGACCACAGAGGTATACAGTCCTTGGAACACCTGACTCCTAGGAAGACACAGTCACTTTGGTCTCTACAAGACTTTGGTCTCCACTTCCACTCAGTCACCATCTTCCTTCACAGTGCAGAGGCTGTGATCACTTCATCCACCACTGACTCTGATACTGGAGGAGCTCTGCCATAAGGCCCAACTCGAGAACATTTTCACTGAGAATAGTGTCATTGTGGTCACTTCATCCACTCCTGACTCCAGTACTGAAAGACCTTTGTCAGAAAGCCCAACTCTCAAACATCTTTATTCACAATATTGTCATTGTGCGATAACCTGTGGTCAGTTCATCCACCCCTGACTCTAATACTGTAAGAGCGCTACCACAATGTCCCTCACCTTTACCCCATTTCAACTCAAATCAAAATAAAATTATATGGAAAAATGCTCTCCAAAAAACAAGAATCTATAATACCCCAATACACTAAAATCCACCTAAGAAGAGGCATTCACCCTAATCCTGGCCCCACCTATCACAACCAAAATCAAGACAATTCCCTTCCTCACACTACTCTAACCCCACAATGGTCTACCCTCACCCCTGGTAATCTTACTTTTGCTGGTCTAAATACTAGAAGCATAAGAACTAAAACTACTTAACTACACCGGATTACCAAACACAGGTTTTAAACCCAGCATAAATGACTCTGAAATTACACCCCCCCCACCGCTATAATAGAATTTGTAATGACCATATAAACAGGAAACGTGGTGATGTTGCTCTATTATTTCCCAACTACCACATTTCCCTCTACAACAAACCGATACCAAATTTAAATTCAGCAGAACTTTGTGTTAATTTTCTAAAAATAAACAATTGTAAACAAATATGTATTACTATAGCAATAACCCACGCCTGGGTGTGGGTAATGCGGGATTTAACCACGGTTGGAGTGGTTTGGTCCCGAGGGCGAAAGACAACCGTGGTTAAATCCCGCATTACCCACACCCAGAAGTGGTTATTATTATATTAATGACATTATTTAAGAAAAGAAATAATTACTTTTCTTAAATAATGGCATTGTATAATGCCTCTTTGCTGCCCTTCCGCAGCTGTCTGGTATTCAGCGGCAGTTCTGATGTACTGTATGCCTCGCAGTACATCAGAGTTGTGGGCAAAAGCAACGGAGAATGCAAGATCTCCGTTGCTTTTACTATCTCGCTATGTTAATTGGGTTTAAAATAGCGAACCACCTTTAAAATAAGCAACGGAGCTACGTTACTTATTTTAAAGCTGTCTCGCTATGTTAAACCCATTTAATATAGCGAGATAGGTTTAAAAAAAAAAAGCAACGGAGATCGCAAGATCTCCATTGCTTTTTACACACTGTGTCACTATGTTAAAGGAGTTTAACATAGCGAGACAGCTTTAAAAAAAAGCAACGGAGATCTGCATTGCTTTTTTTAAACCTGTATCGCTATGTTAAACTCTTTTAACATAGCGAGACAGTGTTTTATACTAACGGAAAAAGTCCGGGCAACCGGACCTTTTTCCGTTAGTATATTGAGGGATTTACAACGGGCACGCTGGTTGGGCTGGCCAATCAGCATGCACGTTTTAGAGGAGGAATTGTATAATATCCTTTACATCCCACCTGTTGACATTACAGCTACACTGAAAGATATCCTACATTGGACATCCATAATAATTCCACAAGTAAAATATTACTAGGTGATGTCAATATCAATTGGTTGGACATACCCTACATAGGAGCTTATATGGTTTCACACTACTGATTAACAGCCCTCTCACTTTATAGCAAGACATCAGAGTCCTTATTAGACTGGATCCTATTATCAGATCCTAGCAAATTCACCAACACAAATAACTCCAAAATGAATTCATATATAATGCCAAACTGTAGCAACAAAAGCCCCGGGAAATACTTAATTTGTTAGCTTTATATAAGAAACCATGTTTTAGTTTTCTAAATAAAGAAAAAGCCAGTACTCTCAATCACCTGTTTCAGAACAAAATAATCATGTTATCACAGTGGAATATGCCCTCTCTGAGGCAGTACACTACCTTTGACTATGAAATTGTTGTTACAAAATGCAAAAAGAATGACTGGTTTGCTCTTTGAAGATACTGCCCCTCCAACAAACCATATCAACTATAACTACCCTCTGACCTCACATATTGCATGCCTGGCAACAAACGACAGCCACATCCTGCACTGGAATTTCTCAATGATAAGAACATGAAAAGATCCACAGTAACATTTTACTATTTTAACTTGCTGTTGGTAGACATCTACACTGTCCTGCCAAAAAATCATTTTTACTTGTCACCAGTGAGCATGTAATGTCCTTTTTCTTTCATGTACATGATTATTCCACATCCCTTCACTGAAAATGTAACTACCACATCTCTGATGCTTGATGGTGAGGAATGTGAAAGAAAAAAGGAAAAGAAACAAGGATTACAATAATACAGTAATTTCAACATATTGCATTTAGACATATACACACACACACACACACACACACACACACACACACACACACACACACAGACTAACCAACCAAATCAAAGGGTGTTTTGCATTAATTATATAACTGCCCTCTGTTGTGCACAGCAGGACCTCCCACAAATGAGACAGGTGCTTTCAGTGCATATTTTTCATAAACAATTATCCCCTGAGGAATCTAAAAGGCATTGTGGAATCAGTAATAAACTTAACCTTGTTGCTAATATACACATGCACTGTCCATAATCTAGCCATGACTAACTTATTCCTTGTCTGCCTACCCCCCACCTTTATGTACTCTTCTGATATTGGGTTATAAAGAAAATGAAAGAAAAAATAAATATCATTTTTTTTAAATTGCAACTTTCAGGACAATGTATCAATGTTACGGCTGTGCCAGGAGATCAGGTGCAGCAGTACTGACCTTTAGCAGGTCAACATACCCTTAGTTGTGCTGCACTGTGAGCATGATAAAGCCCTCCCCATTCTCTGCTTTGCAGATGGCCTCACTTTATGATGACAAGGAGTATGGAATCCCACTTGAGCACCTGTATAGGGTTTTCCTCTTTTCCTTTTGTTCGACTGACTCCTTCAACCTTGTGTTATACTTCAGTGGGTTTTCAGTATTGAGAACTACAACTGAAAAAAAGCATAAAAACAGAAAATAAATATTTTCATCCACCCCCACACCCCCTAACTTACATAAGCCAACTCCACAACTGTAGCAAGAAACGTGGGAGAAAAACTACAATGTGCCAATAAATTTCTTCAAAGAAAAAACACATAACAGATAATGTCTAGTTGTAATGTAGATAGGCCAGTTTTGTTAAATGGCCCAGATGCACCCACTGTGGCACAAACAGAAGCACATCCACAAAACTTCACAGTGCTTGGAACTCTGGACCTAGAGTTTCTGTAGCATGTTGGAGTGATGAAAGTTGTGCCCAGCAAAAGTTAAGACACTGACTTCCTCAAGTTATGTTGCCCTGCTATCCTAAATGGCACTACATGACAAATTTTAGATACATTTTCCAGCTACTATGAGGCTATAAGGCAGATACACTGTGGTCCTTTAATGACTGACAGTATCAGAGAATACTAGGACATGCATGCATGTATGTCACCTACTTGAATCTTTAAGTTGTGCTTGAACGAGGATAATGACCCAACGATTCACAAGGCATTTATAAATGATGCCACATGATAAGTTTTTCAAACTTATTTAGTACTTCTACTTCAGTGACAGCAGAACAACTCTGAAAAAAGGTGGCCTTAGTATAGATTTATAGGTCCACAGAAAAGTGATAGACAATCATTCTGCACTCCATTCCATGCCTAGCCAAAAAATCATATTCAAAAGTTTATTTTAACCTCAAGGAGAGCAAGACATGACAGATGGGAAGAATTTAAAAGTTGCTCATCAAATTTTCTAGATTTATCTTGAAGGTGGCAAGGGTGCTATTCTGCTTGACAAATTATGGATGTTTGGTCCAGAAGTGAGGAATACACTGTGATATGAATCCATCACTCCATTTCTTATTTCTCTGTTGATTAAATTTTAGCTCCTTTAACTAGGTATTTGAGCTTCCATTTATTCTGTGAAGGAACAGGAAATCAAATAAGGCTTGATCTTTCATAGCTTGAAATGCTAGGCATAGCTCTCCATGGAGAAGTCTGTAAGAAACTGAGTATACAGATACAGCTAACACTTTAATCTATTGCTTAGGATTTTTGAAGCCATGGATCTTTTTAGTTAAGAATTTCTGAGGTTTCTCAAGATAAGTTTTATGTTTAGACAAATACATGCCAAAACATACACTTTATTCAAAAAATTGTCTGATGAGATGGAAGTAAAGGGGAATTAAGACATCTATGGATCCAGTAGAGATGCCTTTTGAAATAATATGAGCCAGATAGAAGGCCTTCTGAACTGCTGCAGAGATGTGATGGTCAAACAAGAAGGAATTATCAACAAAATTGCCTAGATCCCCTTTGATGGTGTCTTTTCAGAGGTACGTTCACTTATACACTATGTGAAAATATTTTGTTTAGCAAAATGAGTTTGCTACATTTGTTCACATTTAATTTGAGGCCATTATCCTTGCACCAGTTAATAACACTGTCCCTCTAAACCATGTTGCAGCAACTGTGAGTCAGTGGAAGATCAAACAACACCACCCAATTTACAAAACTCAAGAAAAACAGCTATCACTTGGCAGTGGACATCACAAACTTAGAAAAAAAAAACTACAGCTGAAATAAGTTATTAGTGGTTTCATCCATGAAAATGCTAGAACAGTCATCTGCAAACTTAGATAGCTATTGGTCAAATGTTCCTAGAGTGAGAAATACATGCCAAATAGGACAGAGTCTAACACTGAACTCTGTGGTATACCACTGGTAACTTTTTAGCTTTCAGACATGGCACCTGCAACTTTAACCACAAGGGTGTTGTCAGGCAACCAGTTAGGTATATACCACACAACATAAGGATTTCTATTTAATTGTACAAGTCTGTCAATTATGCCTGACTATGGAAGAGTGACAAAGACCTTGGCCAAGTCCAGATATGGTGTATTTACTGAATAATCTACCACTACAGTCACTTTTTTAAAGAAATTAATGACGTTAAAGAGGCAGGACCTTTCTTTGACAAAGCCACATTTATGAGGTTCTATATTCAAAATTAATGAAGTCTGAGATAATATGCTCATTATCTTTGCATTTAAGGCTCATGAGATTAATGGGTCTATAGTTACCAGGGTCTGTGGTTGAGTCACCCAAGTGTAATGGCATTACAGTGGCTGTTTTTCAGGCTTCAGGAATGTAACCAGTGGAGATGTTTAAATTAAACAGGTTAAGCAGGGATTCAGATAGGCCATATTTGGCACCGATTACCAAGCAACCTGGTATATTAGGAAAACAAACAAACTGATAAATAAAACAACAAAATTGAGGCAAGTCAGGTAACACACGGCAGGTAGACACAAATAATCTCCAAGTTTAATGGTTAAGCGCTTTTCGTTTGACAGAGTGCTCAGACTTCATCAGACCAACATATACTTCACTCAGGTGGCTTAAATACTAATTCAAATTAATCAAATAATTAATTAAATTGGACAATTAAAGTCCCGCAAGCATATTAACAAGTTTGTAACTTTTAAAAACAACTTAAAAACATACTATACAATAAGAATTGCCCTCAACTGCAACATATATTTATTTTAAAACAATTCTTAAATATAACCTACTAAAAATGTTAAAAACTGGGAGTGTCAAGGTTAAATCAACAAATGGGACTATCGCAATAAGCTTTTAAGCTTTAAAATACTTGTAATAGAGCAACATTCATTTAGACCAGGAGCATTATAAGCATTTAATCTTATTTGCCACAATAGTTCAAGTTCTTCTAGCTTCAGGGGAGTTGGACCACCCCTAAAGTCTTCATTCATCTGATCTATAATCATAAACTTGAACTTGTGGTCTGGATGGGAAATAATATGCTTAGCCAAAACATTTTCAGATTTGCATTTCCGAATTGCATAAATGTGTTCATATACACGGTCACGGAGACGTCTCTCCGTCTTACCTATGTAAAATGAAGGGCAAGCCTGGCATTGGGCTAAATAAACAATCATTCTAGAGTTACAATTAACTCTACATTTAAGAATGTACTGGCGATTGTTAATTGTAAATCTATTTGATTTGGTGACATATTGACAATAGTTACAAGACTGACACTTATACATGCCTACTATTCTAGGAATAATACGCTGGCGTTGTTCAAGTAGCACTTTAAGATTTTTTGCTTTTTTATATGTTACTGTGGGTTTATCACCCACCTTGTTGGAAATACTAGTGTCACCCTTAAATATAGCCCAATTTTTACACATAATGTTAAAACAGGCATTACTATTTACATAGTAAGTTGTTATAAAAGATGGTACTTTAGACAAAGGGTCACAGTTTGGGTTCTGGTCTTCAATAGTAGAAAAATTGGAGATGTTGTCGTGAACATATTGTACATTTTCACTATCTAAAATAGGTCTATAATAACATTTAGACCGTTTCTTCTTTACTTCTTCAACAAGATCATTGACCATACTCTCAGGGTAGCCACGATGCAAAAACATATTCTTTAACAACAATCATTCATCATAAAAATCTTTTTCAGTAGTGTTAATTCTGGCTGCCCTAACCAACTGGCCCTTAACAACTGCCTGCTTTTGATGATAAGGGTGGCAACTTGAAAAATGTAAAAAATCATTAGAATATGTTATTTTCCTATATATCTTGGAAGTATATTTCTGAAGTGTATAGTCCTTAGACAACAAGATGTCCAAATAAGCTATAGACTCACTAGAAAATGTTGATGTAAACTTCAGAAACTGAGTAGAGTCATTCAAATAATCTACTATCCTATCGCTAACATGTTTGTCACCATTGAAAAGAATAAAAATGTCGTCCAAGTATCGAGTATAAAAAATTAATCTGCCTTTATATTCAAAATTTTTTTCAGCACAAACAAATGTTCCCAACGTGCCATTACCAAATTGGCTATACTAGCTCCACAAGGAGAACCTATTGCTACACCAGTTCTCTGTAAGAAAAAATCATTGCCAAAAACAAAGAAGTTATTATTAAGTACTAACTCCATTAGTTCATCTACCAAATCTAACTCCCTCCTAGAACAACCATGTGAACATAACTCCTCCCTGACCCAATCCATAGCTATGTCATGAGGAATACAAGTATATAAATCTTTGACATCTATTGTAAGGAAGTTATAATCCTTATCGAAAACCAACTTATTAATTTTATCTAGAAAAGATCATGAGTCTTTACAAATTTGGTTTTCATAAACCAAGAATTTTTGTAGGATTGAGTCAATAACCCTGGTGCAAGAGTATATTGAAGAACCTCTACTATCAACAAGGGGGTGCATAAGAGGGTTGCTGGCATCTTTATGAATTTTGGGGATACCAAACAAACATGGAAATTTAGGATACATTGTAGACATATAATTAAACATGTGTTGGTCTAATCTCCCTTCTACATACATTTCTTCTAAGGTGTTTTTAATATGTAGATAGGCAGTATTAACTTCAGATCTTGAACTAAATGAGTAGGATGGGCTATTCAACAAGCATCTCATCTGATTAACATAATCGGACTGTTCAAAAACCACCATCCCTCCACCTTTATCGGGTTTACAAACCCGAAGGTCATGGATTCTGAAAAATTCAATATATTCCTTTTCAATAAATGTGTTTAAATTTTGAGATATGTGGCTTGGCCGGTGTAGAATTTTTTGTCGAATGTCCAACTCACACATAAGTTCAAATATTTGCAAAATGGGGTGCAGTGGTGGGTTGAAAACACTTGGTATTCTAAATTGATTACTATTAATACAACTTTCTCCCCCCATCATAAGGTTAAAATTGAGTTTCCTTGTGAACAATTTAACATCAATAATAGACCTAACAACATCCAATGTCTGTGGGGGAACATAAGTGTACCCTTTAGACAATAATTCAACCATTGCGGTTATGATATTGACACCAGAAAAAATTGTAAACTTTGAAATCACCGTCTAAATTAGTCACTATATTGGGGCCATTCCTGGCTTGGTAATCAAGTGAGTCATTTTGAACTAAACAAGAAGAAAGAACATCACTACTGCCTATTTCGTCTATTTCGCAAAAAATAGTATTTATGTCCAGGGCACAAGAGGCATTGGAAACTTGTTCTAAGGTGTTCAAAGAATTATGTCCATTTAGACCCTTTGGTTCTTGGACTTCTGTTTCACTCTCTGTTGATATTGGCCTGTCTTCGGCCTTGCTCCTAAAAAATTAGGATTATATATATTAGTATTAGTCTGCCCTGATTTGTTGTTATAACTTTGTAGCACAGCACCTATATAACAAAGGCCTGCACTGCTATGGCACTGCAGAAACAGACCACTCTAGATGGCACAGTGAAGTAAACAAATACACTATGTGAAGGAATAAGTGTGATAAATATACAGAGCTGCTGTACAGAGCCTGTCTTATAACTGCATGGGTGGACAACAAGCTAGTGTTTTTGTCATCAACCAATATAGACATAACTACAGCAGAACCTGCTGTTACACAACACAGCTGGAATGTCAGCACAGTCAGCATTTCATGCCCTGTAGTTGTGTTGCACTACAAACATACACATGAATGAGGTACACATAGAGAACAAGCTGTAAGTACAGTATCTCTAAAGTGACTGGCAAGAAAATGGGTGACATACATGCTTTGCTTCAACAGACTGTGGCACTAGTAAGTGTTTTTGTTTTATTTTGTAAAACATAACTTTGTACTGATGTCATGCACCAATCAAGTGGTACTCACACAAGTACAATTCCAGAAGGCAGCCAGGCAGCTTCTCAGTAATTATGCAAAACATAAGAGAGCTGCACCAGTCCATTTCCCTGAGATATGTCTAGACATCACTAGCTCTGAACTGAGCAACAGATCTAGTTCAAGGGCACATACTACCCAGTGTGGCTCAAGACTGAGTGGTGCTCCAGCTGTGCCATGAAGCAGATATCTGCCTAAACATTGTATCAGTGCACTGAATCTACCTTTTTGTTGGATGCTTTATTACCATGAACATATCATCCTCAGTATATATTAGATGCCCCACTTGATACACCAAAGTCCTCAGATGTCCAGTGTACTGATGTTTCTCAACAAAAAGGGAGGTTGTGTCATGTTTCCTGCAGCAGCCAATACAAACTGCTTGACTGCCTGTTGCCATACTCCTTGCAACAAACACATTTGGTTGTGAACAGTAAAAGCTATTAAAACTGTGCAAATATCAATGTTATTAGTAAGGACTATTCTTTACATTGATAATAATCAGTGCATGCGTAGTTTTTTTCAGAAATACTATAATATATTTTCCTGCAGACAAACCCCAAATTATTTTTTGCTAAACATTCACAAACAAATGCTTATATCATGGAAACTGTACAATCTAGACATATATTGTAAGAATATTTTTGTTAACCAGACAAACTTTCATATGAAAACAAGAAATTCCTGTATGACTGCATGTTTACTGAGATATTCAGAGAAATATGAAAACATATGTTGAATTGTATAATTAGCAATATAAAAACACTGATATCTCTCAAAATGTACAACCTACAGTGCAAATATCAAAGACAGTTTTATTCAACAACATCTCAGGTTTCACCTGATGTCATGCAACAGTTGTAAGACACTTGATTTTTGAGGTATTAAGTACATATGGAAGTATAGGGCGGCCATGGTGGTGCAGTGGTTAGCATCATTGCCTCACAGCAAGAGGTTCTCCAGTTCGATCCTCGGCTGGGGTGCCTTCTGTGCAGAGTCTGCATGTCCTCCCTGTGGTTGCATGGGTTTCCTCCGGGTGCTCCAGTTTCCTCCCAGATCCCAAAGAAAATGCTGTAGGTGGATTGGACACTCCAAAGTGGCTTCAGGTATGAGAGTGTGCATGTGTGTGTGTGCCTTCCGTGGAAGGTTGGGTGCTGGGCTGGCAACTCAACACTGTAAAACTCCACTGCCAATCATGAGTAGACAGATGATCTGCTGTGGTGACCCCTAACCGGGAAAAGCCAAAAGAAGAAGAAGAAGTACATATGGAAATATGCTTTATTTTCATAATTACTAACAAACTACCATACCCCTCAACAACATGCAGAGCTCTCAGTTATGAAAATGTGAACACAAATATGAAAATATTTATTTATTTTATTTTATTTTTATTTTACATTTGTTTACCTAGAAAGTCCGACTGGAACAAGGTCTATTTACAGCGGAGGCCTGGGGAGAAAAGCTCCATAACATAATAGTACAAATACAACAAATGACAAAAAAATTCTCTACAGAGGCATATACATAATCAGAGCTCCATGTCTTTATATGACAACACATAATCTACGAATGACAGAAAAATTCTATACAGTGGCATATATACAATCAAGGAGATTTTTTATACCTTAGTTTGATTTGAGCAAGCTTGGTAGTAGTACAAAGCATAAAAATGAAGGAAGGGAATCTAGAAAAATAATGCTATTCGGGAGATATGTCACAGCTTGAGAAATAGTTTGTAGGATAGTAGTTCCTGATAGGGAGTATACGAGTAGTACAGAATGGCTGCAGTAAGCAGTGAGGAGATGAGGTGTGGCAAGTTAGGAGGAGAGCAGAAAAGATTTTATGTGATACAGGGACAGAGCCATGATTGCAAGAGGTGTGACTTTGGTGATGTCTTGAAAAGTGAGATGGATGGTGCAGAGGAGATACTTTGGGGGAGGTTATTCCATTCCCTAGCAATGGTGTGGGAGAACAGCCTTTTCCCTGCAGTGTTATTGGCTTTGGTTATGCAGAGCAGGGTTTTGTTGGATGAGCGTAGAGGGCGATTTGCAGAATATTGGTTTAGAAGTTGGTTTAGGGCTGGGGTTTTCTGAGGGTTCTTTATGTTGAAGGTTAGGACTAATTGGTGATAGCTAGTTAGCTGAGGGAGTTCTAACCACTGTAGTTGCTTCAGGGCAAGACAGTGATGTCTTCTAAAAGTGGAGTTGTTAGCAAATTTTGCAAGTTTATTGTAACATGACTCTAGTTTGTTTAGGTCTGTTTTCCTGATATGAATTAGGACTGGTGATGCATACATTAGGGTAGACAAGAGGTGGGTTTGGGCTAAGGAGATTCTAGCTTGGTCCGATAGGAACTGTTTGTGTTTGTATAGGGTTCCTAGTTTCTTATGTACCTTTGTGATGGTTTGTGAGATATGGACATTAAAGCTTAGATTGTTATCTACTTCAACCCGATCAGCTTAGTGTGAGGGCAGGGGGATATTGTGGTCCTGTTTTTGGAGGTGACAGTGAAGGTATGAGGTGTGGATTTGGATTTATTGGGGGGTAAAAATGAGTAATTTGTTCTTGTTAGGGTTTAGAATTAGTTGAATATCGGTAATCCAGTGTTCTACGGAGCAGAAGGATTCTTGGGTAAGCTTTTGAAGAGTTTTTATGGATGGGGCTGAGCAGATTAGGGTAGAGTCATCTGCGTACTGTATAAGTGATGCATGCAGGGTGGAAGTATGTAGTTTGTTAGTGAAAATGGTGGATAGTAGAGAACCCAGTATTGATCCTTGTGAGATACCTATAGTAGCTGGTAATAGAGGTGATAGTGTACTTTGCCATTTAACTGATTGTTTTCTATCAGAGAGATAGCTTCTAAACCATGAAGTAGTAGAGGGGGTGAAGGATAAGGGTGACAGGGTGTCTAAGAGTAGGTTATAGGAGACCATATGAAATGCTTTTGCTAGATCTAGGAATATGGCTGAGACAAATTTGTTGTTGTTTCTTAGATGGTTAATCTGATTGGTAAAGGAGAGTAGAGCAGTGGTTGTGCTATGGTTTGGGCAGAAACCATGCTGTGTGGGGGAGAGGAGGTTATGTGAGGATAAGAAGTGCATTACCTGGGTGTGAATACATTTCTCCAGGAGCTTGGAAAGGGGGGACAAGATAACAATTGGCCGGTAGTTTGATAGTTCACAGGAGTTTCTGCCTTTGTGAAGGGGAATTATATGTGACACTTTCCATAGATGAGGTACGTAGGTTTCTTGTATAGAGCGGTATACAAGAATTGAGACAGGGCAGGCTAGTGATTCTGCAGATAATTTTAGAAAATTTGTGGGTAAACTATCTGCTGCGAGTGTGGTAGATTTTAGTTTAGAGAGTAGCTTTTTAACTGAAGAGGTTGGTGCAGGAGAGAGTGTGAAGGTGGGTATGTTAGTTTGTTCTACAGTTGCGGTGGGGTTTTAGTGCTCTTGTTGGACAGTTGGACAGATAGTGTGAGGATAGATTCTGTGAAGTGATGGTTGAATTCTGAAGCTATGCTATGATTATCAGAACTGTTGTTGGGAGATGGGTGGTGGTTTTGCCCAGTTTTAGAAGGGTATTGATGGCCTGCCAGAACTTTTGGGGGTGCTTGTTTTGGATGTCTAAGAAGTAGTTCTTTTTATCTACTTTTGTTTGGGTTTTGGCCTTATCTCTTAGTTCATGATATTTATGTCTGTCTTGGATAGTGTTATTCTTTTTCCAGTTTTCCAGGCATTGTCTCTGGCTTTTATTAAGGCTTTTGTTGTCCTATTTAGCCATGGGGCATAGTTAACTTTAGTCCTGAGTTTCCTGATGGAAGCTAGTATATTTAGTACATTCATAAAAGTAGTATTAAGAAAACAACTGCCTGGACAGTAAAGGTCAAGTTTTTAGTTGATTGCAGTCCTGTTGCTGGAGCATACTGTTAAGAGTTTGTGGATTGACTTTGTGCTCGTCCCTAGTCTCCTTGAATAGCATGGGTTTGGGTATTTTTGCCTGTTTATAAAGGAGGAATGTGGGGCAGTGGTCACTCAATGTATCAGGTAAGCAGCCTACATGATAATTTTCTATGGGGATATTAACTAGTGTCCAATCTAGAATGGAGGTTCTACTGGATTTTTTGTCTACTCTGGTGGGTTCTTGGATTAGTTGTGAGAATCCAAATAAGTTAATATGGTTTGAGGGGTTGTTGGAGTTGCAGGCTACCCAGTCTAAGTTTAGGTTGCCTAGCAGAATGGTTTCTTGGGGTAGGTTGATTGTGGCCCATTGTAGTATTTCTTCTATTATAGGTGAGTTATTTCCTGGAGGAATATAACTACAGAGGATGTTGAGTCTCTTTTTGTTTTTAAGGGACATAATGGAGCCTAATGTCTCTGCATTCTGGAATTTGGGAAGTGGGTTTTTAGTGGTTGGAGGTTGAGTGTCTTTTTAAATAAGATTGCAACTCCACCTCCCTTTTTGGTACCTCTATCTTGCCTTAGGATGTTATAGCCTGGGGAAGAATTTCTTTGTTTTGTGTGGCAGGTTTTAGCCAGGACTCTGTAATGGTTAGTATGTCTGGGGAGTAGTGGGATATGAATGCGTGAAAGTCATGTAGTTTGTTGGATATGCTATGTATGCTTATATTGATAATAAGTAGGTCTGACTTGTGTTTCTGGGATAGGATTGGGTTGCTTGGACCTGGGCTGGGGTGTATGTCCCCAGAGATTAGTAGCCATTTTCTGAGGAATAGTGTGAGTTTTATGGGATAGGCTATATCTATGTGTTTTTTGGGTACTGTTAGCCTTTTGTGAGGTAGTGTGGTTGCTATTTTATATATGTAGAGTAATGAGTTGTTGTTAAATAGTGTGGAGCATATTACTATATTTGTGTGAGGTTGTGTGTGTGTGTGTGTGTGTGTGTGTGTGTGTGTGTGTGTGTGTGTGTGTGTGTGTGTGTGTGTGTGTGTTATGTGGTAGGTAGTGTTTGTTGGTATGTTAGAGTATATAGATGTGATGTAAGCTAGAGTGGTGAGAGTTAGTAGTAGTAGTAGTCCTAGTATGCCTTGCATGATGTGGATGGGGTGTACAGAGGAGTTTGTTGTGAGGTGTAGGGTGTGGTGTGTTTGTGGGAGTGGATCTGATGACTGAGGGATGGTAATAGGCTGTCGTGTAGGGGGGGGTATATGGGCTATAAGTGTAGGAGCACTGAGGGTGGGTGGAATTTGGGGGCAGGGAGGGGAGTGGAGTGAGCCCAAAGGGTGAATGGAGCGGGCTAGAGCAAGAGAACCTAAAGCTGCAGAAACCTATCAGTAACAGCAAGAGATTGACTGAGCAAGAAGGTAGCTTAGCCTAAAGATAAGGTAAGGTAAGATTCAATAATAATTAATCTGTGGTTAGCTTCCCTGGGAGGGAGTGGAAAGTTGGAAATATAGAATGGGGAGTATGCTTTAACTAGGAGCTCCACCCAGCTATGGTAAGCAGGGTGGATTAGTAGAGTATGTTCCTACCAAGTGGCCAACTTCATTAAAGCTCTGCAAGTTAGAAGCTGAATGGAGCTCAATGCAGCTGTTCTCACCTTACAAAGATGGTCACAAAGTAAGAGAAAATTGTTAAAAACAAATTCAATGACATTCACCTAATAGTTAATTCTACTGGAAGTCTTGTGTTTACAAGTTGAGATTTCCCAGGGCTGATTTGAGCTTTAGCTGAAAACTGCTTCAGAACCAAAGGCAGTGGGGGGGAGGGGCAATCCCGAGGCTTGTGGATGGCCCGAGCAAACTAATAATTAATTCTACTGTAAGGCTTGTGTTTACAAGTTGAGATTTCCCAGGGCTGATATGAACTTTAGCTGAAAATTACTTGAGAACCGAAGGCGGTGGGGGGCGCAACCCCGGGGCTTGTGGATAGCCCGAACAAACTAATAATTAATTCTACTGGAAGGCTTGTGTTTACAAGTTGAGATTTCCCAGGGCTGATTTGAGCTTTAGCTGAAAATTGCTTCAGAACCGAAGGCAGTGGTGATGGTGGGGGGGGGGGGCACAATCCTGAGGCTTGTGGATGGCCCGAGCAAAAGTGAGCACAGACAGCAGACTAAGGGAAGCTTCTTTAGGTTGGGACTATACTACATTTTAAATAGTGATTAATTTCTCTAATGCAGCACATCCCAGATTAACAATCTTAGTGTCATCTTGTTAATAACACCTTGCACTTTCTAATACTGCCTATTACTAACTGATAACACCTCTACTCATATCCCAAGTAAACCACTCCCCCTTATTCCTATGATCCAATTATATAAACCTCTACCTTGTCCACACCTACATTTAATTCACACCTTACTAAGGTTGCCACCCATCCCATTGTCAGCGGGACACTCAGAGTTTGAGCTGCCTCATCCCGGTGCCCGCTGTGCAAAGTAGTGGCACTTAAAAAGTCCCGCTTTTCAATAGCACTGAATTGCCATGGAAAAGCCGCAATTACTTCTGGCTTTTCCACGGCAATTCAGTGATGTCACCAACCCGGACCTGCAGGCAAAGCTGCTGCCTGTTAGGTCTGGGTGCTTTAATTCATGCAGCAATTGGCTGCAATTTATAAAAGGGGTGGGGATTGGGGCAAGTAGAGTCCTGCAAAGATCGCGGCTGTAGGAGCGCTTTGTTTTAAGCACTTCTACAACCGCTAAAAATTGACCAAGATTTGTTTTTTTTTCCCTAATGAGCCAGCAATCCATCCATTCATCCAGCCAGCCAGCCATCCATTCATCTGGCCAGTCAGCCATCCATTCATTCAGCCAGGCAGCCATCCATTCATCCAACCAGCTAGCCAGCCAGCCATCCATTCATCCAGCCAACGAGCCATCCTTTCATCCAGCCAGCCAGCCATCCATTCATCCAGCCAACGAGCCAGCCATCCTTTCATCCAGCCAGCCAGCCATCCATTTATCCAGCCAGCCAGCCAGCCATCCATTTATCCAGCCAGCCAGCCATCCATTCATCCAGCCAGCCAGCCATCCATTCATTCATCCAACCAGCCATCCATTCATGCAGCCAGCCAGCCATTCATTCATGCAGCCAGCCAGCCATTCATTCATGCAGCCAGCCATCCATTCATTCATGCGGCCAGCCATCCATTCATTCATGCAGCCAGCCATCCATTCATGCAGTCAGAGGTCCATCCAGCCAGGCATTCATTCATGCAGCCATCCATCCATCAAGCCATCCATCCAGTCATTCATCCATCCATCCAGCTGCTACTCCCACCAACCAGCTAGCCACTCCAGCAGCCAGCCAGCCAGCCAGCTAGCCACTCCAGCAGCCAGCCAGCTAGCCACTCCAGCAACCAGGAACCAGCCACTCCAGCAGCCATCCGTCATACCCATAACAGCATCTCCTTCACTACTCCTGTGGTGACGTCATGGTAGAGGGTATGGCCAGTGTCATATTGGGCACACCCCCATGTCCCACTTTGGCCTGCTTAAAAGGTGGCAACCCTACCTTACCTACTTGTTTTTAACCAAACTTATCTGCTTTCCCTTACATCCATCACCTTGAATTCTCAACCCCCATTATACTTCTTGGCTTTTTACTCTGCTTCACCATCTCAGTTCTATCACCACCTCAAACTATCTTACATTAACTGCAGGCTTACCACCTTCTCTTCTACTATACACACATCAAACTAACATTGCACCATAATTTTACTACAGACCAATCACATCTCCCCCACCCCTCCTTTTCACAAACCACAAGGCAAGACACCTAACCACATTGTCAAAGTCCACCATGAAGTCAAAACATTTCCAATGTTACCTTAAGCTGCCCACATATCACTAGATAGTATACATCTCTATTTCCATCTGATAGTACATTCTAAAACATAAATATCGCTTTTAAAATTTTTAAACCCACCATCACATTTGACATGCTCCTTCTAATCTGCCTAACCTCTTTACTCTTAATTCTCAACCTTGCTATAACTCTGTACTTGCATCCCCCCACACACCAATACACAGCAACAACCTCCTCCAACCGTCTCCCCAATAAACAACACAGCTTTTCCAATATCTCCTCCCAGCTTTTCCCCTGTACCCTCCAATATTATTCAAGCCACAGATTGGCCTCCTCACCTCCTATGAAGCCACACTTGACACTATCACCTATTAATAAAAAATACATCTCATGGTACTCATTCCTCATTACCAATCTTCTCAAATGTGGAGAAATACATCCAAAACCAGGCCCATCCTTTAATTCTAACCACAAGAGTAACCCAAAGATTTAAACATACTTACACTGAACCTTAGACGTATATGTAATACAATAGCCCCACTGCATGCCTGAATTGACCAAAATAAACCTGACATACTAGCCCTTACCAAAACATGGCTACATCTCAATATAAAATAGTCTGAAATAATGCCTCCAAACTTTGCAATAAGTAGAAGAGAGAGAGAGAGAGAGAGAGAAAAAAATGGGGTAGCCCTTCTATATCTCTCTACATTCAACATCACACACTAAAAAAAGTGATCCTTACCTGAAGCTGCATGACCACATAGTTGAACTTCTCATTCCTGCCGCACCCAATAAATCTGCAAACATGGTCTTTACCTAAGAGAAATAAAGGAGCAATTTAGTCATTTATTAACAGATAAACTGCATCTTTCACTTTTAGCATTTCATTTTTACTAGCGGACAGGCTATCAAATGCAAATCCACATTTTATGTTTGCAAAAATGATGAGTTTATTACACACCAGTTTGTCATGCCAAAACCTCTTAAATTGCAAATGGCCAAGCCTTCACATAGAAACAAAGTACAGGCAAGGATGGATACTTCAAAATATGTGTAAAAGAGGTGCTGAATGTGATTATCAAAATGCTAGGAATTAAGAAAGCACGGGACAAAACACGCAAAACTACTTTTGTTACTATAACTACAGATTTCCATTTTAAAATTAGAGACTCACATCATTGCTCCTTAAACCACCTAACATTCCAAAATGCTGCCCCTGCACATTTAAAAAAAATGCATAAATCACTTTAAGCTACTACAAAAAAGAAGATGCTTTGTGGTGCTTAATCATATTCTCAACAATCTGTACAGAGATCACTGTTGTAGGCATTATTTTTCAAAGTTACAGACTTCCTATTGCCTCTACAAGTTGTAACATTTCTAAACATTTTGTAGGAAAACTGAACACTGCTGTTCATAAAGAGTCTATGCAAGTATGCTTCGCTTTCCTGACAACGGGATGCTGACTGCAAAAGAATACAGTTAGTAGGGATGTAAAACAGCAGGTGAGTGTAGCAGGGACAAAAAGGCAGCTGTGGAATGCTGCCAAAAAGTGGACATAAGGGTGTTCAGACACAAAATAAGAAAGAATAGATGTGGCAGATACAGAAAATCAGGAAGAACAGTATGTGTCAATGCTTTTTCAATGCTGAAACATTCATTGTTTTTTTTTTCTTTTTCCCTGGTCTCCATTGTGACCACCTGGCCTACTTCTCTGGCTGCTCCACTGATCCATTTGTTCCCTGGAGGCAACAGCCCTGTAGCCTATTCATTCACCAGGAGTGGGAGCCATAATAACTGCTTCAGGGATCAAGCCACTGTCAGTATAACCCTTCCCTCCATATGGTAGCTTGCAAGTTAGCCCACAGCTGCTTGCAGAGGGTGCATGTATGTGGAACATCACTGCAGCAGAGGCTTGTTAGGTTCTTTCCTGCAGGTAATACACCTGTACAAATGCAGTAAACTGAGGCACAATCTGCCTCCAGAAGGTGGTCACTTACTCCCACCCTCACCAACCCTGTCCCGCCAAACATTCCTGCTGCTATTCTAATATGGGCCAGTCAGGTGCAAACTTTCATTATGTGGGTGCTGTTTCAGCTCAAGAGATGTACATGTATAATTTATCATTGTTTCTTCATCTATATTCTGCTTTAATTTACATTCCCTCAATTGAAAACTGTCAACTTTGCTAAACAGATTGAACTACATCTCAGCAGCACTGAAATGTAACTATATGCAATAATATGAGCAAAACAAAATATTTACAATTTAAACTATTTTCAGCATATACACTAGTATTCTTCATGTTAACTTATTTGATATTCTGTACTTTTATTCTCCCTGAACATGAAGCTATACTGGTTAAAAGTAACTTTACATTACTTTGTATGTTTATCATGTTTCACATATAGTTATATAACTTCAGCAGCTTATATTTTGATATAAGTAACATGTATCACCAGAGAGTATTATTTTTTTAGTCTTTGGCCAGTCCTTCACCTTTTCTCATTTTCCTTAAAGTCTGTACATTGTTTTAATTTGCCTCATAAGTTTCAAACTAATTTTTGTCAGTGTTTTGTGAATATTCAAATGTTCTTTTCTACTGCACCACAATCAGTTTAACAATTGTATTAAATTACTGTCTTTTTGTCCAGCCTAAATAAATGTTTATATCATATTTCCATTATCAAAATGCCAAGACAATGTTGGGGTTCACGTATGCATTATCTTAATGCATTCAAAAATACATACACTAGGGCATAGACAAGATGGCTAACTGAGAGCAACAACTGGTGAAAGCTGTATGATTGAAAACTTTTCTATGACAGAAATTTTAATCAAAAATTAGAATTTGAAGATACGTGGTAGCTATGTATATTCACTAATAGTAAGAGAAAAGATTTGTAACTTGAAGTTCTTCAAAAACTGTCAGAATTTCATCTCCTTGGTTAAAAGAGAAGAGACTTCAACATGAGCCACTCAAAAAATACTACTCAGGATTCTTCTGTTAAAAAAGAAAATTACCCAGTCGCTAATATCTAGCATGCAAGATGTATTACTAAAAATGGGCAAGCTAGGCACTAAAATAGAAAGTTTTAAAGAAGAATCCAGAGAGAAGATGGAACATTTACAGATTCTTGTGAAACAACAAAGTGCACAAATCAGCAGTATGGAAGAAGCTTTAAATAACCATGAAGGGCATTAACTGAAGGTGAGTCTTAGACTGAATTCATTTTAAAACAAAACAACTGACTTATAGATAAAGTTGATGATTTAGAAAATAGACTGAGATTAAATAATATCAGAATTTATGGCATACCAGAAAATATGAAGGAGACAATATAATAAACTTCTTAACAACCTGGATGCATAAAATGTTAAGTTTACCTGAAACCTAATCATTTGGGATTGAAAGGGCACACAGATCCTTGGGAACACCCTCAAATTAAGGAAAACTCACATCTCAATAAGAGCTAAGTTTATGTCCAGCATGGAAAAAGACCAAATGTTAAAAACAGCATGGTGCAGCCCACCTATTAAAATGGGTGAGTATGTAATCAGATTTGACAATGACTATTCCAGTAAAGTAATGAATAAAAGGAAATCCTGCTTGCCACTGGTCAAAGAACTAAAACAGAACAATATTAAAGCTAAAGATCAACATACTTCTGAAGGAATTAAAGTATTTGACAAACTGGAAGATGCATCTACATTTGTTAATATAAATAAAAACCTTAACAACACTGAAGAAATGGCCTGGAATGTTACATCCCTCAAGGGACAGAGTGATCAGAATTCATGGAAAGCTGCTTCTAAAATTAAAAAGCTTAAAAACAAGTGGCATTTATTTTCTGACTGTAGGACCTTTATTTTCTGAAATAACAGATTTACCCTACAAGTAAAGGGTTTATTTAGGACTTTAAGCTTCAAACCATGTGTATTTATGTATTTATGCTTCAAACTAAAGCATTTTATGATACGGAATATAAATATTTAGTATTACTATACTTGTAGTGAAATACTTAATATATTTCATTTAAATTAAACTTGTAAAAATTACATTTATATATATATATATATATATATATATATATATATATATATATATATATACTTGCTAACTTTGTTGATATTGGCTTTGTAATATTTGTATATGGAGCTTTTCTCCCCGGGCCTCCATTGAAAACGGGCTCGTTTTCGGCCCAATGGACTTTCCCGGTTAACAAACTGCACATAAAATAAATAAAATATATATAAATATGTTAAAAATATTTCCTGTATGAGAATGACATTAAATTAGAATTAATAGAACTGTTAGCTTTAAGCTTATATAATATAAGAATTTTATTTTATTTGTTTTAATTTTACTCAATGTGCATTGCTAGGTTAAGTGAAAGTCAGATGTAAGTAATATGCTAATTAGAAGTACTAAGGTGCTGGCAACTGTGTTTTCTTTTCTCTTTGCTCTTCCATGACACATTTCCTTTCACAGGTTGTTTGGGAAGCAATTAGCACTTAAAATATGTTCAGTCTCAAAAGAACAGTTTAGTTGTATGAAACTGCTTGATTCCCTTGTTTTAATTCTCACCTGCTTCTCAAGTTGTTTTGATAAATATCCAGGTCCTAAAAGAGTTCAGAGTTCATCATGGATGTCTGTAAATGTATAAATGTGAGAAATCTGCTCAAAATAACATTTTTTATTTTTAAATATTTATTTAGAAGTGAAGAATCGGAAACACAAAAACTATAGTAATGTTTTACATTGTGCTGTCTCATATATAATTAGTCTGCATTTTATTGAATATTAATAGCTTAACATTCATTGTCAGCAGAATGATTTTGTGATCAATGGCCGTCAGTGCTGGTCACAGAATTCCTCTGCTAACAATAACCATCTAACTATGGTCAGTAAGGGTACTCAGGTTATTACATGGCTAGGCTTGTAAAGGACCTACGGCCATTAGCCTAGTAACTTCCTATGAACCTATAAATGTATAAGCTGCAGTGTTATTAATCAGAACTGTATATATTAATGGGAAGGAGTAAAATTAGGTGTTTGTTGCTGATTATAATAGTTTAGAGGAATTAAGAATGAGAACCTTACAGAAGACATTAGCAGTGGCTTTATGTTGCGAGTTGTCATTTTTACATGTTGTAATTAAATACTAATGTCAGGATGTGAAACTCACACCAGAGCAACAGTACACAATTGTTAAAGACACACACCTAAGTTAAACAGGTGTGAATATATATATATATATATATATATATATATATATATATATATATATATATATATATATAGTCAAAATTGCATATAATATAAGACTTAATAAGAACAGTAAACACCTTATGAATATGTATTCAAACGCACAAACAAAGAAACATTTTATGCACTATTAACAAAAGAACAATATCAGTAAGTGAAGAAATATATACACATGTTGCAATCTCTAATAAAGAGCTGATGATTAAATAGCTCTTTGCTGGGAGATTTTAGAAATGAAAGTCATATAAAATAAAGGAGAATATCAGTGGCTTAAGATAGAAAAATATATTTGAGTAGCAAACTGATTATAAGGAAAGCAAATATTACATGTACCTGCATATGGCAGAAAAGTAAATGTATAAGATTTCAGATAATTTTCACACAAATTACATAAAAAATATTCTAAAAAATCCTGAAAACTGAAATCTGAAATATAGTTACATGAACTTTGAAGCTTTTTGCATGTTGTGTAATGTCTGAAGAAGTTTTTGAATGAAAACACAATTTGTTTTTTACAATGTTAATAAAGTAGTTTCCCTCCGGCTTTAATGTGTGATCGTTCATTAGTGACAGCTAGTTCTCTGACTTTGTGCCTGTGGTTTATTTGGTTTGGAGTTTATTTTGGGCATATCTCCCTGTTGACAGATAATTCCATGAAGGGACATTTAATTTGGTAGGTAGATTAGTTAGCGTGAAATGGTTGAATGGTATAGATGTCATTGGACTTTTTTCTTTTTTGAATATAGAAGAGAAAGAAGAAAGAAGCTGTTTCATGAAAGTATGCACAGTCTTGGGGTGACATCTTGATGAGAAAAAATGTATTGCTTCAGCATTCCATACATACACAACACAATAACAAAGTCAAACAAAGTCAAAGTTAGTTTTTTAGTAGATAAAGGTGTAAAAAAAATCTAGTGTATTTGGCTATGTAACTTGTATCCCTTTATGTTTTTTTGGGCAAAAGCACTAAAGGATGCCTACGTAATAGAAGAATTTATGATCATTATAGTATAAGAAAAAAGAAATAAATTTTGAAATATCTACCTGACGCTGAGTGTTAACTGGTGCCTTATATCTCCCTGTTGGAACTCATTTCATAAGTTACAGCAGACATTTTAGTTTTTTTATTGCGGAGTCAGTTCTTTCATTTTGATAGAAAGTAGAACATATTTTCCAATATGAACCTGGGAGAAGAGAATGTACTTTGAAAAAAGTATTATGTAACTTTTAAATACAATGCAGGCTGCAAATGTATTTGACTCTGATGAGTAGCAAGGTATTCCCTTTATCCTTAGTAATGTATATGTTTTTCATTTATTTATTTTACATTTAACTGGGAAATTCCGACTGGACCAGGTCCATTTTCAGCAGAGGCCCGGGGAGTAAAGCTCCAGCATCAAGTTATACAAATACAGTACATCCAGCATAATACACAAAACAGGTTACATCATGTATGCTGAGCATAGTAATATAACAAGAAATTAACAATACACTCCAGGTAAAAGAAGATATAGAACATAGGTAAAAGACGATGTCAGTTACAGTACATCCAGCATAATACACAAAACAGGTTTTATCATATATGCTGAGCATAGTAATATAACAAGAAATTAATAAAACACTCCAGGTAAAATAAGATATAGAACATGGATAAAAAGACAATGTCAGTTATACATTGGTAACAGAAGAAAATATATCAAGTAAGATTCTACAGTTAAAAGTACCCATTCAGATGACCAAGCCTACAGGGGATCAGAGATCCAGCATGTAATCAGAGAGGTTTTTGGGGAATTAATAGTAGTATGGGTAAGGTTATGTGATACAAGGGTATAACCAGGTATTAAGAATTTAAGGGTTTGAGGGAGTTTTTGAATATGGATGTGGAGGGGGCAGTGGACACAGATAGGGGAAAGAGTTCCAATTTCTAGCAATGGTGTGGAAGTAGAGCACTTTCCCTGCATTATTGTTAGCCTTGGTGATGGAGAGGAGAGATTTTTCACTAGATCTTAGGTACCGGTTTGCAGTATAGACAGTAAGTAGGTTGGATAATGAGGGTTTTTTTCAGGATATTTGAGAATATTGTAGGCTGTGCCCAGCTGGTGATAGTTAAGTAGCTGTGGTAGCTCAAGCCATTTTAGTTCTTTTAGTGCAGCACAGTGATGGGTTCTATAGGTTCAGTTAGTAGCAAACTTGGCTATTTTATTGTACCATGATTCTATTTTGTCTAGGTCACATTGCCTAATTTGGGTAAAGATTGGTGCTACCTATAATAGAGTTGAGAGAAGGTGGCTTTGTGCAAGAGTGACTCTTGCTTTTTGAGAGAAAGGACTTATGCCTGTATAGGGAGCCTAGTTTTTTGTGTACTAGTTTTATGGTATGTGAGATATGAACATCAAAGTGGAGATTATTGTCTATTTCAATGCCCAGAAGTTTAGTGTGGTTAGAAGGGGAGATGGTGGTGCCGTCCTTAGATGTTATGGTAAAGGAGAGGGTTTTTTTTTTATCTATTATGGGTAAATAGTAGCAGTTTTGTCTTTTTGGGATTTAGAATTAGTTGGATACCTAATATCCATTCTTCTACTGAGTTAAAGGTACCTTGAGTGAGTGTATGTCGGGTAGTGGGAGATGAGGCGGAGCATATCACGGTTGAATCATCTGCATATTGTATGAGTGTGGCATGTTGTGTAGAGCTATTGAGGTTATTTGTGAAAATAGAGAACAATAGCGGGCCCAGTATAGAGCCCTGTGGGACTCCTAAGGTAGTTGGAAGTTGTGGAGATAGAGTTCCTTTCCACTGGACTGGTTGTTGCCTGTCAGATAGGTAGCTTCTGAACCAGCTATAGTAGAGGAGGTGAAGGATAATGATGTTAGTGAGTCTAGTAGAATGGAGTGGGAGACCATATCAAATGCTTTTAAAAGGTCTAGGAAAATGGCTGATACATATTTGTTATCATTACTGTGAAGGTTTATAAAATTAGTGAAGGATAGAAGGGCTATGGTAGTGCTGTGATGTGGACGGAAACCGTGTTGTGTGGTAGATAGTAGATTGTGTGTGTTAAGAAATGTCATCACTTGCAAGTGGATGCATTTCTCAAGAATTTTGGATAAGAGGCAAAGGATGGCAATAGGTCGGTAGTTGGAGAATTCTAAGAATTACCTCCTTTATGGAGAGGAATGATTTGAGATACTTTCCAGAGTTTGGGTATGTAGGATTCTAGTACGGAGTGGTTGATAAGGATGGAGACAGGATAATAGGGAGTCACTAGCCATTTTTATGTATGCAACAGGTGTGTTATCAGCTGCCAGTGTGGTTGGCTTTAGTTTTCGGAGGAGATTTTGATAGTTGAGGTGGGCACTGGTGATAAGCTGAAAGAAGGGGTGGTGTGGGATAGGTTAGGTTGTGAATGAGGTAGACTGTTTTTGGTTATTTGACTTGACAGGGCTAAGATGGATTTAGTAAAATGATTATTAAATTGAGAAGCTATGTCTAGGGTATTGTTAGTAGAGCTGGGTGCTGGAGTTGTGGTTTTGCCTGGCTTTAGTAGAGAGTTAATGACATGCGAGAATTTTTGTGGATTATTTGAATATTTCCTTTGAGCGCTAAGAAAATAGTTTTATTTGTTTACTTTGGATTCAGCTTTGGCCTTGTTTCTAAGCTGTTGATAGTATTGCCTGGAGCTAGGGGTTTTGTCAGTTTTCCAGATTTTCCAGGCTTTATCTCTAGCTTTTAGAAGGCTCTGGTGTCCCTATTTAGCCAGGGTGCGTAGTTGGCTTTAACTCTGTTTCTGCTGGGAGCTAGACTGTTAAGGGTGTTAGAGAAGGTAGTATTGAAGTAGCCTACTGCCTGGTCTAACCCAAGTGTCCGTAGTGGTTCCCAGTTGCAGTAGCTTAGGACAGTATTTAGGTATCATGGGGTAAGGTTACGGTCATCTCGTACGAATTTGTAGACTACTAGTTTGGGGTGATTGGAGTGTTTGTGGAGTAGGAAGGTGTGGAGATGATCACCTAGGTCATCTGGGAGACAGCCTACTGTATAGTTTTGTTTGGGATAGTTGGTTAGTGTCCAGTCCAGTATGGATTCTCTCTTTGTTTTCTCATCTATTCTAGTTGGTTCTTCAATTAGTTGAGAGAACCCATATAGATTATGTGTAGAAGGGCTGCTGGAGTTACGGGCTGCCCAGTCAGTGTTAAGGTCTCCTAGTAGGATTATTTGCTGAGGTAGATTGCCCTTTGTCCAGTGTAGGATGTCTTCTATTATGAGTGAGTTGTTGCCAGGAGGTATGTAGCCTGGATTCTTATGGATAAGACAGAAAATAGAACTTCAGCATTTTGAAAAGTGGGTGGTGTAGTGTGCAGGAGCTGGAGGTTAAGGGTGTTTTTAAAGAGAATGGCTACTCCTCCTCCTTTCCTGTTTGTTCAATCAGATCTAAGTGTATTATACCCTGGGGGGAGAAAGTCTTCATTTTGGATACTGGGTTTAAGCCAGGTCTCTGTAATCGCGAGTACATCGGGGTTGTAGTGGGCTATGAATGCATGTAGGTCTGTTAGCTTGTTGGTAATACTTCTTATGTTGAGATTTAGGATTAGCAGGTCAGATGTTTGTCTGGCTGAGAGGGGGCCTGGATTTGGGTGAATGTCACCAGAGGTTAGCAGAGTTTGTAGAGTTTGTAGAAGTGTCAGCATGTATTTTTCATGAATTAATTTGATGAGTTAAAGAATTCTATTTTGATATTTCTCATATTAAGAACATTATACAAATTTAAGATATAGATACTTGTACATTCAAATTTAATTCAGGGCTTTTGTTAGCGTTATAAACTATGCACACATCTTTCAGCATGATAAATATATATATGCATTGTTTTTCCTACTGTATAACAGTTTGGTAAGCTTAAATTGCCTGTCACTTGTACTTTTACAAATAACTTTATCTTTCATACCCCACTCTATTCTACTTGTATATTTCAAAATTTAGATATAATAATGTTAAATGAGCAAATAATTTAGAAATATTTAACAGATAATTATACTATTACATAAATATATACATGTTGCATTATTTGTCAGATTATTTATTATTTGTGATTAACAGAAGTGGATTATTAAACTTTTATGTAGTAATGGAAAGAAAAATAGTTTTAAATGGCAAAATAGGCAACTAAATTAGTCTTTTTTTTACCTTATATGTAATATTATACTAATTAGTTATAGGTCACAGTAGCTTTTGGCTAGTTATGAAATTTTAGGTCTTGGTTGGTAGAAAGGTAGTTTAATAGTTCATTCATTCAATAGGCAAACCAGGAACATTGGCATCCATGGTTGGTTTGTATATATATATATATATATATATATATATATATATATATATATATATATATATATGGATCTAGGACATTTAACTGAAAGCACATTTCACCGCAAGTCAAATTACTGTGCATTTTTCACTGAAAGCTCAGTTCACCGAAAACACAATTCACCGAAACACATTTCACAGAAAGTTGTATATGGCCTTGTCCCCACTGTAGTGCGACCCTGGAGTTAGTATATATAGTAGGGGGTGTGGGGGGTACCGCCCCCCATATCGGGGGAAGGGTATGGGGTGTAGCCCCCCACATATTTTAAATGTTTTGAACTATACACATGCATACTTGCAATTGCAATATATTACTCTTATCTAAACATGTGATATACTTAAAATATGTGGGGGGGCTACGCCCCACACCCCCCCTACTATATATACTAACTCCAGGGTCACACTACAGTGGGGACAAGGCCATATATAACTTTCGGTGAAATGTGTTTCGGTGAATTGTGTTTTCGGTGAATTGTGCTTTCGGTGATTTGTGTTCGGTCATTTGTGTTACGGTGAAACGTCCTAGATCCATATATATATATATATATATATATATATATATATATATATATATATATATATATATATATATACAACTGTAGACCTGTTTCTGTTTTTGTAACTTACGAATTTTAGATTACTCTGTAGAAAGGAAGAATTCAAAAAAAATGAGAAAAGTTAAGATAGTGTTGGAGGAATACATTAGAGTTCTATATACAATTGCATTTATATAGTGGATAGAGGTCTGAAGAAGTTTAATATCTGATTAAATGAAAGAGCTATTTCTGGCTCGTACAAGTTTTTTTGTATTCAGGTTGCATGTATAGCACTTGGCTGCAGAGTGTCTGGTCTACAGTTGTTTTTGTGTTTGGTATAGTGGATAGATGTGTTATACTATCTCTTGGTAAAATAACATGGATAGATTTAATATTGTCAGCTGCCTGTCGGGTGCCAGGATCCGCCATATAACGCACGCACTCAGGTCACTCCACAAGTACAAATATGAATCTGTCACTATCCATGTTGGAGTGAATGATTTGAGACATACCTCCCTGGACTACATGAAAGGAGACATGTAGGAGCTCTCTGACCATGTGGCTTAGGCAGGTATGACACTAGCCCTGAGTAGCATCCTGCCATCGACCAGACTGATACCGCAGTACCAGGACAAAATGATTGCCTTCAACAATTGGCTAAGCTTCTGGTGCCATTCCAAGGGGATCCAGTATCTGTCTGCCTGGGACGATATGGTCGACAGGCCACAATGCTTTGCCAGAGATGGCCTGCACCTGTCACCTCTGGAATTCTGGATACTGGCTAAGGCTCTTGCCGCCCCTATAGTGCCTTTTTTAGACAAGGCTCAAATGTCAAATGCCCCACCATAGTAGATACAAACAAGCAAAATCTAAGCGTAATGCTACTCAATGTTAGAAGTCTAAACCTCAAAATACACTCACTCAAGGCAGTCCTTAAAATGGAGAACATCGACATTTGTGCAGTGACAGAGACCTGGTTTAAGGCTCCAGAGAGCACCTAGCATTACCCGGCTGCAATTCTTACTACACCTTTTGGCCACCTAACCGGACCGAAACACTAAAGGAGGAGGCGTGTCCATTTTCATAAAGGATATCTACACCTCCAGGCTAGTGGCTCAACATAATGCATCCAAAACTGTCCAAGTACAATTAACACTGGGCAAGACTGCAATTCAGGTTGTAGCCTGTTACAGATAACCCACCATGCCCCAGGAAACCCACTCCATGTTTCTCGATATAATGGATAATATTAAGATACAGCCCAATACCCAAATATTGGGAGATTTCAACTACCTCACCATCAACTGGGAAAACAACTCAAGTACTAACTCATTTGCCCAGCGCTTTCTGGAATTCATTAATTCCAATGCCCTGGATCAGCTTGTCCATACCCCCACCAGGGGTAGCAACATCCTGGACCTGGTCATTACCAATATGGGTGACAGATGCTCCACACCAGAAGTCAACTCCTCGCTGGTCAGATCCGACCACAAGCTAATCACCCTAGACATCCATATTCTGCCTCCACGCCCCCATTAAGGAAACCACCCTAAAAAATTTCTCCAAAGCCAAGTTCATACTTAAGTTGGAAGTGGGTAACTTCACAACACCCATACAGATAGAAAATAGAGGCATGACTGCTGAAACATATACAAATGTACTGTATAAGCACTTACACAAGTGCATGGACTGTGCCATCCCCAACAGAACCAAGATGTTATACTCCAAACAAAAGGAAGCCAATCTGGTGGTCCCCTGCCATAAACAAACTCTACAACAGAAGGAAGAAACTGTTGCAAAAAAGAGTAAAATCCATGATCGCAGGAACTCCTTGGTCAGCCTCAGGAAGAAGCTGAGATCCCTCATAAAATCCTCCAAAGCTAGTTACGAAAATAAAATTGCCATGGATTCTAAAGACAACCACAAAGCATTCTACAGCTATGTCAAGAATCTCTATGGCAACATTCAGATCTGCTCTGAACTACAGCACAATGGCACTACAGTTATCGAACCAACTGCTATTGCCAACATCCTGGCAGACAAGTTCAGTGCAAACTTTACCCCACCACACCCCCCAAAGGGCCCATCTCCATACCAGAAGATTGCAAAGCCCCTGTAATCACAGATACACAGGTAAAGACCTCACTCTCCAAAGCCAAGAACACAGCATCCATTGGACCGCACTACATCCCAGGCTGCGTTCTGCATGAACTACAGAATGAACTGGCACCCCACCTAAGTACCATGTTCAACCATTGCCTCACTTTAGGCTTTGTGCCTATGGAATGGTGCACAGTGACAGTTATTCCACTCCACAAAGGGGGTGCCAACACTGACCACAGGAACTACTGCCCCATTAGCCTGACAAGCCTGGTTTGCAAGGCCATGGAATGAATCATCCTGGAGCTTATAAACAAAGACATAAGTAACCTCCAAACTCTGGACCCCACTACTCAGTTTGTGTTTGTAAAAGGTACATCATGCCTCCTAAACCTGACTGACTTCTTTGAAGCAGTCACCAGATCTATAGATGAGGGTAAGGTGGTGTACACAGCCAACCTTGACCTCGCCAAGGCTTTCGACACCATCCCCCACTCTGGTATTATAGATAAACTCACTGGATTAGGCATAAATCCCTATGTTATAAGATGGATGGCCAACTGGCTCACTGACAGAACCCACAAAGTGAAAGTAGCCAACTCCACATCTGACTTTGGACCAGTGACAAGCAGAGTACCACAGGGTTCGGTCCTGGGTCCTCTCCTATTTGGTATTTACTTCCCTGAAGTCCAGGCTAATACAGCTGGTCTCTGGCTAATGAAATGTTCCGATGACTGCAACCTAGGAGCCATAATAGACTCGCCTAAGGATGTGGAAATTCTACAAAGAGGCCTCACTGAGACTGATGCTTGGTGTCAAAGTCATGACCTAAAGCTCAATGCCAAGAAGTGCATTGTTATCCCCTTTGGAAAAAACACTGTACCAATTTACTACCACATAGGCAGTAGCCTACTGAACACCGAAAGTGTGTTAAGAGACCTTGGGACACAGGAGGACAGTAGTCTCTCCTTTGATAATCATGTCACCACAGTAGTCAGGAAATCCTTCTACATGGCTCACCTCATCACAAAGGGGTTCTCCTCTAGAAAAATAGAGGTCATCGTTCCTCTCTACTCTTCCCTCATCAGACCCATTTTAGAGTACAATGCCCAATTTGCCATGTTCCTCGCAAGACATCTGCAACAGCTAGAACAGCCACAGGAATACCTCACTAGGAGGATTACTGGCCTCAAACAGATGCCTCCAGCTCTACTCCATCACATATCGCCTACTCAGAGGCGACCTCTGCCCAAGACACAAAACCATGTCTAACCCAGATCTGATTGATATGCTACACTTAAAGAAATCCCAATCTCTCCGAGCCACATGCTCCAGGGACCTAAACCTTGTCACCATAATAAACAGAACATGCTGGAGGGATAGATTCCTGTCCCAAAGAATTCCTGTGCTCTGGAACAGGCTACCCATTCATGTCAAGCAAAGCTCCTCATTAGCCCTGTTTAAGAGAAATCTAGACAATTGGATGGGAAACAGGAAATTCACTCTGGGGATTACTTCTGTGGCTCTGCTCGACAGGGGCACAGGAAATTAATTTTTTTGGGTGGCGAAAGCCAGGGAACTTTGTTTGGGTAGGCTTATATAGGCCCTAGGGCCAATAGCCTTGTACATACCTATGAACCTATATAGAGTTTATTAATGTAAATTAATTAAATAATGGCAACAAATTGAAATCTTTAATGAGATATTTAAAATTACATAGAGGAGACATTATATTCTTGTAAGAGACTCATCCAACAGATAAAGATATTCAATATCTAAATAATTTAGGCTATGAAATGTTATAATCTGCTTCTTTTGACAAAAAAATAAGAGGAACTGCTATTAATTGGAGGAAATCTACTGTTATGCCTAGTGTCATGGAATCTATTAATGATCCCAAAAGAATGCATACATTTGGAGTAATTAAATGTAATCCCAAACTCTGTACACTGACTGATTTTTACTGGGTCCCTGAAATAGGTGCAAGAGTGGCTAAAGATCATTTAAACCTAATACAAAATCATTGGAAAGGTAGTTTAATTTTAGCAGGAGATTTTAACTGCCTATTTAGTAAAGAAGATACAAGTAAAATGCAGAAATCTAACATTCTAGCATCTGCTAAAGCACTAAACCGATAGATTAGGAGTAATAAATCTAGTTGATTTAATAGTAAAAGCAAAAGATAAGTTATTTTTCATGCATTATTTTTATGCACATAGGGTGTAAACTAGAACTGTTAGGATTTATGATTCCACAGATTTACTTAATAAAGTTAATTATTTTAAAACTATTCCTTGTCCTTTATCTGATCATAATGCAGTAAGTATTAGTATATCAATGGGGGTCAAAGGAACTCTCAGATTAGTTACAAAATTCCAGTATATTTGATAAAATTAAAAGAATTTAAGACCTTAATGAACAACATGAGAATTTTCTATCTTTCTTTAGAAATACAAGATGATATACACAAAGTGAAGTCTGAACAACAGACAAAGAAATTAGATAATCTTGAAGTTATTAAAAAATGAATGACAAAGTATCAAAAAATGTAAACACAAAGTGGAGATACCTCTAGAATAATTAAAATATAACAGTTATGTGATGACTTCAAAAAATCATCACAGATTAGCTAACAACAGTAAGATGTTAAGCAAAAAAGGCACAACTCAGTAATATCTGAAATCCTTCCACTAATAAGCTTACTTCAGGCATAGAGGAAATGCTTAATATTTTTTTTTTAAATCACGAGGATCTTAATAAAGTTAAAAATAGTAATCCTGATAATTGCAAAACTGATAAAGAAAAAGGTTACTAATAAACGTAATGACCAGCAAATTTCTCTGTTTAATAAGCCTATTACCCTCATGGAAGTTAAAGAAATTAAAAAGAAAAAAGAAAAAAATGGTTAAGCTCCAGGGTTTGATGATTTAAATATGGAATTATATAGTCTGCTTCAGTTAAATATTTTAGAATTACTGAATGAAGCTTTCAGGATAATTCAGAGTGACAAAATAATTCCTCCCTCATGGAAATTTTCTGTAATCACACACATATGTAAACAAGGACAGGATAAAAAAGATAGTTTCCTCATACAAACCTACTTTGTTATTAAATTTAGATTATAAAATATTTGCCTCCATCTTCACTACAGGAATAGGCTCATAGGTTCATAGATCAGTACTAGGCTAACTGCCCTTGTGGGCCACTTTAAGCCAAGCCAATTATCCTATGTGAGAATCAAACCCCATACCTTGTGTCTGTAAAGAAACACCTTAACCAACCCAAAAAGTAAAACAGCAAAAGATATAGTAGGTAAATTAATTAATAAAGATCAAACCGTATTTATAGTCAATAGATTTACATATGACAATATTAAAATTATAGTAACAATCTTAGATTTATCAAAACAAATGAACAAATATTGTCCCTGATTAGCTTAGATAGCAAGAGAGTTTTTTTTATTCTGTAGATTGGAACTCCCTATTTAAAACATTAAAACTGTTTGCATTTCCTGAACAATTTATTGGAATATTAAAAAAAGTTTCTATAGAGATTCCAAATAATGTTTTCAAATTGGATCTTACATTTCTCAAGGATTCACTTTAAACAAAGGTACAAAAACAAGGGTGTCCCTTGTCTCCTCTACTATTTGCATTAGCTTTAAACCCTTAACCAATAGTATAAGAAGTAATGAAAGAAAATGTTTTTCAATTAATACAAATTGTCAATCTAAAATATCTTTATTTGCATATATTTTACTAACTATAGGAGATTTAAACTAGTCAACTGAAAAAATAGATAAGGAAAGTGTAAATTTTCAAGAGGTATCGCTGCTGAAATTTAATAAGAATAAAATTGAAACTTTAGTGTTAAATCAGTTACTAGAGAGTAGGTTTAAAGATAAATATAAATAGAATTCTTAAGGACAATAATTAAAATACTTAGGAATAAAATTTATCAAAATGTGAGTAAGATTACTAATCATAATTTTGAAAAATATTGAAGAAGTGTTACTCCTTATTAAAAAATGAAATGCGTTTTTTTTTTTACTTTTGAGGATATGTTAGTGCTTATTAAAATTATTATATTACCTAAGATTATATATACTGCATTCAATAGTTTAATTCTTGACAAAAACAAACTTTTAAAGAAAATGAAAAAAGTGTTAACTTCATTCTTTTCTTAGGATTGCTTATAGAAATCATATTAGACTGTTGGGGTATGGTAGTATTAGCTTCCCTGACAAAGAATCTTATTCCATTGCTGCAAATTTTAACTCTATTATACACTGGTTATACTCAACTTATACTAGTCAAAGGAAAACCATTCAAGAGCAGATTATACTAAATCATTATAAGTTTATTAAATATGATAACTCAGAAGTATATAACAATCCCTTCATCTAGTTAATAAAACATACCTTAGAAGGAAATTAATTTCAACCTTTAGACTCTGCATATATGAAATCAATTGTAAGTACAGTTAAGAAATATGCAAATTGTTTGTGCTTTCCCATCATACACATTTCCAGATTTGTGGAAACTCAGAAAAATGTTAAAATTAATTCACTAAAAAGGAATGGATTAGTACTGTGTTCCAAATGCTTGGAAAAAGAGAAAGCTAAGTCACCAGAATGTTTAACAAAAGATTTTATGTTGGATGAATCTGTTAATAAGCTCTCGGTAAGAAATGAAATGAAATGAATTTGTAAGTAATATGAGTGAAAAGGAACAGAACACTATTCCCCCCAGTATATGAGTATATAAATGCCATCATCAAAGGTAAATTGACCTACAAAGGAAGTCTGTCAGCATTATAGAAGTTAAATATAAATAATAATAACATTGATGCAAGATTCTGGATCTTTTTATATAGTATTAGTTTGAGTGACCCAACTGATAAGAATGAAGCTATGTTACTTAAGTCAGTCTAACATCTTCAAGTTTACATTGTAAAATTTTTGTGTGGATATATATACATAAAATGTTTGCTTTTCCCTATAAACTTTCTAAGATTAGTAAAATAACTTTTTCAGTTTTCTGGAGATGCAATAAAGATATAAAAGCTGATTAGGCACATATGTTTATAGGCTGTGAAAAATTAAATGTTTATTTGGAAGAGAGAAGTATTTTTAAGGGATTATGGTCTGAAAATTGTTCTTTAACTACAGCAACAATACTAATGAATGTTCCACTTCCTTTATCTGTAAAAGCCAAGCAAGAAATAAAGTTTTGCAGTCTTCTAGCAGTAAACAGAAAAATGATTACAAAAAATTAGAAATCAAACCCAGTTCCTATGTTCAATGGATTTTTAAAGTTAACAACAATGCTATTCAAAATTGAAAAATAAGTTATTAGAATACGGTCTGTATATAATACTAAGACTTTTAGTTGTTGGGATAGTCTTGAAATGTTGCTACTGAACTACTAAGATTCTTAGTATGTTAATTGTATTATAGATTACTCTAATGATTCAATTTATTTCTGACATTGTGTAAAAGTATATGATATTGAATTTCTTCTTTTCTGTGTATATGCTGTATATATATATATATATATATATATATATATATATATATATATATATATTAAATCAATAAAAATGTTCTTAAAAATGTGTGTACTAAACTTGTATTGTTAAATATACAACTCCAGCAAATTGTATCCTGACTTTTTTATTTGTATAATGTTTATTTGGTGCAAGGAAACACTATGATATTATAATTGTACTGGTAAATCCCACATATCTGTCATTTTTTCACTTTTAGTATTTTTTCCATACTGTTCACCAATTTGTACACTATGTATACTGCAGACTGATGTGAATGCAACCCTGTACATTGTATACAAATGTGAATTTTAATTTACTCATTTTGTTTTAGCAGAGATGTTTACTGTCTTTATATACTGCATGCATCTTATGTGTATATATTTGTAAGTTGGAGCTGTTCTCCCCGGGCCTCCACTGAAAAGAGGTTTTACTGCCTAGATATACTTTTGGTGTAATTAAATGCAATAAAAATAAATATAAATAAATCTTTTTTCTGTTACTGTTAAATTCTCATTAATTTTCAGTCACTTCTGTATTTCCTCATATTACTCCTGTTATTTATTAAATCCTCATAAATTAATCATCACTTGACTTTATCATACTCTACCATTTACCTAATAGTTTAAATTTGTATTTATTATTATTTTTAATTTCACATTTCATCTCATCTTTTACTGTATTCCTGTCAAATGCGAGCTACAAGAAATTTAAAGACAAAAGGTATTGTATGTTTACCAGGAAGATCATACAATTATGTTTCTTATTCTGAAAAGAATAAAGCAATTCACTTAATTTCACTCTATTTTAATTGGATGTTCACTATATTTCAATGAGTTGTTTCTAGAATGCAGCTTAACAGTGTAGCTTGCTGCTAGGTAAGTTTAAATAGGTAATATATGAAGCCATACATGTCACCATTCAAAAAGACCTAATTTTAACTGATAACACAAAGTCTTTGTAAAGAACCAGAAAAAAAACAACTAAATATAAATGTGTTTATTAAGACTAAAATTGACAGGCAAAGAGAGTCCAAATGTCCCAGAAGCAAAAGAATCTTATAAAGACTACCAGTCAAACAAGAGGTGTTAAAAGGAAATTAAGAGACATGTTTCAACTGCAAAATTTTGAAAAGGTCTTTTAAAGGTTAAAACTAGTAGACAACCATGGATACAGTCTTGATAAAGACTTGCAAGAATGATCTAAATTGTCAAAAAAAATTTTTAAAGACTAAATCATACACAAAGCCACAGGTACAGATCTGAATAATTATAAGGAATAAAGTAAGTAAAGGCACTTCTTTACCTCTTCCAAATCCCTTGAATGGCTGTTTAGTTCTCCTAGCATTAGGGCATGCATTGCCTCTAGACAGACTGGATTTGGAAGCATTCTTCTATATCTAAAGGAGACCTATGTTTTAGCCTTAGTTAATATGATGATACAGACTGAAATCTTTGGCTTGGGTATTCTTTGTATTTCAATTTTTTAAAGGTGAAGGAGATAATGTAGATGGGATCTTTCATAGCAAGGAAGGCGAGGCAAAAGTCACCACACAGAAATCTGAAGGAGACAGAGAAAAGTGATAGGACTTTTAATCTATCTCAGGAGCTTAAGGAGATTAAACATGTGATCTTTTTTGTTAGGAATGTTTCTGTGTCTTTCAAGTTAGGCAAAGTATTCAGATAGGTTCATGCCAAAGGAGGCATTGCAGACTAGGATGAGCTTAATAAGGGAAGAACAGAGAGGGATAATGACTTCCTTAGATCTAGAAGATCTACCCTTTGCTCTTAGCTGAGCAATTTAGAATGATTTTCTATCCAAGAACAATACGTGGTGGTTAAAGGACAACTGGTTCTCAACAAATACACCTAGACTTTTAATAATTATGTCAATTTTTATGGGGAGGGCACCACTTATATGGTAGGTTTCTGGACCATTTTATTTCCCAAAAAAAGCTGTTTGATTTTTATACATAGAGCTTGAGACTATAGTAAGTACACATTGTGTTGGAAAGGTTGAGTCCTTCTTGGAGGATCTGTGTGTCAGTATAGGAGTTAATAATGTGCCCAGTTTGCAGTCATAAAAACAGACCTACTGGCTCTACAGCTGCTGATGTCCTCTTATGACTTAGTCAACTCTATAATGCTGTTTTTTTTTTGTTTTTTTAACTTATAGAAAAAAACTTGATATAGTAGTCATTTCTTACACTTAATTCTCTTTCTTCCAGAAATCTGAAATTCTCCTCAGATATTTTTCAAACCTCTGTTGTATTAGAGTATTATTTATTTATTTATTTATTTCCAGTTTGATGATTGGGGAGGTCCGCTGGGCTCAGGGAGCCAATTTTCAGTGGAGGCCTGAGGAGAAAAGCTCCACATTACATAGTTAAGTTACAGATACAATCAGAGTAAAGTAAAAACAGTCACAATTACAATTGCATTTCATGTTAGAGACAGGAATTGTTCTTTGGTTACAAAGCATATAAATATTCAAGATGGCTGTAAAGACTTCACTGAAAGGGGAAATAAGGTATTTACAATATTTACATTTATGAAAATATCGTTAGATAAGCTTGCATTCAAAGTTAGCCAGGTGTTTAGTAATTCAGGATGGAGTAGGGTGATTAGTAGGCTAGGTAGGGAGAATGCAGTTGCATTTCCAATTAGAGGAAAGGTAGGAATGGAGCTAAGATTTTAAGTTATCAAGGTTTTCACAAGTTCTTAGTGAAGGAGGGAGAGAATTCCATTTTTTGACTAAGGAGAAGGATAATAGGAGCTGACCAGCCTCCTACCAGAGTAGACACTACATTCCTCACTCTAAGATGGCCCAGATATGGAATGTCAAGTAAATCTCCTTAAGGAACAGAAGATAAAGAGTTATATTAGCTGAGTTATAAAAAGCCTAATGTATATGGACTTTAAATCAAATGTCCTCACTGATTTTGGATGGGCTGAGTACCAAAGGCTGTGGTCAAATGCTTTATTATGAGCTAGTCTGTAGCACTTCTTAATTAGGCTAAATAAGAATTAATCCATTTATTAAAAAAATTAAACATATAGTCTTACTTATTTCATCAGGTTGGAATGAATGAATTTGGAAACGGTATAAGAAATGCAAGCTCAAATGATGGCAATGGCTGACATTAAATTTACATAACATAAAGAACACTACTTTATGTTACTAGTGACACTCCTTTCACAGCTGCTAGTGAGTGTCTTGTAAACCAAACATGTTTAGTGTAACAATGAGGTTACCATCAATTCTAACAAAATCTTACTAACATTCACTGCTACATGCTATGACATTTACCATCCAGACATAAAAACTGTTGACTCCTTGCAGACAAATAGCTTAGCAAAACTCCCATTCCCTCAGTATCTTAGAAACTTTAGAAACAAACTAAATGAATTCTGTTGTGACTCCTATAGCATTATAAGCAGTGGTACTCAAGGAACATTGGCATAAAATCATGATGTGCAATGTCAGCCACTAAAATCTGAGCGGTAACTATACACTGCATTAACAGTGAAAACTAGAATTTAATGTTCATGTTCATATGGTCATAAGAGTAAGGCAAACTGGATTAACCCTTGCAGGTGTTTTGCAGTCAGTCATAGAGATTGTGCCCATGGAAAGGTATTGGAGTGGTGAAAGTGAGTGTTTGTACATTTATGACAACGTGTAAGCCAAAATGTCATGTTTGGGGCATCTAATCATACACATCCACAGGATCTTCCAGTTCACCTTCAAGTCATCAGCAAATATTTTCCTGCAAATCAGCAATCATCAGAAGGGTGTGTGGGGGTATTCTGAACTATCAAGGAGGGTCTTCTTATAGAACAATCATCATGATGTGATAAAAAAATACCGGTTATAGCTAACATTAAGGACCTACCAGAAGGCATCCTTGAATAAAAAAATACCAGGCACTATCCACCAAATTTTCAGTGGAGACCTGAGGAGAAAAGCTCCAAAAAATTACAAGATATTAGCATGCAAAAAGTTCAGAAAAGAAAAATTGCATAGTTCTATCATACATTCATAAATCAGGAAAAATTTCCAATGTTATATCATTGTACATATTTACAATGACAGAATTTCCATGAAAAAATATATACAAGGATAAAATGAATTTACTAACTAAACAACATAAAAGAGTTAGAGATAGAAGAGAAAGTCCGACAAGTTCATGTTAGTAGGTCATTTTATTACAGAAAAGAGATCAAGATTGGTGGTGACTATGTGTTGGTGTTGCTATTGACAGAGAGTATGGGAATTAGAACTCAGCAAGATAAGGTATAGATAGGGGAGATTAAGTACAAGGCTGAAAGATTTTGAGTAGAGGGGGGGATTAAGGAGGGTCAAGAGAGGGGACATTAAGCTGGTATGCCTATAAGATCACATTACTCAGAGATAGCTTCTCTGTGTAATGTGATCTTATAGGCATTCACCATGACCCAAATGATACAAGCTCTGAAAAACATTGCAATCA